>NW_027529934.1:5710419-5711103 GCF_008692635.1 Crocuta crocuta | reverse complement strand
CATCCCCCCCTCCCCGGCGCCGCCCGCCGCCCGGCGCCCGCCATAGTTGTTGACGTAGCTTGAGTCGATCGCGAAGGTGGATTTGGAGTCCCGAGACTCTCCTGCCGTGGGTGGCGACGACTTTTCGGGGTGTCGGGCAGTGGTCGCGGCGGTCAGGGAGGCAGTTGAGAGTCGCCGGGGCCGCCGCCTGCGTCGTCGCTGCTGTGCTGCAAACCCGCCTCTGGGCCCATGGTGTGTCCTGAGGGCTGTGGGAGAGGCAGTGCCTATGTTGGGTCAGCTGCTGCGGGTCACTCCCGCCTCCTGGCTGAAGGCACCAAAGAGGAGGAGGAGAGGGAGGACGACGTCGCTGTCCTTGGCCTTGGGGGAAGGAGGGAGGGGACGACGGAGAAGGGACAACTGGCTGGGCAAATTGCCTCTTCTCAGCCCGGCTGCTCGTGGCAACTGTTGCCCGCACGCAGCAGACGCGGGTCCCGGTCCCCTTGGCCGAGTCTCCGGGGAGGGCCGAGCGAACGTCGGGTGGAGAAGTTTCGGTCCTCGCCCCCAGGCTGTGACGCAGTTTTCCCGGATCCTTTCTCAACGATGGCTACCTTGGCCGGGCCTTAAGTTGATTGTTGGAGTGATCGTATAAAGATCCTTCGCCGAGTGCCATCTTTTCTTGGATTTGGATTTTTTTTTTTTTTTATT
>NW_027529934.1:5667013-5710341 GCF_008692635.1 Crocuta crocuta | reverse complement strand
TAGTTTTTAAGCCCCTTTTGAAGGCAGTTAGCCAGTTTTAAATTTTAAGTCACCTGTTGAGAGTGCACAGTCGTATCTGCAGGCGTACGCTCGGGTAGATTTCCATTTGCAGAATGTATGCAGTCGTCTTTTCGTGAAAAAGCTCTATTCCGGCAGCACTGTTCTGAAAACGTTATTAGTGCTGTGTTAAGGACCTTGAGACATGAACAAATACTTGGATTAAATAAGAGCGCTGTAATTTTAATTTATGGTCCCTTTGATTTAGGGATTCCAGCATTGAGTTTATTGAACAAGAAAGCATGATAAAAGCTGTTTTTGTTTCAGCTCTGTAGTTCACATTTACAGATGTGGCTAATCTGCAATATCTAGCCAAATTTAGACATAAGAGGTCAATAATCGAGAGAAAGATTGTTCTGGAAGACGGCTTTTCTGGAATTGATTTTAGTGAATAGATTTAAGAAATTGTAATTTTGGAAACAAGTTATAATGAATCATTCTGAAATTTTTGAAGACGTTTATCTCGAGTATTGTAAATCACCGTCGAATGTTTTTCCACTGGAAAACATTTGCTTAAACTGGACACAAATCTCAATGAAATCTCCCAAGTGTATTATAGTTTCACTAATAGTCCATAAATTTGGCTACAAACAGTTAAGCTTTAGAGTCACCTAGGTTTTAGGCGGTAGGAGCATAGTTCAGTTCTGTTTACAGTATAGGATACAGTCAAAGAAGCTGGAGAAACAGTAACAAAGGAGATTTGTTAACCTTTTAAGGGAAAATTAAAAGCATTATTCTCTGTCAGCTTGGGATAAGTGGCATAGTATGTGGAAAGTTTGTGAGTCTTCTTTTCTGATAAAATGCTGAAAAGTATTGATACTTGGTAATACCTGGCTTTTATTCATGATTTAAGTAATGCTTTCTCTATAAGGTGCCTATTATAGTGCTCATTAGCCTATAATTGTAAAAGTTCTGTAGTGTAATTACTAAAGGATATAAAACTTTAATAGTATTAATATACAAAGTTCATATTATGAACGTTAATGCATATTAAGTACGTCTGTAAAACTTTTACCAGTATAGTCTCTACATAGAAACTTGGATACAAACTTGTAAAACTTAGATTTGGGGACACATTTAAAAAGAAAGAACAAGAGGTTCTACATATCGCTGAACAGTCAGAAGATGAGACGTTCTACATATTGAATAATCAGTGTGGTGTTGTTTTGAAATTTTAAAATGCTTGTAAAGTCTTCGGAAAGAAACTAAGGGCTTTCACTTTCAAAGAAAATCTTGAGAATATTAAGTAAAGTCAAAACCATGGTAGCTTTAACATTAACACATATATTTGCTTAGGATTTTCCCCCTTTGGTCTAGATAATAAGAATCCGTAATCCTAGCCCTGCCCCACTTGCCTCCCACACCTAGCAGTCTTACAGATGCCAACTTTCATCACTAACTGAGGTGAAGCTGAACTGTTGCCAAACCAGATATTCTGCTGTAGATGTTTTCCAAACTATTAAGGGTGGCCCCAAAAGACATGGCAATAGATTCATAGCCAGTAGTGGAAGGGTTTTGCTGGATCACCATTACCGAGAGGGGCATGAGCTCTTGTTGTTAAACAATTACCTAGGGAATTTGAGAGATGTGGAGGAATTCAGTGGCTCAAAAGAGAAAACAGGTTAGAGAAGAAATGATCATAACAAAGATTATAACACTCATTTAATTCACATATTTATCAAACATCTATGTTGGCACAGAATAGATGTTTGATAAATATGTGAATTAAATTAATGAGTATTCTTTAGCCTTAGGGTATTTGCTATGTATTAGGGAAGACCTCTATTAAAAATTAAATTCAGATTAAATGGCATCAATTTGTATACCTAGCTGTGAGTCCAGAAATCTAGTGTTGATGCTGGATTTCTAAAACCACTCTTTTATTTGTGTTTTTAAGATTATTCATTTGCTTTGAGAGAGAGAAAGCATGAGTTTTGGGACGAGGCAGAGCGGGAGAGAGCGATAATCCCAAGCAGGCTCTGCGCTGTCAGCATGGAGCCCAGGGCGGGCTCGAACCCGTGAACCGTGAGACCATGACCTGAACCCAAGTTGGATGCTTAAGTGACTGAACTACTCAAGCACCACTAAAGCAGCTATTTTAAAGGAAACATTTTATTTTAAAATAACGTAAATTTTGTGCATGAGGTTTGTTTTAAGCAGAAATCTAGTTACTGAGAAAGCATGTATCAATTCATTGTGCATAATCACATTTCTGGTCAGATAGGGAAATAACTTTATATCTTAGCAGAAAGGCAACACTTCTTAAATTTTTTTAAAAAAATTTTATGTTTTATTCTTGAAGAGAGACTGAGTACAAGTGGGGGAGGGGCAGAGAGAGGGAGACACAGAATCCGAAGCAGGCTCCAGGCTCTGAGCTGTCAGCACAGAGCCCAGGAAGGGGCTCCAGCCCACAAACTGAAATCATGACCAAAACCAAAGTCAGACGCTTAACCAACTGAGCCACCCAGGCACTACAACACTGTTCTTTTTTAATAAGGAAAAGATTAAAATATTAAAAAGCAAGATAAAGAAATAGTAGCTAGCTCCATTTATTCCCCATTCTCACAAGTGAATGGAAAATATTTTAGACTGTTAATGCAAATGAAAATGTCTAGCTAGAAATGTTATACTGAAATTAAATAAAGTTCAGTGAAATGAATAGGATATAGTAAATACTATTCTACTTACTCTTTTTTGAATTAGAAATTGCAGTCAATTATTAAACTGCATTTAGGAATCCTGTGACTTTTGCTGAAAGAGAATGAGAGATGAAGGCACCAAAAATCACCATTACATAATCATTAATCGAATAAATATATATCTTATGCAACGTACTAGACCAACCCTCTTCTATGCACGGGTATTATAGTAGTGAGAGACCAAAGACAACCCTCCCCGCCTTGGAGTTTACATGCTGTGGGGATCAGATAAAAATCGAAGTAGAGTTTTGGTCAGAAGTCTTGCAGAAAAAATTAAAGGGAAAGTGAGATTTAAGAGTAGGTTTCTTCTGTGTTGTGTTACATCAGAAATTTTAGACGTACTTGCCCCTAACCAGTCGTGTGTTCTTCTGTAAATTCCTTGCCATCTCTCAATCTGCACATTTATGGAATTAAAATAATAGCTATTTTTCATCATTTATTACTATCATTTAGTAGGTACCGTTATGTATATTAGCATGTTTACTCACAACGTTGTTGTTGAGGTGTGTAAGTTGCCTTGTCCCCATTTGACACGAGCAAACTGAGGGTTAGATTAAGCAACTCGTTTGAGGACACGCACCTAGTAAAGGCAGAGGCCCAGCTCCAAGTCCCGTCTGACTGGTGCTTGCCATTATTGGGTAGTGCCCTCACTGTACTGGCTCCATGGGTTTTCGGCGGGGTCCTGTAGAGATGCGTGCTTTCCTATCGGATTGCAGGGGCTGTAGACCCCAGCCGTTGTGTGGTGGGCACTCACCACGCCTCTCACCCTGGCATTGGCCAGCGGGTGGGGTGTGGAGAGAGGGGCGTGCGGACTGGGGAGGAGGAGGGGCCGGCCGACTACCAGTCCCAGCATTCCGTGCGCCCCTCCCCTCCCCACGAAGGTCTTCATCACGTGGACAGGGACTGGGACGACGTTCTGATCGGCAACGTCCGAGGAGGGGTGCAGCCCGGCGTTGTGGGGCAAAAAGAACACCCGAAGGGCTCCCCAGACGTTGACAGTCGACGGTTTAAGACCCTGCTAGAATTTGTAAGTAAGTAAAATATATATACAACTTTTCCGTGTGTTACTATTAGATCTGAAAGCTTCTTTCGAAAGGTTTTTCCAAAACGAACCCTCCCCGCCCCCACCTCCCTACCGCAAAAACCTTAAACGGGGCAGGTTGGGGGCACATTTTTGTTTTGTAGTAGAAGAAGAGAAACAGAATCTTGTAAACAGTAAACAGATTAAGGTGGGAATAAATGTTTGGTTTGGACTTTGAGACGAGAAGCAGAATTCCTGTAAGGCTCAATGTAAACGGGAAATGACTACCAGTGCAGGTGGTGATTACTCCTTTTACCTGCGTGCCTAGCAGGATCGCCTCATTAGTTGTCGTAATCCTTATAAAGTAGTGCCACCCCCCTCCCCCACCATTTTTAACCTTAATAATTTTAAAAAGGGCAAAGTTTGAAATTTTAGTTGGACCCTACAATTATTCATTTGTTTACATATTATGTATGTATTCTCATACCCCTTGAGAAAGTTTACCCCTTTTTTCTTCCTTCAGGAAAGTATATAGACTCTAAAAACGCCGGGGGTGGCAGGAGAGGGGAAAGAACAAAGTGTATATAGTACTCTCTACTTTATCAGTAGGGCTTGTTAGACTTTATACACAGATAACAGGAGTGAGTTCTCTTAATCTGATTCTGCTTTTGTTTTAATTTTACCGGTTTTTAGATTTTTAAAACATTTTATTATAGATCTGTATGAGAAATTTTTTGTCTTTTTTTTTTTTTAAGAATTAGGGCTGTGGGATCTATCCATATTTACCAGTTTTATTTTTTAAGCACATGATTAGCATATAGATTGGTTAGTGGAAAACCATTTAATTAGAAAAGGAATTTCATGGTAGAAGAACTGAAAATCCTCTTGGAAGAGTCTACATGGATTAGAATAGT
Source organism: Crocuta crocuta (assembly GCF_008692635.1). Classification (NCBI taxonomy): domain Eukaryota; kingdom Metazoa; phylum Chordata; class Mammalia; order Carnivora; family Hyaenidae; genus Crocuta; species Crocuta crocuta. The sequence goes on along the minus strand of NW_027529934.1, from coordinate 5,705,650 downwards.
TTGAAAAACTGACATTTACTATGGACACTTTAAGTGAGCACCTTTTCTCAGTAACGTTTATTAAGCTGAAGGCAGAGTCCACAACTTGATTACCAGTTTTGCTGCTGGTTTATCACATAGGCACGAATGACTCACTTAAGCTCTATTTCATTTGTTTTCCTTACTAGCACAGAGATAACATGAACCCGAGAGCTCCTCTAACTCATGAAAACAGTAACTTATGAGTTTAGTTAATAATATTTGAGGATTATTGAGTATTTTAATAAGGTACTGTGTCTTGTGTATAATTTGTTTTTGCCTAAGAAGTTATTTTAAACTGTATACTGTGGAAATCTATGTTTCTCTGAAGTGCCTCTTGAATTTCCTGAAGGGAAGTTTAAGTTTGCTCAGGGAATCCCTGTCTGCTTTCTGCCGTTACTCATTTTGCATTTAGAATTTTAATTGTGTTAAAATTTCATTAGTGTTCTACATCTTATGACTACTCTTGTGTCCCACAAGAGGTAATTGAGCACTTTATCATAAGTTTTGTACAGCACATCAAACATTTTGTGAATAAAGAACAATGTCCCCAACATTGGTCATAAGTATAGAGTTTGGAGTCAGAGCTGAGTTTGAATTCCCGTTTTGTCTCTGTGTGACTTTATTGCTCTGATCTCCTTTCTCATCTGCAAAGTTAGACATTCATAGGGTTATTTGGAGTGTTAAATGGGATAGTTTAAGGACTCAGCAGATGGAAACTTGGGCTCCTTTCCTTTTTGCTGACACTACAGGAGTTGGTCCGTGATTTTGATAATCAAAATAGAAAGAAAATTCACCTATAATTTTAATACTTCAAAAGATCAAATTGTGGGGCGCCTGGGTGGCTCAGTTGGTTAAGCATCTGACTTCAGCACAAGTCATGATCTCAGAGTTCTTGGGTTTGGGCCCTGTGTTCTGTGCTCACAGCTCAGAGCATGGAGCCTGCTTCAGATTCTGTGTTTCCCTCTCTCTCTGCCCCTCCCCTGCTCAGTCTGTCTCTTAAAAATGAATAAACGTTAAAAACAAAAGAGCAAATTGTTTTATATATATATACATATACACACACATACATATTGTGTATATATGCATATATATACACACATAACTCTGGTTTAGCCCTTGACCATGGGCATGCATAATGTGAATGCAATAACCTTTTTTGCAGAAAGTCAAGTTTAAAAGATTGGTTTGTTAACTTCTGTTTTGTTTTAATTCTATAAATAGAGCTGTCTGGCTCTGCCTTTATTCTGATCTACTAGTGAAGAAACAGCAGAATTTTCTTTTAGTACAGTTTCCTCTTGCTCTCCTCATTTCAAAAAATACAATCTTGGGGTGCCTGGATGGCTCAGTTTGGTTAAGCGTCTGACTTCAGCTCAGGTCATGATCTCCCGATCCATGAGTTCCAGCCCTGCACTGGGCTCTCTGGTGACTGCTCAGAGCCTGGAGCCTACTTTGGATTGTGTGTGTGTCTCTCTCTCAAAAATAAACATTAAAATAATAATAAAAGTAATAAAAATCTCTAGTGCACTTTTATTTAATAGTTAAATAGTTTTTGAGGGCTTCTTGTATGCTCTCATTATGGCAAATGCTGCACTAATATTAGCTGTTTAAACCTTTACAGTGCCTCTTTCCTCTAGGTAGTGTTACTCCTTTTTGTGGGTAAGAAAACAAGACATAGAGAAGAGTTCAAGTCAGATGCTGGAGCAGTCAGCTACCGCCTAGGCAGTCTTCACCTCAGAGGACAGTACTGCAAGGGATTTATATTTGCAGCTTCTGTGTGTGTACGTTAGGTCATATATGTAGACAGGAATTGATCCTGAAGGCTGACTTAAAACTTCTTTGTATTAAAGTAACAGTATTTGTAACTACTGTGACCACATTAAAAACATATTTTATAGGAAAATGGTGAAGGATAGAGAAGTGTTGAGTGCCTGAACAGATGATGCATTTATCTATATTAATTTTTTCAATGAAAGTATGATTTATATACAAGATGAATTATTGAGTAAACTTTTTAAAATTAGAGATAAACTGTCAGTTTATAGTGCCAGAAAACTATTCTTTAAAGTAGTGTTTCTCAAACTTTGTGGTGAAACATTGGAATGATCTGGTGAGCCTCTTAAAACACAAACTCCTGCACCAGCCTCTCAAAAATTCTGGTTTAAGTCGGTTTGGGGTGGGGCCCAAGAATTTGCATTTCTAACATGCTCCAACATGACAATGATGGTTTCCAGTTAATGAGTTTACTAAGGCAACAAATGTCAGTGGTGGCTGTCAAAATTGTTGGCATGACAGTGAAACTGGTTTTTCAACACTCTCCTTTGATAAAAAGAACTAAGATTTTTGGAGACATAGACGACTCCAGGGCTGGGACAGGGAGCCTGGAACATCTTGTAGTGCTTGAAATTCAAGGAAGTGCTCAAACAAGTTTAGAGGCCTGGTTGAAAGGACACAGGAGCCAACTTGAAGGAGCTCCTAATGGCCAAAGTTGGAGCAACAAAATGAATGCAAAAACGTTACACAAACCCAAGTTGAGGATCATTAGACAAAATAAGTGACCGTTACTTTTCAAAAAGGTGTGAAAGTCACAAAGACTAAGAAAGTATAAATTACAGGCTGAGGAACTGTCACAGTTTGGAGATGCGGAGAATTAACAATTAAATGCAATATGAGATCCCAGGTTGTACCTGGAACAGAAAAACGACATTAATGGAGAAACTGGTGAAATTTGAACAAGTCTGTAGTTTATCTAACTGATTTTTACCAATCTTTTTTGGTTTTTATGAATGTACTTTAATTTTATGAGATGTTGACTTTAGGAGAAACTAGATAAAAATATAAGAGAACTCTACAGTATTTTTGCAGTTTTTCTTGTAAGTTTAAAATTAGTTCAAGGAGTGCTTAGCTGGTTCTCAGTTGGTAGAGTGTACAACTCTTGATCTTGGGAGTTGTGAGTTTGATCCTCATATTGGGTGTAGAGATTATGTAAAAATAAAATCTTAAAGAATATATATATCATTAAGGTGCCTGGCTGGCTCAGTCATTAGAGCATGGGACTCTTGATCTTGGGGTTTTGAGTTCATGTCCCATGTTGGGTGTGAGATTACTTAAACATCTTTAAAAAAATTAAATGTATTAAAAAGAAAAAGTTTAATAAAATGTGTTGTCTTGATGTAGATAGTAAAGGTAGTTAGCGGAGTTGAGTTAAAACTGGGAATCCATTAGTGTACCCAGATTTTAGCAAACTCTTTGACCCTTGGTGCATTGCTTACCGCCGCTACTTAGTCCACCTAAATCTGAGATAACAAGTCAAGGGATTTGGGAGGGACGAAGAAGGGTAAAAAGGGTAAGAAGGAAAGGAAGTTTCTTTACTCAGAAATATGTGTAATATTTGAACTATTCCAGGCATTTAGTCCTTATTTAAGAAACCATTACCTAAGGAAGTAAGTGGAGTACTTTTTTTTCTTATTTTAGTACTTTTTCAAATTCCCCTTCAAAAATATGGAAGTACCAGTTAATAGAAATACTGGGAAGTTGTGGGAAATTGTGAAAATAATACAACATATTAAGACAGCAAATATGGTGCAGAGGAGTGATCAAGACTTAGAGACTCTCAGAAATTTAGTTTGAAATACAGACAAATAGCTTGTATAAGTAAGTAATACCTAAGCTTGGCACTGGGTCCCACTATTGAAAGGTGCATATTAACCTTAAAGGTTTGATTGCTGGTGTTTGAAACTGAAACTGTAGACGGAACTTGAACCATGGCATTTGGTCCCTTAGGGCAAGGTCAGTTGAAATGTACCAATAAATGGCTAAAGCAGTTGTTCCCCTTTAAGGTATGCTAGCCATCCACACATACACCTGTTTTGTCTGTCAGTTTCTGGGGTGAGAGGAGAACATTCTGCAGCTGTTTTCTAACTCAGGATTGTATTTTGTTGTTCGGCCTGTGTGTCTTCATAAGAAGGGAACAGTGTATGTGTAAGTAGCGCTGAAGATTGTCATCCATATGTCTTTACTGATCTCAAGACTGCCAAATTAGAGCTAGTTCCTCACAAAACAATCTGAAGATTTTAAGGAGCATTTATTTTCATAATAAATTTTTAACAAAATTACTTTAGATTATGTGAATTTAAAAAGAAGTTCCTTTTTTTGCCCATAATCTATCTAAATTCCAAACTAGTTGCAAAATATGAAACATGAAAGATTTGAGTTTGTGCATGAAACATATCAGAGATATTGTCTTCTACAAAAATAGGTATTTTTGGTTATTGGTTAGCCTTAGAATATTATACTCCATGGAAAAAAATATTCAAAATACGAATTCAGGGTTTAAAGCATTTACATTTTTTCTGTGTTTTTTTTTAATGTTTATTTTTTTTACTGTTTATTTTTGAGACACCCTGAGCATGAGCAGGGGAGGAGCAGAGAGAAAGGGAGACACAATCTGAAGCAGGGTCTAGGCTCTGAGTTGTCAGCACAGAACCCGACGCAGGGCCCAAACCCACGAAATACGAGATCATGACCTAAGCGAAAGTTGGACGCTTAACCAACTGAGCCACCCAAGTGCCCTTGTGTTTCTGTCTTTTGATTTTATATATCATGTGGAGAGTTTCCTAAGGCTGTAGTTTAAGGGATATGTTCGCCTGGAAAAGCCACCACAATTCTGACTCAGTCTGAGACTTAGATTTTCATATGATAAAAAGAATGAGAGAATTTTTGTCTGTCAAAGGCAGATTTGAGTTTGCTTACTAACATCCATTCAGGAAATCGTTAAGAATAAAATAATACCAAAATATTTAGTGAAGGTAATTAATATGTATCAAGCTGCCATTATCAGTAGATATAAATTTCAGTGGATTAAATAGAGTTGCATTTTCATTTTTCAATTAAAGTGTTGTGTTCTAAATTTTCTTCTAATAAAGTTCCAGGAAGAATTAAACATTTACTTTAGTTCTTACAAAAAAAAAAAAGAAAACACCTGATTTGTGTTTTTCTTTTGTATAGCATTTGTGCAGTAGAGAAACTTTTTTTTTTACTTAAAAAATGTTTTTAATGTTTTCTTTTTTTTTTCATTTATTTCTGAGAGAGAGAGACAGCATGAGCAGGGGAGGGTCAGAGAAAGAGCGAGACACAGAATCCCAAGCAGGCTCCAGGCTCCGAGCTAGCAGAGAGCACAGAGCCCGACGCAGGGCTCGAACCCACGAACGGTGAGATCATGGCATGAGCCAAAGTTGGACGCTTAACCGACTGAGCCACCCAGGCACCCCGAGAAACTCTTTAAACTTTGGCTTTTACCAACTACTGCTGTTGGTTAAAATATTTGTTTGAAAACCTTGCTGCTTCTGTGGGCCTTGCAGAATTTTCCATGAACTCTACATGCAATCTTCTTGTATCTATTTGAAGATGCTTAGCCTTTACCTAAAGCTTTGTTTCCATTCTGCATTACCTAGACATGTAGAAGTCCTGTAAGATTTTCTCTGTGTATCCATAGTGCATGGCTTTGAGCCTAGTACATGGTTGTTTTCCTCAGTAACTTAAAAAAAAAATTATGTTTAATAATCAGTAGAGTAATGGTGGTTCTCAAGGTATTTTCAGTATTTCTACAAGCCTGATAGTAATCCTATTACTTTAAATCAGCTGCTAGTAATGGAATTGAGAAGGGAAACGAATCTAGAGTATCTAAATCTTTCCAACTTTATGATAGAGACATTTTGAATATTTATCTGTAATTTAAAATACTGAAAATTTCTAAACCAGGGCTAGTAACACTATCTTCTTTTCTTGTTAGAAGTTCTGACTGGCAGATTGACATTGGCAGATGTCTAATAAATTTTTTTAATGTTTATTTTATTTTTGAGAGACAGAGAGAATGTGTGTGAGAGGGCGAGTGGCAAAAAGATAGCGAAACAGAATCCAAAGCAGGCTCCAGGCTCTGAGCTATCACCACGGAACCCGGTGCAGGGCTTGAGCTCACGAACCCTGAGACCATGACCCAGGCTAGAGTTGGACACTTAACTGACTGAGCCACCCAGGTGCCCTATGATGTCTAATTAAGCTCAGTTGGTTAAGTGTACGACTGCAGCTCAGATCATGATCTCGAAGTTCGTGGGTTCAAGCCCCGCATTGGGCTCTTGTGCTGACAGCTAGCTGTTTCAGATCCTGTATCTCCGTCTTTCTCTGACCATCCCCTGCTCATGCTGTTTCTCTCTCTCAGAAATAAATAAAGCATTAAAAAAAAAAGATGTCTAATAAAAAAGAAAATGAAATTATAACAGGAATGCTGATTGTCTAGACATCCTTCCAAAATGAGATCTGAAGAGGGGTGTGGTAGGAGTAAAAATTGCATTTGGTAGTAAAATGATTGGGAACCATTAACACATAATGGGTTTGAACTACATCAGATTCTTTTGGAGTCTAAAAATAATCTTTCTTGAAAAAAGAGCACATGTGTACATAAAACATTGTGTATATAATTTCAAGGGATGCAGGACCACCTAAACCTATCCTAGATCTTATTGTCAGAAAGTGGAAAATTGTGATAGGTGATTTTCTCCACCCCTACCTCAGTATATGCACACCATTGAAGAGTAGCAAACAGCTCATATGAAGGGGCTTTTTGTTTTATTTACTTATCTTTTAAAAAAATTTTTTTATGTCTTTATTTTATTTTGAGAGACAGAAACAGAGCAAGCAGGCGAGGAGCAGGGAGAGAGGGAGACACAGACTCTGAAGCAGGCTCCAGGCTCTGAGTTGTCAGCACAGAGCCCGATGCGGAGCTCAAACCCACAGACTGTGAGATCATGACCTGAGTCAAAGTCAGACGCTTAACTGACTGAGCCACCCAGGCGCCCCAGAAGGGGCTTTTTAAAGCTTAACTGTTAACTACTTCAAAAAGGCCATGTCTTATAGTAGCTCAGAGTATAGTCTGTGAAACCAGTTTGCCTGGATTCAAATACTGATTTCTCTGCAAATCAGTGTGACCTTTGCAAGTTGCTCAGCCTCTCTGGTTCCTTGCCATAAAATTGATTATTCTAAGGATTGCATGAGTTAATACATGTAAAGTGCTTCTGGGTGTTAGTTATTGTTAGTAAGCATTGTTGTCTCACAGAGGACTACTATTGAATATCTGTCCAAGTGAGGTTCTCTGGGCTACAACTTAACTCAGAGGAAGGATTCCTTTATCTAATTTAGCATAAAGGTACTATATGAAATAATGTGCCTTCACAAAGATGCATGCCTTTATGAGAGCATGCCTAGGTAAACTTTCTTTTCCATATCAGCATTAGGTAGGCCTCTCTTATTTCTGTGAAGGGAGAGTTGCTTACAATTTTATAAGAAAAACTAAGCTCTGTGCTTTTTTTTGTCCTCAAGGTATTAGTCACTCTCTGGGCAAAGTAACTGCTGCTGCTCTTCTTGTCCACAATGTGAAATTTTGGTTTTGCCTATTAATATTTTTCTAGCCCATTACTGTTTCTACTCTGCTCTTTTTTAAAATTATAACATTGAATAGAGATTGAATGTAAGCTATTAGGTTTTATGATACACTGAACCGTTTACCTCCAAAGAGTGAAAAAAAATATTTGTGATGATCTTTGAAATACTCTGGATACCCTTCCCAATCCCATCCGCTTTCCTCTCCCATCAAAGGTAATAATTATCCTTGGGCTTATTCTTTTCCTTTTAGCTTTATTGAATATTTATTCCTAAATAATATATTGAAACTTTATGTAAATGGAAACTATATAAGTTTGTGTGTGGGGGGGTGTTCTACTTTTAATTTTTTTAGGTTAATATTAGGTTAGTTTTTTTAGGTTTAATTTTTTTAGCTGAGTTTCAGCTGTGTATGTATGTACGCAATACAGGCATACTTCGGAGACTAGTGAGGGTTTTTTCCCTACCATTGTAGTCAAGCAAGTATCTCAGTAAAGTAAGTCAAATCAAATTTTTGGTTTCCTGTGCATATAAAAGTTACACTTATACTGTAGTACATTAATGTTGCAGTACTGTAGTACATTAATTACGCAATAGCATTATGGTTTTTTAGTGTACATATTTTTATACTTTATACCATATACCTTTATGTCTATATATTTTACTGCTAAAAATTGCTAACCGTTATTTGAGATTTTAATGAGTCATAATCTTTTTGCTATTGGGAGGGTCTTACCTTTTTTTTTATATCATTTATTGTCAAATTGGCTTACATATAACACCTCGTGTTCATCCCAGCAAGTGCATGGAGAGTCTTACGTTGATGTTGATGGCTGCTGACCGATCAGTTTGGTGGTCGCTGAAGGTTGGGATAGCTGTGGCAGTTTCTTAAAAAACAACAGAGAAGTTTGATGCATCCATTGATTCTTCCTTTCATGAATGATTTCTCTGTACCATAGTGATGCTGTTTGGTAACATGTTACCCACACCAGAATTTCTTTTCAAAATTGTAGTCAGTTCTCTTAAACCCTGCTACTGCTGTATTAACAGCGTTTATGTAATATTCTAAGTCTTTTGTTGTCATTTCAACAATCTTCACAGGAGTAGATTCCATGTCAAGAAACTACTTGCTTTTGCTCAACCATAAGAAGCAACTCCTTCATTCGTTAAAGTTTTATTATGAAATTACAGCAAGTNATGTCAAGAAACTACTTGCTTTTGCTCAACCATAAGAAGCAACTCCTTCATTCGTTAGTTTTATTATGAAATTACAGCAAGGCACTCACATCTTCAGACTTTACTCCTAATTCTAGTTCTCTTGCTATTTTCTCCCACATGTACAGTTACTTCCTCCACTGAAGTCTTGAACCTCTTGATCATCTATGAGGATTGTCAGTCATCTCTGAGGATTGGGATCCACTTCTTCCAGAATCCCATTAATATTGATATCTTGGCCTCTTCCCATCAATCAGGAATGTTCTTAATAGCATCTAAAATGGTGAATCATTTCCAGAAAGTTTTCAATTCACTTTCCCCAGATCCATCAAAGAAATCATTCTCTGTGGCAGCCATAGCCTTAGAAAACATACTTTTGAAATAATAAAACTTGAAAGTCTAAGTTACTCCTTGATTCATAGACTGCAGAATGAACGTTGTGTTAGCAAGCTCAAAAGTAACATTAATCTCATTGTACATACCCGTCAGAGCTCTTGGGTGACCAGGTGCCTTGTTAATGACCAGTAATATTGTGAAAGAAATCTCTTTGAGCGCAAGTAGGTCTCAGCAGTGGGCGTAAAATATTTGGTAAGCCATGCTGTAAACAGATGTGCTGTCATCCATGTTTTGTTTCATTTATATAGCAAAAGCAGGATAGATTTAGCATAATTCTTAAGGACCCTAGGATTTTTGGAATGCATTTTAAAAAAGGGGGAAAAAAAAACCCTTTGCTTCACCTTTGAGTCACCAGCTGCATTAGGCCCTAACATAAGAGTCAGCCTGTCCTTTGAAGGTTTAAAGCCAGGCATTGATTTTTTTTTTCTAGCTGTCAAAGTCACAGATGGCATCTTTCAATAGAAGACTGTTTTCAGTCTGCATTGCAAACCCATTGTTAGTGTGACCACCTTCAGTAAGTAAGTGAGCTAGATCTTTGAGATCATTTGCTGCGGCTCCTACATCGGCACTTGCTGCTTCATCTTGCACTTGGATGTTACAGAGATGGCTTCTTTCTTTAAACCTCATGAACTGACCTCTGCTAGCTTCATACTTCCCTTGTGCAGCTTTCTCACCTCTCTCAGCCTGCATAGAATTAGACAGGATTTTGCTCTGGACGAGGCTTCGGCTTAAGGGAATGTTATGGCTGGTTTGATCTTCTATCCAGACCACTCAGACTTCCTCTATATCAGCAATAAGGCTGTTTCACTTTCCTATCCCTTGTGTGTTCACTGGACAGCATTTTCTTCCAGAACTTCCTTCACATTCACAATTCCAGTGTTTGGTTAAGAGGCCTCGTTTTCAGTCTATCCGCTTTCTATGTGCTTTTCTCACTAAGCTAAATCAATTCTANCTGGACAGCATTTTCTTCCAGAACTTCCTTCACATTCACAATTCCAGTGTTTGGTTAAGAGGCCTCATTTTCAGTCTATCTCCGCTTTCTATGTGCTTTTCTCACTAAGCTAAATCAATTCTGCTTTTGATTTAAAATTAGAGATATGCAGCTCTTCCTTTCACTTGAACGTTTAGGGGCCATTGTATGGTTATCAATTGGCCCAATTTCAATATTGTTGTGTCTTAGGCAATAGGGAGGCCTGAGAAGAGGAAGAGAGATGGAGGAACAGCCAGTCAGTGAAGCAGTCAGCACACACATGACATTTATTACAGTTCACGGTCGATAATAATAATGAGAAAATTTGAAATATTGTGGGGATTTCCAAAATATGACACAGAGATATGAAATGAGCAAATGCTGTTGGAAAAATGATGGTGATAGACTTCTTGATGTAGGGTTGCCTCAAACCTTCCATTTTTAAGAAATGCAGTTATCTGAGAAGCACAGTAAAGGAAAGTGCAATAAAACAGGATGTGCCTGTACTTCGATTTATTTATCCATGGTACTGTTGATGGCCATTTTGGCTGTTTGGCTACTATACACAGTACTACCATGAATATTTTCATTCATATTTTCAAATATAGATGTGCAAATTTTCTAGGGTATATACCTAAGAGTGGAATTACAGAGTTATAGGAAATGCACATCTTCAACTTTACTAGATAATGCCGAATTAATTCCAAAGTGGTTGTACTAATTTATTCTCCTACTGTTAGAGTGTAAGGATTCAAGTTATTTGTTCTTCCCATTTATGTTTATTGGGCACACACAGCAGTAAGTAAAAAGCCAAAAAGCCCTATTCTCAGGGAGTTTATATTTTAGTAGCGAGAGATAGCCAAAATATTTACTGTATCAAAATGGAAACAACAAAGCAAGGAGAGGGGATGTTATCTCAGCTGCTCTTGGACCCATATGGGGATTAGAGACTTAAGGGGATAAAGTACAGCCCGGAAGCCCTGGGCTTTGTTCAGTGGTCAGCATAAACAGAGATAGAGGTATGATGAGATTGGTTGGGCCTTATGCTTTCAAGCTGATAATGATAGTGAAGCTGTGGGTGGGGCGTGGGAGGGGGTTTGAGAATCTCACTAGGAGCATTTCAGGAGACCCTCTTCACCTATTAGTGGTGAAGCTTAAGAATGAGGGAGGAGGCTGGTGATGAGTAATCTTATTCTGATCACTTGGTGCTTTGGGGGCCCCTTTAGACTCTTGCCCATGGCAGTTTAGAGGATCAGGGGAGGGCTGTCTTTTCTAAAACATAAGGAGCACTAGAGTTTCAAATTCAGGAATACCTGGGTCTCTAGTGCTTTGTTGACTCATGAAGTTGAGGATCGAAGGTTGGGGGAAAGGTGGTTTTATTTTGAGTACTTGGAGCTTTAGGGCTCCCTCTTGACACTGCCAGTGGAGATGTGGAATCCTGGGGGAGGGGTGGTTTTGCCTAGAGTGTGCAGCCCCCATTGTCAGACTTGTTAATTTTTGCCAGTCTGGTGGATGTGAAGTACTGTCTTGTGCTTTCAATGGCATATTCCCGTTTCACTCCAAAAATCCACAATTCCTTACTTTTCAGTGTTAGACTTAGCCATATAACTTTAGTAACTTTTATCTTGAGCCCCACGCTTGTGTGGCTTTATTCATCTGTTCCATGTCTAGACCTGCAAGATTTCCCAATTCAGTAACTGAAACTTATTTTGGTGGCTCTTGTCAGTGGACCCTCAGGGAAATTGTTATGTTCACTGTTGTCACCATAAAGGTTGTTAAGTCAGGATCCCTGCATCCCTTCTGTTCACTTTGCCTGAGGAAATGAATTGGTAGTCCACACCCATCCATTGTTACCTAACCTCAAAAAATACATCAGTATATCTACTGACTCTCTCACCGCATCTGGGGCTCCCATCAGAATAGGAGCCCTGTGTTGCAGCACTGTCAGAAACTCTTCAGTTATTACCTTTTAAACTTGCCATTTTAAAATCTGAGAATCACAGCTACTGCTGATAGTTTGCAAGGAAAATGCTTTGGCTAAACCACAACTAAGGCTGTCACTCCTCAGCTTTTCGGGTCAGCACACGCCTTCCCCAGTGTCCCTTAGTGCTCTCACAGGATCAAGCCTCAGAACTCACAAAACACTGCAGAAAAGCCAGGTGTAACATACACTGGTGTATTCTGACATGTAGTACTTTCTAGGTGGAAATGTAGTTGTCCCATACATCCCTACCTTATTTACTTGCTGCATTCAGTGTCATGAAGGAGTACAAAAATGATGATAGTATCTATAAATTTCAACTGATTTTCTAATATTTTCCAAGAATTGCTCAGGACTATTGATGTGCATAAACCTATAAAGGTAGATGTGGATAATAAGACCTGTCCCTCCTGGTTTCTTTTTCATCCTTCAAAAGGATCTCCTCCAGCTTCCTATAGTTAGCTTTTAAGAATATTTCCTGATGATTTTACAAGCATTTTCCTGGATGATTGAAGTCTGTTGTAGAAAAGCTGTCACCATTGTTAATGTTATCCCACACATTACAGGAATATCGTATATGTCACCCATTTCACAGAAGAGATACACAAGAAATTTCAAAGTTTTACCAGATTAAACACGATTATACAGACTTTATTGTTACTAAAATGCAAAAGGAGTTAGCAAAAATAAATCTAGTCCTAAAAATATAAAGCTAGTACAAATCTGAAATGAACCAAAATCTTTCCTAATGCCCAAAATAAGCATAAGAGTAGCTCCCAACAGATAAATTGGTTTGAACCCACATGAAATGATCATGGAGAAACCCACAAGACAACTCTCATCCACCGTGACTGGCTCAGATGATTTCCAGATGCATGTTTCTAATATTGTGAGCAACTCAAAGCCCATATGAGTCGTCTGAAGTTTTATCATTTACAGGTTTGTGAAGCATTTCCAGACCCTCCAACCAACTCAACATCAGCTACTTCTCTGTGACTGGGTCCTGATTAAGGTCCTCCCACGAAAGACTTCATTGGATCCACGCTCAAGAGGACTCTACCAGGTTTTCCTGAACCCCCTCCATCGCTGTAAAGTGCCAAGGCCTTAAGACTTGGGTACGTGTGTTACAACAGCAAGCGCCAGCGTCCACAAAAGACCCATTGGACCTGTCAGCTCCTCTGTTTCACCAAGCAGATGTAATAATTTACCAGCAAAGCAGAGTAAGCCAAGTGCCTCTGCATGATACCACCAGCTGATAACACACAAGAAAAACAACTAATTTAGACTAGAGCCCTATCTTTTCTTGAGAAGCTTGGATTTCAAGGAACTATTCTGAGATCTGTGCTGCTAATAAGTGACTGACAACATTATAGACTGATTGGTCCCTGGGTTCAGAGACTTGAGTTGCAATTGAGTGAAAAATAGACAACGAAATCTTGAAGAATTGCACGGAGGTGCAAGCCAAATTTAACTCTGGTCACCAAGTATTGTTGGTTGGACTGAGAAATTGCTAAACCAGACCTGTAATAGGACTGGTTATTTGGGTATCTCTGTCACTGTTGCCTCTTACTGTTACATTGCTTTCTGTGTTGTTTCTCTAGGCCCAGATGTTCTCAGATAATTCACATTGCCCTGACTGTGGACAACAGTGGTTCCCTAGTTTAGAACTAGGCCATTGGTTGTACCAGACTGAACTTGTTGAAAATGAATGTTACCAAGTATTCTTAGACCGTATTAACAGAGCTGATTATTGCCCTGAGTGTTACCCTGATAACCCTGCTAATAGAAGTCTTGTTCTTCCTTGGTCTTTCCCACTTGAGTGGGCTCCTCAAAATCTTACCAGATGGACCTTTGAAAAAGCTTGCCACCCATTTCTTCTGGGTCCTCCTCTGGTTAGAAAAAGGATTCATGACTCTAGAGTAGCTGGTTTTAACCCTGCATTGCAGTTAATCTTGACGAGAACAGATAAAACCTTGAACAAAAAACTTGGCCAAAACAAATAACTTCTTAAACATTCGAAATCATGGAGACTCTAGAGTTTTGTATGAGTAGCCCAAGGAAGATGGAAAAAAGACTCTTTCTAAATATGATATAGACCATCACTACCTTGGGGATCTGATTAAATTGTTGGATTTGCTCCCATGGTCTACACATACTTTGTTCAGCATGAATTTAGTCAGTATTCTCGCCAGACTGTTCATCTAGAACCAGTTTAATCCATGTTCCTTATGTTTTGGAATTAGCTTACCCCTCCTAGAAAGTTCCATAGCCTTATGTGGACATATGACAGGGTAGTTCTGGAGGAGAAGCCCTATACTGTGTGTACCTTAATGATACTTCTAGTGATAACTTTTGTGGGAAAGCATCCTTATAGCTGGATTGTAGATTATTCCAGTAAAACAACTAGATATTTTAATAAGAAGCTACATTGTTCTAAATTCCATCTGTTACGCATTAACCAGTGGTAACACATAGATTATACAAAAATATGCAGAAGTACTATTATCTATACTCGGCTCTACATAAGCAAAGACTATCCTGTCTTTGTGGTGACAGAATGTCTTCCTCTACAAATGGCAAAGTACTTCTACGATGATAGGAGATAGATGATGAAAGGAGTTAATCAAGCTTGACTTCATAGATACTATGAACAGTCTAGGGAAAGCATCTCTCTCAGAACTAAGAATGTTTTGCTGTACATTGATCACATTCTGGCCTTCACTTGTTTATGAGAATCATGGAACCACAGTATAGGAGAAACTTAGAAAAAATCTGTTGAAAACATCTCAGAGGCCACTGAACAATTTTAAAATTCCTCTTAAGATAGTAGATAACTCAGTGCTTGTGTAGGAGCTCAACAATGTTCGTAAGGTCCCAGGCTCTTTCTGTTCTTTCCCGCTGAGATCCTTATCATGGTGGCTTTTTGTCCTTATAGTTGTTACCCAGTGAGTACAGTGTGGCCATTGCTGTTCCAGACATTTCATTCCTGATCAAAGGCTGGAAGTAGGAAGCAGAATGATTTTTCCTTTCAAGTCTCTGTCTTTTATTTGGGAAAAAAGCTTTCTCCAAAGTCCCTTGCACATTTTCTTCTATCTCGTTAGAAGATACTGGTTCACAAGGGAGCCTGAGAAGCCTGGCAGAGGGGAATGGGGTGAGCAATGTCTGGGTAGGACATCTTGTGTCCCCTAATAAAATCAGGGCTTTTTTAGGAAGGGAGAAGTGAGGAATGGATGGCTGTTGGAATGCAACAAATGCCTGCCACATGTTGTGCAACCCGAAGTTATTTGTTAGTCTGTATAAAGGATGTACCCTGGAGACCTACCCTGTATCTGCCTTATGTCTATCCAAATGGAAGTTCTCTCCTGTTACATTGCTGAATAAACTGTGTGGACTGCTAAATTGAGTGAAGACTAGTTAGTTTATCATTAACCCTTGGTTAACAACTCCCTTCACTATCCTAAAGCTCTTTCTAAAAAGTGAAATTCTATTTAGAGATACTGCTTTTGATCAATAGTATTGTCCCCTAAATGTTTTCAAACACATACTGACAAACACTCTACATATGTGCAATTTTAAGTATCAGCAAAATGTTTTAACCAGATTGTTTTAACTAATCTCTCCCTTAAATAGTAGAAGAAATTAAGTGGATTTGTACTGTTGATTTTCACACCAATACCTGGATGAGCTTGTCAAGATACGCAGATATCTTGATCTCACAGAAATTTTGATTCCTTAGGTTGCTTGTGGAGCCCAGGAATCTGCATTTATAAATCATGCTGCAGGAGATTCTTAGGCACGTGCTGTATGGATACTTTGAGAAGCACAGTGGCAGCACCTCCGTGGTGTTTAGTTATCTGGCTTTAAAAGGAAGGAAACTGGGGCACCTGGGTGGCTTAGTTGGTTAAGTGTCTGACTTTCGCTTAGGTCATGATCTCACGGTTCGTGGGTTTGAGCCCCACATCGGGCTCTGTGCTGACTGCCAGCTCGGAGCCTGGAGCCTGTTTCAGTCTGTGACTCCCTCTCTCTCTCTGACCCTCCCCTGTTCATGCTGTCTCTCTCTCTCTCTCTTCTAGAAATAAATAAAAAACATTAAAAAATAAATAAATAAAAGGAAGGAAACTGCGTACTCACGATACTGCGAGGTAGTGATAATTATTGTACTTTGCAGGTGACATATAAAGAGGTTTCATGTCAGACTAAAGGTTGCTGTTGACATATCCGATTATAAGTCAGTCACATTTTTCTCAAGGTATAAATATGTTCTAAAATTAATTCTCAAGACAAATGATCTAGAGAGTTATCCAACATTTCAGATTATGTGAGCCGAATTAATCTATTTCCATACTGGCAGAGTTGGTTGATGCTGCTACTTGTATATAATGATGGCCATTTTAAAAATGACTTTTGTGACTACTTCCTGTTACTTTATGGCAGACTTGGGAGTGGAAGGTTAAGAGAAAAATGCTGGGGTAGCCTGGGAAGGAAATATCTACTGAAGAGGAGGTTATCTGGGTTGTGCAGGACTGACTTAAGATTCATCTCTAAGTGATAGGAGAAGGAATCCCAGGCAAGCAGGCAGGCATAAAAGAATTCCATGGAATCCAAAGAGTATGTGGCAATCAGCATGCTACATATATCTGTAAGAGTGAGATGAACCATATGCACTTCTGTCTCTTCAGACTTCCCTGATAGCCCCTGATTCTCCGTGAAATCTTAACACAGCTTGAAAACTGCTTGTTACAGAGGAAAAACAATGGCTTTTGCAGCCAGTTGACCTGTGTTCATCTTTGAATTCTGGCACTATTAAATGACTTTGGGCATTTTAACCTGTCTCTCTTCAGTTTCTTCATCTGTCACATAGTGCAGTGATAACCTAGCTAATACTGTTTCGGGGTTGAATATGATAGTATATNGTAGTGTCATGGTTAAAAGTTTGGGTCCCACAGTCAGACTGAGTTCAAATCCTGACTCTGCCTTTACTAGTGTGTTCTTGGGTAAGGTTCTTAACCTCTCTGTATGTCAGTTTCCTTGTCTGTAAAATAGTAAGACTATTAATATTCCATACATCATAAGACTATTGTGAAGATTAAATGAATTAATACATGAAATGCTTTGGATGCTGCTTGGCATAAAGAAGACAATAAATGTTAGCTATATATTTTTGTGGTATATGTTTTATATATTGTAGCCACAGCAGAAGTATAAATTATTTGAGGGCCAAGATACCTGCTTTTTATCCCTAGAGCCTAAAATGACAGCATTCATTAAAATAAAAGTGTTTAAAAACAAAAAAAGATACATATACTTATTGGGCTGGACCACCATACATTTGTCATGATGGCATTTATGTCTAAATTACCATCCTAGAGTGACTGATACTCTTTTGTCCTTCTTGGCTGCTAGGCTTCTAATTCTTCTCTCTCTCGCTCGCTCTCGCTTGCTCTCGTTCTCTCTTGCTCTCTTTAATTTACTACTTAGTGTGGGGATGCCAGTGCTTCCTGGGTACTTGCCTCTTCTTCCCCAGGGCTCTAGGTCTCTGTCCCCTTCCCTCCTTCCTGGTTCCCATGGCAAGACTGGAGGTTTACAGGATGAGTAGAGGTTGGGTGAGGTCTTGCTGCTCTCCCAGCCCTGAGTTCTTGTCCTGTCTCCCCCGCCAGCTGGTTGTGAGAAAGTGCATGGGAGGCCGTGGTTGAAGTGTACCCCTGTAACACAGATTAACATTGCTTGTGAGCTCAGAGTGTTACCATTACAGGCTTTGCCTTTTGATTCTTTTCCTCACAGAAGCTGATCCATTTTATTACTCATTTAACAAAAGTATTAACTACTTCAAACATACAGAAAAATCCAGAAAATCACATTCACTGGGTACCCAGATCTGAAACAGTTAACATTTTGGCACATTTGCCTCCATTTTTTTTGTTTTGTTTCAAGGATACTTGACAGATACAGTTGACCCATTCTTGTCCTCACCTTACCCCTGTCCTTCCCTCAGCAGGAGCAAGCACCGAATGGAAGTTTATGTGTGTCCTTTCTGTTCATGTCTTTGTTTATTTTATATCTGTTTAAGCGATGTACAGAGCAATAAAAGAGAATTGATTGCTTTCAGAATTTTATTATTCAGTAACATCAATAACACTTAAAGATGTAACATGCATCAATTTGTAGAGTTCCTCTTACCACACTTAATTTTGCATGTTGGAGTCTGCTGGAGTTGGTTGTACTGCTGCAATGTGAAGGTCATGCAGCGTACCAGACAATGAAGACATAGGAGGCAGTCAAAGCATTACCACTGGTGCAGTGAGATGGAGCAGAAAGGATACATCTTAAAAGAACACAAGGCAGCCGCGTCGGCAGAGGAAGCAGTGAGGCAAATTCATGTCCTTATTTAGAGAAGTCCCAGGATGTGGAAATTAAGGAAGGCATCCCTCAGCCTACCATCTGGAGCATTCTCCGTAAATGGAGACTAAAACAGAACTTGTAAGGGATTTGCTGAAAGTAAATTTTTTTGTGCCGTGTGAAGCACACAGGTCTTCATCAGTTACTTTTTGCAAAAGATACCATCAAATGACATGATGGTACCATCATGGACGTGATGATGGAATGGTTTCTTCAACAGCTGCAAAGTCTCCAACATCCCCATTTTCCATCAGGACGAGGCGCTGCCTCACTTCCATTATGCAGTCCAGAGGTTCTTCATGTACACATTTCATGGCATGGATTGGGTAACGCTCAAATGGTTGACCTGCCTCTGGAATATATTGGCCTCAAGATCTCCCAACACTCCCACCATGTGATTTGTGAGGATGTGTCAAGAACCTCCGTGTTTATACCACTTTTTCCTTGTAGCCTTGAGGGAATACCATTTCAGCTATGAACAGTGTGATATGTTACAAAGGGCCTAAGTGAAACAGGCTACAGGAATGTGTGCCTTGTGACAAGAACGGTATTTACTGAGTGTTTTTAAGATTAGAGAAATATCTGTGGTGGTACCTTTTGCAGTGTCTATTGGCTGCATCCTCGTTAGCAAGTAATACATTTTTTAAAGCATTCAGTTCTGTTTGTAGGAAACAAAATTTATGAGGGTATCCTTCACACAATAAAATGTACAAATTTTAATTTTGATGACAAATGTTAACTACCTCAGTAAAGATAGAAAACACTTTCCTAACTCCAAAAGATTTCCTCATGTCCTTTTCCAGTGAGCACTTCTTCCCCTGAGGTAAAGAACCATTTGCCTATTTTAAGACTTCATATAAATGGAATCATTTGGCAGATACTCCTGTGTGTGGTTTTTTCCTCTCACATTTTTTAGATATATCCATGTCGGAGCTTGTATCAGTTCATATTTATGCCATTTGTTCTTCTGAATCCCTATAGTACACAGTTGTTTCTTAAATTGTATATAAAAGTTGTAATACTGCACTTAACACAAATTTTTGAGATACGCAGTTCATTGGTTTAATTGCCCTACATAATATTACATTGTAAGAATGTGCCATAGGTTTTTTAAATCTGCTTCTTTATTCATGGACATTTAGGTGGTCTCATTTTTTCCTCATTTTAAACAACGCTGCCACAAATATCGGTGGGCACTTGAGGGAAAGTTTGTCTACAGCATGTGTCTAAAAGTGCAATTTTTAGGGGCACCTGGGGGCCTCAGTTGGTTAAGCATCCGACTTCAGCTCAGGTCATGATCTCACGGTTTGTGGGTTTGAGCCCCACGTAAAGGCTCTGTGCTGACTTCAGAGCCTGGAGCCCGTTTCAGATCCTGTGCCTCCCTCCCTTTCTCTGCCCCTCCCCATTCGCACTCTGTATCTCTCTCTTTTTCTCAAAAATAAACATTTTAAAAAATGCAATTTTTAGTTTGTAGAATCTGCGTGTCTTAATTTTTATCAGATAATTGCCATATTACTCTCCAGAGTTGAGTAACAGTTTACCTCGTTGCCAAATAGGGTTTAAGAACTCTCTGTATACCCAAATCCTCACCAATGCCTGGTGTGGCCCATCTTGTTACTTTTTGCCAATCAGTGCTTGTAAAATGGTTGTATGTCATTGTTAATTTATTTTCCATTTCCTTAACCACTCTTCTTATTGATTCATTAGACTGCTAGGTTTTCTCTTCATTTAACAGTTTGTTCATCTCTTTTCCCCACTTCTTTTTTCATGGCATTACCTGTTCCTTACTGATTTGGGAGAGAGTCTTTATATATTCTGGATATTAATTCCTTGCTGATTTTATGTGTTGGCTGATATTTTTCTAGTCAGTGAATTTATGTTTTAACTTTGATTTTGATGATTTGTATAGAAATTAACATTTTTAAAATGTGATCACATTTGTCCAGTTTTCCCTTTATGGCTTGTATTTTATATCTTGTTTAAGAAAACCTTGAGGTTATAAAGGTATCTGATATCTTCTTTTGAAAATTCAAAGTTTTGCTCTTTACACTTAGGTTTTTATTCTGAAATTGATTGGGGTGCCTGGGTGGCTGAGTCAGTTAACTGTTTGACTTCGGCTCAGGTCATGATCTCACAGTTCGTGGGTTCGAGCCCTGTGTCAGGCTCTGTGCTGAATGCTTGCTCGGAGCCTGTGGAGCCTGCTTTGGATTCTGTCTCCTCTCTCTGCCCCTCCTCCGTTCACACTCTGTCTCACTCTGTCTCTCAAAAAAATAAATGTAGAAAACAAAAACTTAATCTGAAATTGATTTTTGTGTCAGGTAGTAGGTAGAAATCCTAATTTTTTTTCCCATTTGAGTTGTCGCTTGTCCTCAAACTACTCATTAATCCATTCTTTCCCTTTTGTCACTTTATCCAGATTTCTTTACGTATGTATGCATGTATTTTCCTGGCTCTATATTCTGTGTATTCTCTTTGTCTGTTCTTGGACCAATGCCCCTATTATTATTTCATATAAGTTTCTAATAAGTCTTGATATATCTGGTAAAGATAGCCCCCCCTCTTTCAGAATTATCTGTTAATGTTTTCTTCAGAATTACCTTAACTCTTCTTAATCCTTTACTCCTCTTTGGGAATTTTAGGTTCAGCTTTTCCATTTAAACAACAATCAAAAAATTGTCTTAAGACTTTGTTTTAATTTACAATGAATCCATAAATTAGTTTGGAGAAAATTGACATCAATGGTTTAGAGTCTTACTATCTCTGCATATAATGTATTTCTCTACTTAGGTCTTTAGTATGTCCTCAAGAAAATTTTATGCTTTTCTTCCTAAGTTTTTTTTTAATACAGTGTTATTGAGGTATAATTTACATAGCATGAAACTCACCCCACTCTATAAAGTTCTTGCATATGTGTTGTTAGGTTTTTTACCAGGTAACTTTTAATTTTTATTTTGAGATACTTTACAGTTATTATGTGAGTAGCCTGTTTGCTTTTTAAAACTTTTGTCGCTGGTGCATAGGAAACTTTTACCCATCGTTTTCTTGGTTTGAGCTGGCAGAAAAAAAATTGTCTTAAGAAATCTGAAAAAGACTGAGGACCTTTTATTTTCTTTCATGAACTAGGAGAGGAGAGAAACCCTCATTGCAGCCTATGATGGTAATGAAAAGGAGAGCTAGAAGCCCAGTCTCAGGAGATGGAAGAAGATAAAAGGGTAACAAGGAACTCTCCAAATCTGAGACGTGTTCCTAGATGTTCACACCAGCAGAAAGGAGTCTTGTCTCTAATTCCTCCCTTCCCTTCACGTTTATAATTGACACCACTCTAGACATTTAGGCATCCATTTATTTACTCATAGTTTTAATTAAATACACTAGGCTAATGCCAGGTATGTGGTATTAAAATTTTATTTTGTAAAATTAAATTTTACAAGAGTTCTGTAAAAAAGACAAAGTTAGTTGGCTAGCCTCACAACTAGGCTATCAACGTAACACTTTCCAAACCTCTTTCACATATATTTTTATATTTAATCTTCATAGCAGTCCTTAATCATTTTTACAGATAAGGAAAGTATTATTGTTCCTGACAAAAAAATATGATTTAACTATAGAATGATAGAATATTTTATTGATTATGAGTTGCCTGATTTTGATTCCTTTTGTGTATAGTTCATAATAACTTCTACATCAGTCTTCTCTGAGCATCGCTTGGAAAGGCATTGTATAAAGTGATCTAAAAAGAATGCTGTGAGAAAACCACAAAGAAGGCAGTGACAGAACTCACTGTATTTCCTACACCTGACACCAAGGGAGCCACCTTGGTTTGTAGGTATTCCCTGTGCATTGTTACTTAATAATGATAGGTGAAAGCTTCTGATAGGCTGAGAGATTCACATGGGGCAGAAACTGAAGACATAAAGGAAACCTGCAGTGATTAACTGAGCAGTGACTTAAATTTCTACTTGTAGAATTACTTTTTGTTCCATTTTCTTTTCTTTCTTTTTAAATTCCATTTTCAAAGTGTTTCGCAAGATTCTGGCCATTTGGCTTTTTCCATTCTTTCAACACAATGGAACGTATTAGGAGATTATGGCATCCATGCAAATCTGAAGCTTTGTTTTTTACTTGTAGGCAAGGATTCTGGTCCTCCCTAAAACCAGAAAACATTCCTTCTTCACCAGAAAAGTTTCACAGAGGAACTACTACTCAGACTAAACAGACTGAATAAATGAAACTGAAATTGGCATTTCTTCCATGTAGGAATAAAAAGTCATTTAATTCTTTTCATTTTATTTTAGTCCCTATATATGCCTTGTTTCTTGGGTCCACGGGAAGCATGAGTCTGTTGGGACTTGAGACGAGAAGAAAACAAGACATCTTCACAAGAAAACCCAGACATTAACTAAAAGTATTGCAAAGTCTGAAGAACTAGAGCACAAACATGACCGACAGAGGACTTAGGGATCCTGCAGAGGGTAAGACTAGTCTGTACAGCAGGTTCATGCTGTAGGAATCTAGAGCTGTGCTAAGATCTCAGGTGACTGAAACCTGGAGTTTGGAAGTAAAGAAGTTAGCTTCCTTGATTAATTTGTTATGATTATTATTTTTTATTTACCGAAGTATACCATAACATCAGACCTGAATTAGAAGGAAAATTAATGTTTTAGAAGCTCCAGTAGTAGGAACCCGTAGTATTAGAAAAATACATGTATCTTAGAAAGGGATGGTAGACCAATTTTTAGAGCTATATTTTTAAAAATCAAAACTGATGTGCCATCTATTTAGAGATCTTTCAATTCTAGGGAAAGATCAAATTTAAAGGCTTCATCCTCTTGTATATGTAAGTTGGAGATACAAAATAGGCAAATTATGAAGTAGATATTTCAGAAAAGAAGGGCATATTTTCTTAAACCTTTTATTAAGGATATTTTAAAATATATAAAAGTAGAATACTGTAATGAATTCCCATGTACTCAACATCTAATCCTTTTTTTTAAACTCTTTATCTAAATTCCAGTTCATTTATACTGTTTAATAAAATACAGTTTAATATTAGTTTTAGGTGTATAATATAGTGATTTCAACATCTAAATGTTTAAAAATTTGTTTATGTTTATTTATTTATTTTTGAGAGAGATGGAGACAGCGTGCAAGCCAGGGAGGGACAGAGAGAGAGGGAGGCACAATCCCAAGCAGGCTCCAGGCTCTGAGCTGTCAGCACAGAGCCCAACATGGGGCTTGAACCCACGAACCTTGAGATCATGACCTGAACCTTGAGATCATGACCCGAGCCGAAGTCGGAAGTTCAACTGGGCCATCCAGGGGCCCCTCGACATCTAAATTTCAGTTACAACTTCTATAATGCTGATCTTGTTTTCTGCCATGGAATATTTAAATTCAAATCCAAGGCATTATATCCTTTTGTTTATATATATTTTAGTTTATATCTCTTAAAGATAGATTTTTTTTCAAATATTTTTATATATTTCTAGGAGAGAGAGAGAGAGAGAGTGTGAGCAGGGGAGGGTCAGAGAGAGAGGGAGATACAGACTCTGAAATAGGCTCCAGGCTCTGAGCTGGCAGTCAGCACAGAGCCCGATGCGGGGCTCGAACCCACGAACCGCGAGATCATGACCTAAGCGAAAGTTGGACGCTTAACCGACTAAGCCACCGAGGCGCCCTTAAAGATAGATTTTTTAAAATAACTAAAATAGCATTACACTTGGAAAATATATTAATAGTTTTTCCTTAATATTATCACAAATTTAGTCAGTATGCACATTTCTCCAGTTGTCTCATATATATTTTTTCCCCCTCCTTAACCTTTTTTTTTTCTCCGCAGCTGGGGTTTTTGTTTCTTTTTTTCCCTTTATAGTGGGCCACTCTCGGGGCATCTAGGTAGCTCAGTCGGTTAAGTGTCCACTCTGGCTCAGGTCATGATCTTGTGGTTCTTGAGTTCAAGCCCTGAGTCGGGCTCTGTGCTGACGGCTCAGAGCCTGGAGCCTGCTTCACAGTGTCTCCCTCTCTCTCTGCCCCTCCCCTGCTCTTGCTCTGGCTCTTTCTCAAAAATAAATAAACATTAAAAAATAAAATGTTAGGGGCGCCTGGGTGGCTCAGTCGGTTAAGCATCCAACTTCGGCTCAGGTCATGATCTCACAGCTTATGGGTTCGAGCCCCGCGTCGGGCTCTGTGCTGACAGCTAGCTCAGAGCCTGGAGCCTGCTTCCGAGTCTGTGTCTCCCTCTCTCTCTGACCCTCCCCTGCTCACACGGCCTGTCTCTCTCAGAAATAAATAAAAAACATTAAAAAATTTTAAAAATGTTACAGTGTGCCACCCTGCATTTGATTGTTTTTAGGTTGCTTTTTTTAAGCTTTATTATAAAAAATGTCAAACATACATGAGAGACAGAGATGAAATGAATCCCATGTCCCTATCAAATGGCTTCATCTGTTGTCAACATATTGTTTCATCTGTAGTCTTTCCTTTCACCCATATTCTTGAGGCAGATTGTTGACATCCTGTAATTTTAGCCATAAATATGTGAATACTTACCTCTAAAGGGATGCTTTAAAAAAATTATAACAATATGTTGTACTTACAGGATGAACAGTAATTCCTTAGTAAGAGTAAATACCTGGCATTCAAATTTTCCTGATTATCTCATAAAGATTTTTTCACTAGCTTGTTTGATGCTAGATCCAAACCATTGGGGGTCACACATTGCCTTTGGTTGTTGCATTTGGTCTCTTTAGTTTCTCTTAATAGGTCACCCCTCTTTTTTTTTTTTTTGCCATTTATTTTTATTTCTTGTTATTAAAGAAACAAAGTCTTTTGTCCCTTTGAAGTTTTCCCATCCTGGGTTTTACTGATTACATTCTGAGGCATGATTTAATATATTCCTCTATCCCTGTATTTCATGGAAACTGGTAGGTAGCTCTAGAATCTTGATCAGATATCTCTTCATTTGTTTGGCAAGAATATGTCATAGGTGGTATAGTGTACCTCCTATTGCATTGAATTGGGAGGTTAACAGTGTCTGCTTTTTCCCCTCTTTGTGATGTTAAAGATGGATCAGCTGGTTCAGCAGCTATCTGGTTGATCCATTGTAAAATTTCTTGTAAGTCTTTTGCATAATGGTTTTAGATGCTACTGAGGATTACTGCCTAGATACATTATTTCATTAGGGAAGAGGATATGTTTAATACAACCAAAAATTGGTTGTTATTCAAAATAGTTTTTTACATTAGTATTATTTGTTAGATTTATTAACATATAATAAGTTTGTCTTACCGTTAGTGGAAATCAAGAGAAATAATGTTTAGGAAGAGTGCCTTGTTAACTATAAAAATCTATATACGTTTTACTTATTATTCAATCAGAGACCTCGTTAAAATACAAAAAAAATAGGGATGTTATTTTCAGTAAAAATCACACATTTTTATCTCAATAGCCTCTCAAGAGGATTTGAAAAACGACCCATCAGTAAGGTCTCGGGCACAGGAGACCACAGCCACAGCAGGTACCACCGAAGAAGCTCAGAGCCCAGACCCTGCCTCTGCTCTTAACAAAGTCCACCAAGAGGTAGAAACAGTAGGTCCAGGAAGTGCAGACACAGGTGATCAGTCAGAAGATCCAGATGAAGCAAATGATGGGAACTGTCCAAAGGGTGAAACAAAACATGAGAACAACCAGAGCTTTCAGGATGAAGAACAAGGGCGTCAACTCCCAGGGCATCAACTCCCTGATTCAGAAAGTCGAGGTGAAAAACCCTTGGATCCAGAACCCAGCTGTTCTCCAAGTGACGCAGTGGGAAGAGAAGATGTGCTCTTACAGAGCGACTCTGCAGCCCCCGCTGAGGAAGTGCGCAGCGGGCCTGCAGTTGCTCAGGAGGCCCCTGCCACAGACCCTCAGGATGCCCAGAGCCCTGGTCATTCCCATGCAGGGCCTGAGAGCCAGGGCACAGCGAGGAAGCGGCTGCGGGCGCCAGGTAAGGGAACCCTCTGAATGTCTGTTTTATATTGCTCTGTTACTGAGGACACAGCACAGGTCAGGGTCCTTTTTGTCAGACTTCTTCATAGGACCAAGGCCTTTGGGCCTTGCCAAGGTCACTTAAGGAGATAAGACTGAGCTTAGAATGAGGTCTCTCATCTTGTAGACCAGCTCACTACACTAAAGTAGCTTCCAGCACATAAACTGCATTTTTAAACAATATTTTTATTTACTTACTGTTTGTAGTAATGTAGTATGATTAAAAAAAGGGGGTGGGGGCCAGGGAAGGACTGACTTTTTAAAACTTCACCACTGGCTTTTTCATTAATTCTTAGGAGCATATTTTTACTTAGAATTTTTTAAAGCTTTTAATTTTGGGGGAACTAACTACTACATAAATCAAGAGATGGGTATATTTAAAAACCAGCATCAGTGGTACAGTGCCCTTAACTTAGTCATATTTTAGTTTTATAAGGTATTGAGCAAATCCATTAATTTCTCTCTACATGATTTTCCCCACTTGTATATTAAGAAGAACCATCATATTTTCCCTTATGAAGATACTGTCTTCCCAGTGGCTAAGTCCTTAGCTGGAATTCAAGAGAGGCACAGATTCTGGTTGGCCCTACCACCTGCTAGCTTGGGTGACCTTGGGCAAGTCTCTTAACTTCTTGGTACTTCAGTTTCCTATTCGTAGAATGAAGAAGTTAAACAAGAGATATCCAGCTCTCACTCTCTATAAATGTATGTGTGGATATGTATTTTTGTAAGTACTTGGAAGAGCTCAATCTGAAGTGCTTATTGGCCAAGTGCAAAGGAACATAAAATATAAGACCGTCTGTTCGTCACGGACTTGACTAAGGGCTGGAAATTAATGTTTCACTATGTATCAGTGACTGATCTCAAATATATGTTTTGTTCACTAATCATTAGAATAGTCTGTAACTTCAGGAAAGTCAAGGACTATCTCTCCTCCATTATGTCTCTGTGGCACCTGGCACAGAGAAGCAACTTTATGAATAGTTGTTAAATGAATGAATGAATGATTTGTATGAACTATTATGTTCCATCAGATTTCATCAGTATGCAGGTTCACTGAGTAGAGGAAGAAAATATCATGTTAAAAATGTAGTCTGTATATGCAAGGCAACTTAATATAATGGAATGAACTAATCTACCAGATGAAAATCCTGTTCTAAGCTCAGCCACATCTTTCTCTCTCTCTCTTTTTTTTTAGGTTTATTTTGAGAGACCGAGAAGGAGGGAGGGGCAGAGAGAGAGAGAAAGGGAGGGGCAGAGAGAGAGGGAGAGAAAAAATTCCAAGCAGGCTCCACACTATCAGCACAGAGCCGGATGCGGGGCTGAACTCACAAACCGCAAGTTCAGGACTTGAGCTGAATCAAGAATCAGACACTTAACCGACTAAGCCACCCAGGTGCCCCACTTAGCCACATCTCTTTATGTCACCTTGGACAAAGCCCTTCTCATCCCTGGACCTTTTGTCAAGATAGGTAAGGTAGGGCTATAGTAGGTGGTCATTAAAATCCTTTCGTATTCTGTGCTGTGATACTTTAAATTCTTATATTTTAGTGTGATGCGAATAAATACACTATCCTTTATAGGTGAAGATGGTTCTATTTCGTTTGTTTTTTTGAACAAGTGTCTCAGTGCTTGCTTCGGCAGCACATATACTAAACAACTGTTTCAGTTATTTTTTTAATATGTATTTATTTTTGAGAGAGAGAACATGAGCAGGGGAGGGATAGAGAGAGATACAGGATCTAAAGCAGGCTCTGCGCTGACAGCAGCAACCCCAGTCCCACAGGCTCACAAACAGTGAGACCGTGACCTGAGCCAAAGTCAGATGCTCAATCAACTGACTCAGCCAGGTGCCCCCGAGGATTCTATTCTATTATTCATGTTAATAAAGTATACCGTTTGAGTTCTTTTTCCCTTAAACACACATCTATACTTTAGAGTGCTACACAATAGTGCCCTCCTTTTTTTTTCAGCCACACATTTTAAGACCGACCTTTTTATGTAGTTCATACATTTTCTTCATCTTGTATTCCTTACTTTTCATAATTCCTTCATTAAGAGTTCCAAAGCTACTTTTGTGAGCTATTTTGTAACTGTACAGTAATCTCTCCTGTCCAAATGTAGGGCCTTTGTTATGTGCATGCCTGGGGTCTTGAGCCACATGATTTGAACCCTGCAATTAGAGTTCAGGGTTGCCCTGGATGTTGAGTCTTGTGTACAGCTAACACTTCTTTCTTACAAAACTGTTTTCTTATATATGCTTTATCTTTTAATAACTGTCACATATTTATTTACTTAAAGTAAGCTGTATGCCCAGTGTAGTGTTTGAATTCACAATTCTGAGATCAAGAGTCTCATGCTTTACTGACTGAGCCAGCCAGGTGGCCCCAGCTAACATTTCTAAAATCCCTTTTTAATTTTGAACATTTTGCTGAAATACATTGTGGATAGGTTTGGCCACAATATTAGGGTGGTTGTTTCTTGTCCTTGATGTAAAGGCCAGTGAGGACTTCATTCTATTGTTCTATGTAGACTAAAAGTAATATCCTTAAGGAAAAGACAGGAAAAAAGTTAACTTCGTATGAGAAAGTATAGAAATCCACACAGCCTAATAATTCTTTGGTTTGGTAGGAGGCATAGAGTGTATGATATTCCATTAGCATATTGTCTAAAAATAATGTTCCTTTTCCCCAGCAGAGGCTGAAAGTCATCAACAGGAAACACAGAGGTTGGAAGAAAACAAAGAGAATGCACTGGATACCAGGAGAAAGATGAATAAAAAGGGTTATTTGCGTTATGGTAAGAACAAAATTGGTCCTACTGCAATGTTGATTCACATTCAAAAGTCCTCAGAGAAAACACCTAGAAAACAAGCATTTAAACAGTTTTATTGTTTTAGGGTTTTTTTGTTGTTGCTGTTTTTACTTTACTTTGTTTTAATTCCAGTGTTGTGTTAGTTTCAGGTGTGCAGTGTAGTAATTCACAATTCCATACAACACCTCATGCTCATCACAAGTGCACTCCTTAATGCATGTCACGTATTTTACCCGCCTCCCCTCTGGTAACCATGTTATTACCATCCTGGTTATCTGGTAACCGTGATATTTTGCCACCCTTACAAAATGAGAATTTTATTAGGAGGAAGGACTTTTTGTAAATAAGAAACTAAAGCTGCTTTTAAAAAATTATGGAGTATTAACTTCCCAAGTGGCATTTTTACATTTTGACCCTTTAGGAAAAAATGGCCTATTATGGGTAATAGGTACTTTGAGAAGATGGAAGATTATCCTGATCGTTTCTAAATCACGTCATTAGTGGGGGTGGCAGGGCTGTTCCTGTGTGTGGCTGTCACCAGTCTGTCTACTCACACCCGACTGTTGTCTATTCTCTCCCGACTTGTTCCCCTGAAGGACTGATGGCCACTCCCCCCACTGAGGTGGCCGTGGCGAGGAGGAGTCGATGGGGACAGTGGTGTTTTCCCCAGGGAACGTGTCAAGCAGCTCTTGGTCAAAGCACTGTTGCTATAAGCTATCTCTGGGGTGCTCCAGGGCGCCCCCCAGCACACCTCGGGGAAAGTACGCACTGTATTAACTCACAAGGAATTTCCTCACCAACAATAAATGGAGACAACCTCAAAAAAAAATATCACATCATTAGTTTTAGTAACAAATATAGTGTTACTGCCAAATAATGAAATCTAAGAGATTTAGGATTTAGCCAGAAGAAACTCACCACAGTTAGTAAAATCTGGCAGTATCTCTAACTCATTTCAGTCTACCACAAGTTTTATTTCTGATCCACGTTCTCTAATTTTATGTTTTATTTTCCCATTCTCTGACAGGCTCCATCTTTTTTGGCTCTGTGGTCATGACTCTTATTTTGCTAAATTGTAGTAGCTACTATTCCTCTCCACCCCAGCAAGTGCCCAAAAATCCAGCTTTGGAGGCCTTTTTGGTTCATTTCAGCCAACTGAAGGATAAATTCCCAGGCCAGAGTTCCTTTTTGTGGCAAAGAGGACGTAAATTTCTCCAGAAGCACCTCAATGCTTCAAACCCCACTGAGCCAGCCACCATCATATTTACAGCAGCTCAGGAGGGAAGAGAGACCCTGAAGTGCCTGAGCCACCTCGTCGCGGATGCCTATACCTCTTTCCAGAAAGTCTCTGCCATTCAGATTGATGGGGCTGCGAGAACCTTGCAGGACAGCGACTTGGTCAAGCAGTTGGTTGACATGGAGCTGAGCTCAGGATTTGAGAGTGGCCAGAAGGCCGCTGTGGTGCACCACTTTGAGTCCCTTCCCGCAGGCTCTACCTTAATCTTCTACAAGTATTGTGACCATGAGAATGCTGCCTTTAAAGATGTGGCCCTGGTCCTGACTGTTCTCCTAGAGGAGGAAACATTAGAAGCAAGTGTCGGCCCAAGGGAAACTGAAGAAAAAGTGAGAGATTTCCTCTGGGCCAGGTTTACCAACTCAGCCACTCCCAGCTCCTTCAACCACATGGACTCTGACAAACTGAGTGGGCTCTGGAGCCGGATTTCCCACCTGGTGCTGCCCGTGCAGCCCGTGAGGGACATAGAAGAACAGGGGTGCCTTTTATAAGCTAAGCACAGAGTTGGTTTTTGGAGGCCTAGATTTATTCAAAAGTCAGTTGAAAAGCTGCCTATTTCTCTGCGAAGGAAGGTTATGAAAAGCCTGGAAAATACAAATTAGCTTATTTTAGGAAAAATATTCTCATTTTTTACCTTTTGTAAAATCTTTCTAAGCTTGACAAAACTTGACTTTTTTTGCCCTGGCCTTTCAAGCATATCAGGTTTGCAATATGCATAGAATATATAACTGAGGCTTTTTCCTTTTTTTATCCAGAAATATAGCAACAATCACTGCATGGGAAGATAATCTTCTCAGAATAACTAAAATGATTTTTGTTTTCTTGAGAGTCTAAGGAGCCTTTTGGCTAGTGTTTGGACTGAAATAGAGCAGTTACAGGTATGAAGCAAAGATAATTTTAAAAATGTTTTTCTATTAAATATTTTAAAAACTGATTTTAATAACCTAGTCATGGGATTACATCTTCTACTAATTTGCATTTTTAAATAGTATGAAAAGAAATATGAATCAAATACTTAGCTGTATGTAAGGCAGTGTACTTTTATTCTATTAATGGGCTAAGGTAAAAGCAACTGTTCTTAAGAAATACTCTTGAAAATTGGAAACAAAGGGGGAATTGTCTATAACCATTGGTAATGAAGAAATTCCAATTGGCTGTATCTTGCGCTTTTTTGAATGTTTTAGAATAATGATTTCCAAGCTATGTCTACCGGCAACCCTACTTTTTTTTATCAGAGAGTTTCTGCATTCAGCTGCTTCAGGTAGTGGGATTCTCCATATGATTTAATTGGAACAGAGAGTTCCACTGATGATGAAATTTTAAAATTGCCGATTAAGTGAAAAAAAAATCTTAGAAGATAGGAAAATGGGTAGGAAAATGATGAATGTATTAAAACCCATGAGTTGGAAGAGGATGAAATAACAGATTTATTGTACAGACATGCTGTTTGTGAAGGATAAAGACCTATAGATGAACAGCAGAATGTATAAATTAGTATTCTCTAAGCATATTTCTTTTTTTTTCTTTTTTTTTTTGTGAGAATGTGCACAGGTGTGTGTGTGTGCAGGAGAGTGAGGGGGCTGGAGAGGATAGAGAGAGAAAGAGAGAGGGGCAGAGAATCTCAGGCAGGCTCCACATTCAGAGCAGAGCCTGACCCAGAGCTCAGTCTTGTGACTGCGAGATCATGACCTGAGCCGAAATCAAGAGTTGGATGCTTAACCTGCTGAGCCACCCAAGCACCTCAGTATTTGTAAGCATCTTTCTGATGATTTTGTTAACTTCTCTTAATCATCATTTCTGTCTCCCCTGAAGGGAGTTTTATAATTGTCTAGGATGGGAGTTTGAGTACCATTTAAGCAGAACAGAGTTTAATAACTAATTGAATAGGTTTTATATGGGTATGGTAGCATAACATTACCATGCTGGGTTCATTTGCTGCACCAGTGATGGAATATTACATAATGGAGCTCATTTCTTAACTAGAGGGTTAGAAATGCAAGAGATATTATACTTAGTAAAAGAAAGCAGACAGGAAAAATAGATGCTAAGACATTTTAATGACCAGTATTAATTGTTGGACTGTGTTCTGTGATTGCAAGTAAGATTGAGAACAGTGTTTATGGAGACAGTAGTTGTTGATTTGCCTTGCAGCTCTGAAAGCAGAACTCTAGTAAAATTATCTCGACCAAACGAAGGGTCTCTTCTATATCATGGCACACCTCAGAACTGTCACCATCATCCTGGAATATTTCAGCTAGGTTTTGACCTCTCTTCTGCTGTGAGAGCAGAATATGTATGTATAAAGTGTGTGTGTGTGTGTGTGTGTGTGTGTGTGTGTCTTCCTAGTATTTCCAAAAATCCTTTCAGGTTT
Source organism: Crocuta crocuta (assembly GCF_008692635.1). Classification (NCBI taxonomy): domain Eukaryota; kingdom Metazoa; phylum Chordata; class Mammalia; order Carnivora; family Hyaenidae; genus Crocuta; species Crocuta crocuta. The sequence goes on along the minus strand of NW_027529934.1, from coordinate 5,672,736 downwards.
TAATCATGTGATTTCTTTCATACACTAATCATATTGCCAATTAAAACATGAAAGAAGTCACATGATTAAAGCATGTAAGGATTTTCAGAATCACTAGGAAGATACAGGGATCTTTATTGATACCTAAAAAGATCACAGAGACATGGGGAAGGAATCTATTGGAAAATATCTGTCACAGGACAAGCACATAAATCTGTTCTAACCACGGCCTTAAGTGGTGTTCAGTTGAGTGTAGGGGTATAACCTAAAGGAACTATTTTCATTTGTGACTCTGAATCTTTCAAATAGATTTGAGGAAAGACCTGCTTGAACAAAAAGATAAACCATAGTGAATATAGTTATCAGTATCAATCCAATATAAAATCAGAGGAAATCGAAGAAAAATTGATATACTAATGTTTCAGTTTGTTTTCTGTATTTCTAGATCTCAGGTGTCAGCTAACATTCTGTCACACAAAACCAATGGTGCCTTGTAGAATTGTTCTGTTGGTCTGATGACTTGCGCTACCTCAGATCCGTGAAGAACCAGTATAAAATGTGCATGTATATCAGTAATTCGCATCACAGGTGAAACAAGGATTTTAGTTTCTTTATTCAGTTGAAGATGTTTTTCATCATTTCCTTTCCATATAATTAAGAAAAAGATTTTAAAATGGCACTTTTTTTTTAATGCTTAGCCTGAGTTTAAGAACTTTTCCTTCCATGTATAAGTGCAATCAGCGGAAGCTCTTGTGAGTTTTCTGTTCACTGTTTCAAAACTTATTTTAAAAAGAAGCAGTATATCGATTCTGGATTTACTCATGAATAAAATGATTATTTTTAAAGCATAAAACTTTGTTTTTTAAATGTACCAATTAAAATCGATTATCTAATGTACTTTTAATTTCTATTCAGTTGTTTCTTTTTTCCCCCCCAAGTTTCCAGGTTTTCTTTTGTAGGTCTAGTAGTTCATCTTTTATTAGTTTTATAGTTTGTTTTTTTGACTTAGAACAGTGACTTGTGGACATATGATACCATACAACCCTGTTTAATTATTATCACAGAACAACTCTAATTATTACATTCTACATTACTATCAATTGCTTCTTGAATGATACCAGAGTTCTAGAAGAAACTGGTGTAGAATCAGACACTATCTTTGGACTTTTGAGTTTTTTCCCCTGTGCGGTAAATTTAAGTTTCCCAGCTAGCTTCCAAGGGTTGGCAGAGAAGTTCCAGGGGATTCCTGTCACTAAAGGTAGTAATGCTATTGTTTCTCTTTTTTAAATTAATAAAATAGGGGGGCGCCTGGGTGGCTTAGTCAGTTAAGCGTCCAACTTTCGCTTAGGTCATGAATTCGCGGTGCGTGGGTTTGAGCCCCGCGTTGGGCTCTGTGCTAACCACGAGCTCAGAGCCTGGAGCCTATTTCAGAGTCTGTATCTCCCTCTCTCCCTGACCCTCCCCTGCTCACGTTCTCTCTCTCTCTCTCCTGGAAATAAAATTAAAAAAATAAAATAAATTAATAAAATAGTTTCAGTGTATTTCATTTGAAAGCCTCCAAACTTCAGGTGGTAAGGCTCAGCAGACCTGTGACCCGCCATCGTCCAGCCAGTGACCCAGTTGAACGGTGCTTAGCTGCTGCGGTGCTTTTTTTTTTCAATTTTTAAAAAATGTTTTATTTATTTCTGAGAGAAAGACAGCGTGAGCAGGGGAGGGTCAGACAGAGAGGGAGACACAGAATCTGAAGCAGACTTCAGGTTCTGAGCTAGCTGTCAGCACAGAGGCTGACACAGGGCTCGAACCCACAAACCACAAGATCATGACCTGAGCTGAAGTCGGACGCTTAGCTGACTGAGCCACCCAGGTGCCCTGCTGCGGTGCTTTTGAGCCTTTCACAGTTTTTCATTGGAGTTGGAGTTGGAGTTATATTTTTATCTGTTAAAAACAAGCATAATGAGCATTGATGTTAAAATAAAACATGTGAAAGTGATAATTCATCAAGGTGATCTTCACTGGGACTATTTGCATGCAACTGACCAAAGTTTTTATGTATAGCTTACCTAGTTACCAAGGATTTCAAAAACTAATGTTAAATAGAAAAGATCCCATTAGGGTTATCTTTAAATGGGAATGCAGCTTATATTCACGCACAGTTTATTTGTAGAGAAGTTAAAAATAGCAACATGAAGAAACCATTTTTTAATGTCTTCTATCATCTCTTTTATATCATTATCATTTACCAATAAGAGTCACTTGATTGCCAGAAAAGCCTGCTGTCCCACAATGCACCCAGTCCAAAGGAGGACTGATTGGCACCCATTAGAAGCCTCTGCCACAGAAAGATTTCCGGGGGTGGGGCTTCCACAGTGGAGGCTGTGCAGCCGCTCAGGATGGGTGCAAGCCCCACATGCCTGGAGCAGCCCCTGGCTGCTCATTCCTTGATGACGTGCATAGGCCACCAAGTCAGGGCGACCAGAGTCCTGAAACAGGACAAGTGTGTGAAGGGTCTGCATCAGAGGAGCAGGCTCTCCAGCACCTGCCAAATCCCAAACTTGAACCTGTACAAATGCACATGTTGCCCTGAAGGCAGAGTGGGAGGAATCTGGAGTGCCTTGTGGCTGGGCTAGACTACTGGCCCCAATATCCAACAGTAGGAGACACCCAGGAGGCCTCACTGGTGGAGAAGCCTGGGGTTCCATCAAGAAGCCAGTGAAAATAGGAACTGTTCCCAGTTTGAAGCTACTGCCTCAAGATTTTTGCAGGGTAAGTTCACTTTACACTGGAGGCTTCACCACAGGCTCTGAGGACACGCCAGCCCAAGGCCTGAGAGCGTGCTGACGGGGACTGCGTATGCACGGACTGTGCAATTTAGGGTGGCCAGAGACCTGGGGCAGGGGCGGGTTCCAGAGGCCCCATCATCGCAAGAGCAGGCTGTTAGGGGTACATCTGCCTAATTCAAACCTCAACCTGCACACATGCACATACTTCCCCTTAAGGCAGAGCGGCATAAGTCTGGACTTCGCTGCCAGGGCAGAGCTGGCCTGAGCGTGTTCCAGTTACAGGCACCTGAGGGGCTTAATTGCTGTGAAGCCTGGGACCACACCAGCCACAGCAAAACACAAGGATTGACTGTTGCTAGATTTAAGCTGCTGCCTCAATGATTTCCGTGGGTGGCCTGCCACCAAGCAAGGTGGCTGGGGACCAATCTGAGCTCTATAGGTCTGTGAGACCATGGCTGCCAAAGGCTAGCTGACAAGGTGAGTAGGGTGCGTATGGGGGCCACACAGGTCATGATAGGCAGAGGCCAGACCTCATGAATGAGCCATTGGGGTCGAAGGCATTTACTGCATTCCAAGCCCTAACCTTGACAAATACGCATATTCCCCCTGAAGGCTAAGCTGGAGGAATCTAGAGTGCCTTATCAGGGCAGGGCCAGGCAGGCTAGCAGGGACATCCTCCACTAAAAGACTCCTGGGAGCCCAGACTTTTCTTTTTTTCCCCCTCAAGTCTTTATTCTAGTTAGTTGGGGGTGCCTCTACTGATGCAGTCGAGTAAGCGTCCGACTTAACCTTGGCTCAGGTCATGATCCCATGGTTTGCGGGTTTGGGCCCTGCATCGGACTCTGTGCAGATGGTGTAGAGCCTGCTTGGGATTCTCTCCCTCTCTCTCTCAGCAACCCCTACTTGTGTGCGTGCCCTCTCTCAAAATAAATTTTAAAAATAATTAAATTCTAGTTAACATATAGTGTAATACTGGTTTCAGGAGTGGAACTTAGTGATTCATCACTTACATATAATACCCAGTACTCAACACAAGTGCCCTCCTTAATACTCATCATCTATTTAGCCCATAACTCCCTTTCCCTCCCTCCACAACCCTCAGTTTATTCTCTACAGTGAAGAGTCTCTTATGGTTTGCTTCCCTCTCTTTTCTCCCTTCCCTTATGTTCACCTGTTTTGTATCTTCAGTGCCACATATGAGTGAAATCTTGTAGTATTTGTCTTTCTCTGACTGATTGCTTTCACTTAGCGTAATACATTCTAGCTCCAAACGCATTGTTGCAAATGGCAAGATTTCATTCTTTTTGATTGCCGAGTAGTAGTCCTGTGTGTGTGTGTGTGTGTGTGTGTGTGTGCGCGCGCACACACACACACGCGCGAGCGCACCACATCTTTTTTTTAAGTTTATTCATTTTGAGAGAGAGAGTGTGTGCAAATGCACAAATTGGGGAGGGGCAGAGAGAAAGGGAGAGAAAGAATCCTAAGCAGGTTCCTTGCTGTCAGGGCACAGCCCAGTGGGGGGCTTGAACTCACAAACCTCCAGATCGTGACCTGAGTCGAAATCAAGAGTCCAACGCTTAACCAACCGAGCCACCCAGGCGCTCCTATAACACATCTTTATCCATTCATCAGTCGATGGACATTTGGGCCTAGATTCCTGATAAGCCCTGGATCCCATCAAGCAGACAGTCCAAATGAAGACAATATTACCGGTTTAAAGCTGCCCATTAGATTTTCAAGGGGTGGCTCCCTCTGTCCTGGAGGCCATGCAGGTGGTCGGGGGTAGGCTTGAAATCCACAGGCCTGTGAGCTCTAGCTGCCCAAGTTTGGCCAATGGTGTGTACCATGCACGTACAGACTGTGCAGGTCAAGGAAGCCATGGAGCTTGGAACTGGCAAGTGGCAGGAGAGGCCAGGTCTCAAAAGCAGGCTCTTGGGGCACCATGGCATCTGCCTAATTCCAAGTCCTAACCTACGCAAATACCTAGATTTCCTCTAAAGGAAAAGCTGGGTGAATTTGTACTGCCTTGCCACGGAGGGATGGGCAAACTGGCCGGGATGTCCTTCACTAAGAGACACCTCGGAGCTTTGACTGCAGGAGAAGCCTAGGATACCATTAGGCATCCGGTCCAAATGGGGACTGACCATCACCAGTTGAAAGCTGTCACCTCAGCAGGATTTCGAGGAGTGCTCCCTCTTGCCCCGGAGGCTATGCAGTAGGGTGTGCACTGAGCAAGCACTGTTGGCACTGATGAGGGGAGCCAAGTACTTGGAACTGGGCAATGTCAGGAGAGCTCAAGAGGGGTCTTGTGGGGATCCATGACGTCCAACTAATCTATATAAATGGGAACATGCCCCCTGAAGGCAAAGCTGGAGGAATGTAGATCGCCTTGCCAGGGCTGGATTTTGAGGTCAGGCTGGGGGATCTTCCAAAAAGGGTCTCTTGGGAGGCCTGCTTGCTGTTGGAGCCTCAACTCATCAGCTAGCCAGTCTCAGCGGGTACTGACTGTGGCCGGTTTAAAGCTGCCACCTCACAAAGATTTTGGGGGTGGGGTTGGAGACCGGAGTGAGCTTTCTGCACCCTGAGGCCAATGAGTTGGTCGAGGTCAGGCTGGAAGTCCACAAGCCTGGAGTGCCCCTGCAGGCTAAGGCTGACTGAGAGTGATCGGGATAGCCAGGCGTCTGGAACAGTGCAAAGTTGGGAGAGGCCTGGACAGACAGGACTGTGGGGAATAATTGGCATCTGCCTAATTCTAATCCCTAACTACACACGTTGGTCTATTCCCCTGAAAGCAGAGCTCGAGTCCTCTGGGCTGCCTTGCCAGGCCTGGACCCCGGGGGCTGGCTGGGGTATCCACCAGTAAGTGACACCTGGGCACCTAATAGCCACTGTAGCCCAGTCCACATCAGGCAGCCAGTCTTCCAGGGGCAGGACTGTAGCTATTTCAGTGGTGCCTCAGTCTGA
>NW_027529934.1:5640302-5666875 GCF_008692635.1 Crocuta crocuta | reverse complement strand
GCTGTGGAGTGGTCTACCTCTACCTTTGAGGCAATGCAGGTATTTTGGCCTGGGCCCTAGCTCCACAGGCCTGGAGGGCCTGGCTGCCCAGTTGGTGGGTGAGGGGACATGCAGGTGAGGCTTGCCAGGGACCTGGAAGAGAGCAAGCATCAGGAGAGGCTGAGGTCTAGGGGAAGTCCTGAATGGTGGCCTGATCACAAGGTCTACATCCCATTGTGTAATACTCCTCCAAAGGCAGAGCTGGAGGTTTTTCAACTCCTTTGTGAGCGAGGGGCTCGGCAGGAAGGACAGAGTGTCTCTTGATTGGGAGCCAGTTGGGAGCCCTGGTCCCTTATGAAACCTGGGACCCCATGAGGCAGCAAGTCCATATGGGGACTGACTGGCGCCCTTTCCCAGCTAGGGGGCTCGGAGTGGTTTTCTGACGGTGGGCTTCCTCCACCCTGGAATCTATTCAGATGGTGGACATCCAGCCTGAGCTCCCGAGGCCAGGGGGCCTTGGCAGCCAAAGAAATGGTGACAGAGTGCAGATTGCAAGTGAGTGGGCAGTGCAGGTCTGGATAGCCAGCAACCTGAAGCAGGGCAGTGGGGGGTGAGAAGAGGCGGTAGTAGGAGCACATGGCTCCAGATTATTCCAAATCTGAACCTACACAAATGTGCATATGCCCCAGAGGCAGTGCTGGAGGAAGCTGGACTGCCTTGTTGGTTAGGGTGAGGCCGGACAGGATGCAGGGGTACCCTCCACTCTAAGAGACACTTGGAAAAGTCTGGGACCCATCAAGTTGTTAACCATTTTAAAGCTGTCATCTCAAAAAGATTTTAGTGGGGGTGGGCTCACCTTACCATGAGGCTGATCAGGCAGCTGGGGTGCAGCACAAGGCTGGATGACACAGGATGAACTGTGCATGTGCAGTTTGCACGGGTCAGGGTAGCTAGGGATCTGGGCTAGGGCAATGTCTGGTGAGGCAGATTCACAGGATATGGATTCGGGGTACCTGGCATCTCTGTAATCCCAAATCTTCATCTACACAAATGTGCATACCTTCCCTGGAGGCAGAGCTGGGGGATATCTGGCCTCCCTGGCCAGGACTGCCTCCTGAGGGCTGGGCAGGGTATCCTTTAGGAAGAGACACCCAGGAACCTTGAATGCAGCAGAATCCCGGGCCACGTGGGGCCTGACTGTCACCACTTTAAAGCTGCTGCTTTAGAAAGATCTTTAGTGGGTCAGCTACTCTGCCCCAGAAGCTATGAGGATGGCTGTGGACTGCCTGCGTTCCCCAGGCTTGCAAGGCCTGGGCTGCCCGAATCTGGGTAATGGGATGAGTATTGCACATACTGTGCAGAGCAAGGAAGGCAGGATTTGGGAACCGGGGAAGTGGGAGGAGAGACTAGAACACAAATGGGCTCTTGGGTATCCATGACATCTGCCTAACTCCAAGCCCTAATCTGTACAAGTGTTCATTTTTTTTTTCCCTGAAGGTTGTGCTGGAAGAATCTGGACTGCCTGGCCAAGGTGGGCCCTCATGGGCTGGTCTGGGTATCCTTCACTAAAAGACACCTGGGAGTCTTGGGACTCCACCAGGCAGCCAGCCCAAATGGGGACTGTCACCGGTTTAAAGGTGCTGCCACAGAAAGATTTTTAGGAGGTGGGCTCCCCTGCCTTGGAGGTTATGCTCATGGTTGGGGATGGCCCAAACTTCATAGGCTTGGAGGATCTGGCTGCCCTTGGCCAATGGAGGGAGCCTATATCATATGTGAATGGGCCTTGCTGATCATAGTAGCCAGAAACCTATTATAGGAAAAGTGTTGTTAGACCAGGCCACCCAGGTGAGTTGGTGGTACAGGGCGTCTGAGTAATTCCAGGCCCTAATAACAAATGCAGGTATTCCTCCTGAAGACTGTTTTCTTTGGGGAGGCAAACTCATGCTCAAAGACTGAATTAATTTTGTCAACAATGTATTTAACACAGTGCATTTGCAAATTTCACAAGCTAATAGCATACAAGATCATGTATTTTAATAAACCGTAAAGACATAATCCAAACCAATGACAGAAGAATCACACTATCATTCCAGTAAAGGGGAGATGAAAAATATAAAGTCCAAATTTAGTTGGAGGTGCACCTTTATATGAGCTGATATCGGGAGCCCCAGCTTAGCCAACTGACTTCCAGCTGCCAGTGCGAAAGTGAAAGTCCTGCATCGATGGAGCTTGTTGCTAGGAACGAGGGTGCTGGTGTTGATGGGCAAGATAATCCTCCAGGCTGGTACCTGGGTTTTGCCACTGCTGGAAAAGTGCCGGCTTTGCTGCTGGAACTGACAGGTTGCTATTTCAGATCAGCAATTTGTAGCCTTGCCCAGACCAAGCATGGTCCGATAGTCCTCACAAACTCTCCAGGGGGCGCCTGGGTGGCCCGGTCGGTTAAATGACCGACTCTGGCTAGGTCATGACCTCAGAGTTCATGAGTCTGAGCCCCACATCGGGCTTGCTGCTGTCAGCAGCAGAGCCCACGTCAGATCCCCTGTCCCCTCTCTTTCTCCCCCTCCTCTGCTCATTCTCTCGCTAAAAAAGAAATAAACATTTTAAAAAATTGGCAAAGTGTATTTAAAAAACCAAACCTCTCTGTGTTTGCAATTCTAAGTGTCTCTTTGCCATAGTTGTTTCTTCAAACATTTAAATTGACAAGCCCCAGTAGAGCCCCTCAGCAGCTGAGTGACTGAGCACCTATCGGTGGGGACAGATGAGATGATGACATCCTGACACAACTTAAGTCGTTTTCTATTACTTTGTTTTGATACAAAATGAACAAACCTTTTAGAATTCCTTAAAAGAAGAAAGAAAAAAAAGGAAGAGAGTTTTATTAGAGCCCAAGTTAGGACATCTGCCCAGGATACACAATCTGCAAAGTCCTGGGAAAAGAACATTTGATGTAGGGTTATCTACACTTTTTACAGAAAAAGTTACAAATTATTACAGGACATTTCATAAAGTCGCAGACCTTAAGTTTCTAGTATATGCAAGGCTGACTGACTTTAATCTTATGGAAACCAGGGAAATTTCTTCCTTCTTCTTATCTTTTGTGTTCAGAATGCTCCTGTTTGGTTACTTTCTTTAAGGAAGTGGAGGTACAATGTGTGCTTGGGGCATAAATAGAGTCCACGCTTTGAGGTTTTGCAGAGTCATTCTGATCTTGTTAAATGTTGAAGTATAGCTTCCCTAGGAGCCCAGGAGCAGGACCCACAAACATTAAAAGTTGAAAGTTTCATAATCAGTATCTAAACAATTTTACTTATCTTTTTATTATTATATATGTTTTTTACAAATAGTTTATTGTCAAGTTGGTTTCCATATAACACCCAGTGCTCATCCCCACAAGTGCCCTCCTCCATGCCCATCTGCCTCCTCCCCCCCCACACCCATCAGTCCTCAGTTTGTTCTCAGCATTCAAGAGTCTCTCATGGTTTGCTTCCCTCCCTCTCCCCCACCATTTCTCCCCTTCTTCTCCCCCATGGTCCTCCGTTAAGTTCCTCCTAATCCTCCTATACGTGCAAACATATGATATCTGTCCTTCTCTGCCTGACTTACTTCGCTCAGCATAACACCCTCAAGGTCCATCCATGTTGCTACACATGGCCAGATTTCATTGTTTCTCATTGCCATGTAGTATTCCATGGTATAGATAAACCACATCTTCTTGATCCATTCGTCCGTTGATGGACACTTAGGCTCTTTCCATGTTTTGGCTATTGTGGAGAGTGCTGCTATGAACATTGGGGTACATGTGCTCCTATGCATCAGCATTTCTGTATCCCTTGGGTAAATTCCTAGCAGTGCTATTGCTGGGTCATAGGGGAGTTCTATTGTTAGTTTCCTGAGGAACCTCCACACTGTTTTCCAGAGGGGCTGCACCAGTTTACATCCCCACCAACAGTGTAGGAGGGTGCCTGTTTCTCCACATCCTCGCCAGCATCTAGAGTCCTCTGATATGCTCATTTTAGCTACTCTGGCTGGTGTGAGGTGGTATCTCAGTGTGGTTTTGATCCCTGATGAGGAGGGATGCTGAGCATCGTTTCATGTGTCTGTTGGCCATCTGGATGTCCTCTTTGGAGAAGTGTCTGTTCATATCTTCTGCTCATTTCTTTACTGGGTTGTTTGTTTTTTGGGTGTGGACTAAACAATTTTATTTCTAATGTATGATTTACATTTATTAGATTTTTTAAAAAAACAAAGCACCTTCCTTTTTTCCTTCCTTCCTTTCCTTCCCTCCTCCCTTCCTTCATCTCCAGACCAAAAGTGGGACTCAACCTCATGATCCTGAGATCTAGAGTCACTTGCTCCACCAACTGAGCCAGCCAAGCACCCCCTACATTTATTAGAGTAATTTTAGGACATCTAATATTTCTCTGGTTATTTTAATAGTTCCTTTATCTTCCATTGGCCTAAAATATCTTTTTTCCTTCTATTCACACATTTATTGCCTGTTCTATTTTTACACATCCTATTGTGTTGTGTTCCTTAGTTTTCCCTTGACTCCAATAGGCTAGCATGAGATTTGGCTTAGAGCATACTATCCCAGTCCAGTTTCCCATGTTATATATAACTGGTAGAGAAGGCAGTAAGGCCGTAGTCAAAGGTCCTTGTAATCATAGGTAGGTATATCCAAAGGCCCAGCAGTAATAAAGGTATTTTGGATACGCTTCTATCATAAGGGATCTTTCTGTGGTCTGTAAATTCCACTCTCCCTTTTGATAGTGGGGAACTAAAAAAGTGTAGTACCCCATGTCATGTTTCACCCTTCAGGTGTCAAAATCTGATTTCACGATTTCACAGTTGCCCAAGGAATCACAACCACTTAGGATATGTGGCATCTACTTTACTTCTGGTTGTGTTGTCTATTATCTCGGGCGACCAATATTGCCCTGAGATTATAGCTTTTCTAAGATTTCAATCCTAACTTCAACACTGACAGTTGATAGTTAGAGAAACATATGTTATGGCATTTCTTTAGTGTTTCATTATTTTTTCATTTCCTCTGACTGCTTTATGTCAAATTCCCATTGCTCTATTCACTTCCATATAACATTCATTTATGTTTTGTAATATATTGCTAATTGTATCCATCCACATACACAGTGTTGACAAAGATGCCATGCATATGTGTTCAAATGAGATTGTTTGCTTTCAACATTTAAAAAATCTATGGGATTTGACCAATTTGAACACAGGTGCCGATACAACTGGGAGAGATTTTATTCACATAGGTTCCCATATTCTTGGGGTAGAAATCTGTGATGTGAGATAGAAGCCTAATGTATATACTATGACAGATAATGATATGTGTACTATGCTAAGTTTCTTATGTGACCTCCATATACCTTATAGGGTGTCTTTGTTTTTTTAAAGTCTGGACATAGTGACCAAGGATTTTTTTTTTAAGTAGTCCCCACTCCCAGCATAGAGCCCAATGTAGGACTTGAACTCATGACCCTGATATCAAAACCTGAGTTGAGATCAAGAGTTAGGTACTTAACTGAGTGAGCCACCCAGGCACCCCAGGATCTATTTTTATTTTATTTAAAATTTTAAAGCTTATTTATTTATTTTGAGAGAGAGAGAGTGAACAAGCACAAGCAAGGGAGGAGCAGGGAGAGAGGGCAAGAGAATCCCAAGTAGGCTCCGTGCTGATGGCGAGGAGACCAATGCTGGGCTTGAACTCATGAACTGTGAGATCATGACCTAAGCCAAAACCAAAAGTCAGACACAACCAACTGAGCCACCCAGGCGCCTCCATTCTTATTTTTGTAATAGGTGAATAGGGATTAAAGAGTATAAGTTGGGAGTGTAGTAAATGATTCTTTTTTTTTTTTTTTGCCTATTTATATTTTAAGACCTAATTGCCTAATCTGCATAATCAGCAGCTGCTTTTTTTCTTTTCTTTTTTTTTAATTTTTTTTTAAATGTTTTATTTATTTCTAGGAGAGAGAGAGAGAGAGACAGCGTGAGCAGGGGAGGGTCAGAGAGAGAGGGAGTCACAGACTCTGAAATAGGCTCCAGGCTCTGACCTGGCAATCAGCACAGAGCCCGACGCGGGGCTCGAACCTACGAACTGCAAGATCATGACCTAAGCGAAAGTCGGACGCTTAACCGACTAAGCCACCCAGGCGCTCCTTGCAGCTGCTTTTTTTTCAATGAAATGCTAGCACACAGAGTAAATCAGGAATTAAATTGGGTTCATTTTTATGGAGTCTCTTGCCATGTGTGCAATGCTGCATTGAGTTCAGTAAGATAAGTATGTAAGTCATTACCTGGTTGTCTCGGTATATACTCTGGCTTGTAATACCAAAAGCCAGTTAGCAGTTCAGGCCAATCTTCATCCTCTATGTCGATATCTCTTGGGGGTGCTATAGCAGCAGGTGCTATAATTTCCCCAATACTATCTATACCGTTATGTTTTTAAATCAATACTTTTCCTTTTCATTTAGATACTGGGGGATTACTTTAATTAACTAATTAGTGCTAATCCTTATCTCTGTGGATGCCCGAAATACTAATTTAATAGGAATTTCTCCTTGTTCAGGACCCTTGTTGATTCTTGCAGAAATTAAAGCAGAGGTTGCCACTGCTTTATCAGCTTCCCTAAGTATTTGGTTTCTCTGTTGACTGAAGATTTCCCAGAAAGTAGATGGTGCTGATAAGGAAGGGTGGTCTGGAGAGGTGGGGCTTGGTGTTGCTGGGGTGTTGGTGATACTGGTTAGTCCTCAGGTGCAATAAGGTGAGTGGGGAGAGTGGAGCATGTCGCAGACGGTGGACTTGTATCTGGACCAGAAGGTGGCATTTCAGATTGGAACAGTGGTGCAGAGCTATTGGTGGTGTGTCAAAGAAGCATCCGTAACTACCGTAACGGGTATGGTGCCCAGCACCCAACAAGGAGCGATAGGCAGCATGCTGTACTGCCCGCCTGCTTAGGAATACTCAGAGGGAAAGATGCGTAGCAAATTCCTGCCTGCAGAATAAAGGTAGTGTCCTATACAGTTTCAGTTCTTTCTTGTTGGTGTCCTTGTCACTCAAGAAACTGTTATTATGGCCCAAAGCATGATTGTACTGCATCACACTAGGCTAAATATTAGGCACCTCCTGTAAAAAATGGTGTTCTTCATGCCTGAAATTTTTATAGAGACACCATATTTTCTTTAACTGATGTAATATGCTTTTTCCTTTGGTTTCCCAGTAGGTTTTATTAGCAGTAGGTGCTACTGATAAATAATAATCAATACTTTTCCTTTTAATTTAGATTCTGGAGGGATTAATTTGGATTAATTAGTCCTCATTCTTATGTCTGTGGGTGTCTACAATAGTAATTCAATAGGGATTTTTCTATCCCTTTTTTAGTGGGTATTTTTCTGTATTTTTATTTATTAAAAAAATTTTTTTAGTGTTTATTTATTTTTGAGAACGAGAGAGACAGAGTGCAAGCAGGGGAGGGGCAGAGAGAGAGAAGGAGACACAGAATCTGAAGCAGGCTCCAGGCTCTGAGCTGTCAGCACAGAGCCCCACGTGTGGCTTGAACTCATGAACTGCAAGATCATGACTTGAGCTGCAGTCAGTCACTTAACTGACTGGGCCGCCCAGGTGCTCCTGTTTATTTATTTATTTTTAAATGTTATTTATTTTTGAGAGTGAGTGAGAGAGAATGTGAACAGAGGAGGGGCAGAGAGCTATCGAGACAGAGGATTCAAAGCAGGCTCCACAATTGACAGCAGAGAGTCCCGTGCAAGGCTAGAACTCATGAACCATGAGATTATGACCTGAGCCAAAGTCAGATGCCGACTGAGCCACCCAGGTGCCCCAATTATTCCATCCTTTCTCTATCTATGGCTTAGATACTAAAAGCAGAGCTAGTCACCGTAGAGAAAGAAATTGAGCTAGTAATTGAGTGGTAAGAGATCTGCAAAGAGAGAAAAGATCACAGATTAGAATGAAGATGAACAAACAGAAAAGAACAAACTGAAGCACATGTCCCCAAAGCCCATTAAATCAGTACCCTCCAATCCTGGAAATAGATCAGTCTAATAAAATGTCTGTGCTTCATCTGTTTGATGAAAAATATTAATCCTTTCCCTTAACAGATTTAAGTTAGATATTATCCCATTTACTTTACATAGAAGCAACACTTTTCACTGATGATTGCACAAACTCCTTGCTGGGCAGTCATTGTAGCTAGGACATGACAATTTTGGAGTACCACATAGGCTAAAATGTTAATTTTTGACTGGAGTATTTTCTGGTCATGAATACCATACCTAGTTGTTTGTTTATCCATCTTCCACACTGCATCTACTAGATGCATCCTGAGGAATGAAGACCAGTTCAAGTACTTTTGCAGTATCTAGAGGTTGACATAGCCAACGATCAGACTGATCAGTTAATGTGGCCAGGATTTGCTAAGCTGGCATAAAGGGTGTTTGGTCTGTACCTGACCTTTTGAAAAAGAGAGGGTCAGTAAGAGCAAGACACAGGTTGAAAAAGAGCCCACAGAGGAAATGTAAGGGAACTAGGACAGATAGAGACAAACACTCTTTTCTCAGCTTTTTATTTTTTTTTATTTTTTANGAGATCATGACCCAAGCGAAAGTCGGACGCTTAACCGACTAAGCCACCCAGGCGCCCCAAGTCAGCTTTTTAATAAATGATTTCTAAATGTGGAAAAAGAATAAGAAAGGTTTGTTTTTTTTAATGTGTATAGAGGGGATTTAAAAAGTGAGGGCAGATGAAAGAGAAATTTCTTGATCTGTGGTCTTGGGGAAAGCGGTCTACTTCATGATGCCTTGTGCTTCTGGCCCCTGGAAATTTGCCCTGAAAATCCTTAATTTAAGGTCACCCGTGGAGATCAGTTCCCGATTGTCTTGACAGCATTGGTCTGGATCTATTTTGATGTGGCTTGTACTCATCCAGGAGGATCTTTCTTTTATTCTGATGGTGGTGTAGGTGGTGATTGGCACCTCATGAGCTCCTTCTCACTGAACTGCAGCGTGTATTTTCTTCTAAAGACCTTGATGTATACCTGGTCTCCTGATCCAAAGGAGTGAGTGGCAGGGGCGTCTGGGTGGCTCACTTAAAGCATCTGACTCTTGGTTTTGGCTCAGGTTGTGATCTCATGGTTTGTGAGTTTGAGGCCCACATCAGGCTCTGCACTGACAGTGCGGAGACTGCCTGGGATTCTTTCTTTCTCTCCCTCTCTCTGCCCTTCCCCTGCTTGCACTTGCTTGTGCCCTCTTTCTCTTAAAATAAACAAATAAACTTAAAAAGAAAAACTTCATGAAACAAAGTCAGCCAGTATCCCTGGCTATTGTTTTCATCTGTGGATAGACCTTGTAAGAGACACCATGTATTTATTTAGCTAGTAAACACAAGTAGAATAAGAGTTCTATATTTAATCTTGATAACTTAAAGACATGTTTGTTTTAATTAAACTGTCAACTTTAAACTAGCTTGTATATCAAGTATTTTTCCAGATCACATGAACTTGAAAAACATAGGGGTTAGTTTCTATCTTTTGAGAGTTTTAGGATGCCCAATCCTTACAAGCATTTGCCTCCAAACCAACTAAGTAGAGCTCCTTTACAAATCAATTTTAGCAATACCACCTAAAGGTAGAAAATACCACATACCTGCAATGTGTATTTATAGACAGAGGTGAACAGATACAGAGAAGTTGTAGCTTCTGTTTTAAAATTACTGCCGTATTGAAATAAGTACAAAATTTACTAGTTACGAAAGTTGGATCTGGTTTGTTTTTCTGGTAGATGGAATAAGTTAAGGTTATCTGTTTAGATGGCTAAAGCTGTTTTATTTTTCCATTTGTGGAGAAGATACTTAAGATTTGTATTTGTCCTTGGCAAGTCAAGTTCCAAATGACTTTTACTCTTTGTTTTGTTTTTTTTTTTCTGGGTATGAATTACCTCCCTGTAATTTGCACTTAAAAGAGATGGACTAGATACAGTTCCTGGAGAATACCAGGTACAATTTTGAACATTTACATTTTAAAGGCACAGGGGAAAAAAATTCAGGTTCTTCCTAGAAGGACTTGTATTCCCTCAGGACCAGACTTTTTATACTTACAGTCCTTTTGAGATAGAAAAAGAGGAGATAGAATTGATTAAAAGCATATTTGTGGTCTTTGAATTGTTTCTGGAGCCTGGGAAGACTAGATTTATAAAACAAGGACAGCTACTTTTTACTTCCTCAAATAATTGAGTTGCCACCTAAAAGGCATCAAAGGACTGACATACTCATCCACCTACGAAAATGCCTTCCCTATGTCTGGGTACATACAGCTTAGGGAAAAAGACCTTAAAAAAAAAAAAAAAAGAAAATTCCTATAAGGCTCTGAATATCAGCTTCCAATCTGACCAGATTTCTGATTATAAAATTATAAAATCTTTTAAAATATCTTCTCAGGCTTCAACCCGGATGAATAGTAACTATTTCTGGCAGTATTAACAACCTTCTGGACCAAAAGAGGTGTCTGTCCTTAATGATGGTGTAAGTAATACTATCCTCAAAAGATCTAGACTATGGAAAGTAAGAGAGATGATTCATTTTCAGAAATACCAACTAAAACCGTGCTGTCTAGGTAACAGTAGGTTTACAAACTATTGGAAGTACGTGACACCTCTCCCCGCCCCCATAATGGAGTCTCAAACCCTTGGACCCTTCACTTCCTGGTTCTTCTTCCCCTCTCCATTTCACAGGCTTATTTTCGCAGGCCTTGCAATGAGCATGTGCCAAAGAACAAAGGAGGGACTGAAAGTCTCTGTTGTCACCTTAGGAAATGTACATTTGTTCCCGTCAGGCTAGTTTTTGCCTTACATAGGCATAGGTGACTCTGGGTAAGGCTGTAAGCTCTGTAGCACTCAGCCAATGAGAAATCAGGGAGGGACGTGCCCACTAGGAGATAAATTGTCTGCTGTAACTGCCCCGAGTGTGCGAGTGTGCCTGTCCGTCAGACATCCATTCTTGCAAGAATGTTGATTACAACCTTGCTTCACTGTGCTCTGTCTCCACATCTCTCCTTTGACCAGCTCAGTGGGATTATTTCTCACATAGGGTTGTTACGGAATCTGGTCTGGATCACCGGGCAGAAGAACCAAGCAGCACTCAGAGATCTTGCAAGGCAGGAGGTTTATTTTACACCGGTGCACTCAGGGGAGATCTTTCTCCAGAGGTCTGAGCCCAGAACATCCACAGAGCGAACAATATATAGTCTGTTACTTCTGCATTCCTCATTAATGCGGGCCACAAGCAGGGTGGGAAGAAGAATTCGGAAGGGGGAGTCTTTGGTCAGGGACAGGTATTTTCTTACAGTCTTGTTGGCCATCTTATAACAGATTTTTCCCTATGAGGGTCACTCTCAAAGGTAGCCAAAGACAGAACCCATAACCTGCCTGTCCCAGGCAGGCAGAAAGCCAAGCCACTGTCTAAGGATATAAAATGAGACAAACAAGGAAAGAACTAGCAGTGCCTGGGCTGGCTTAGTCAGTAGAGCATGGGACTCTTGGTTTCTGAGCCTTGAATTTGAGCCCCTTATGGGTAGAGTTTACTTAAAAAAAAAAAAAAAAAAAAAAGCAGAAGCAGAAGGAAATAGTTATTCCCAGGAGAGAAAGTAATGAGGGAGCAGAAGGCAAGCTGACGCCCTGCACACCCCCTCCCACATCGGGCAGGGCATGTGTGACATTCCTCAGGAGCTCCTGGCTGCCCAAGAACACAGGAAAGAGAAAAACAAATGGTTAACTTATAGAGATCACAGTCGTGCAGGACATGAGTCCCCATCACTTTGCAACTGTTTTAATGATTTACAAGAAAAAAAAGACAATCTGCATCAACCTCAGTTTCCAGGAGCCCTAAATTTGCCCTCCCCTCCACAGTGATGTGGGGAACAAAGGCAAGAAGAAAACGTAAATAGAATTAAATTTCTTGATGACCTGCAGCCCATTGACCAATACTTGAGGTAGAGCATAACATTTCTCCAGGCACTCCCTACTGTCTTAATGCTAATACTTCGCTAGAGGGAAAAACCACCTTAGCTTGGCAATTGCTAGGCCTCCAGTATCTTATGAGTCCTCTTTAGCATATGAAAGTCCTTTTGGAAACTTCCCCTCCTTGCCTTTACCTCCCCCACCTCCCAAGTATATAATCAGTCACTCCTCACAATCCCACTGCAGCTCTTTCTGCCCGCAGGTCCTGTTCCTGTGCTTTAATAAAACCACCTTTTTGCACCAGATATCTTTGGTGGTCAGCTCTGAACACACCCCATCCCCCGCCCCCACCACTCCAAAACCGTATCAAAAAGACAGTAACCATCGGATCTGGATTTAGAAAGGAAGAGAGAACATATAATTTTATTCCCCTCTGGGCACAGAAAGTAATCTTTTCACAAACACTCTTAAGGAGTGCCTGGCTGGCTCAGTTGGTAGAATGTGTGACTTTTGATCTCAGGGCTGTAGATTTAGGCCTCATGTTGGGTGCGGAGATAACTTAAAAATTAAAAAACAAAAAACAAAAAAAACCCCAAACCTTTAAAAAGTCTTCTTGAGAAGCCTCCTGAGATATAAGAAATTCTTTAACTTGACCAAGGAATGATAGAGACCTGAAGATCTCCTATAGCCTAAGTGGTCTTATTTTAATGAATGAATTAGTTAATTAATTAATTTTCTCTTTTGTCTTTTTTTTCTCCATGTGACCTTATTTTAAAAGATAACTTTGTCTTGGGGCGCCTGGGTGGCTTAGTCGGTTAAGCGTCTGACTTTCGCTCAGGTCATGATCTCGCGGTTCGTGGGTTCGAGCCCCGCGTCGGGCTCTGTGCTGACGGCCAGCTCAGAGCCTGGAGCCTGTTTCAGAGTCTGTGACTCCTCTCTCTGACCCTCCCCTGCTCACGCTGTCTCTCTCTCTCTCTTAGAAATAAATAAAAACATTAAAAAAAAAGATAACTTTGTCTTTTCAGAGTGGGAAAAACAATTCAGACAGTATCACTAGGATGAGTGAATATTCCAAGGACAGAGGGGCGCGGTAGGAGTTATGTCAGTGCTGTGGGCTTCTTTAGGTACACTTTTTCTTTTTCAAATGCTTTTTGCAATGGACCTTTTTTGGGTCATTTTTTGTTTTAAGAGAGAGACAGAGAGAGAAAGCATGAGTGGGGGTGAGGGGTAGAGGGGAAGACCTCTGCTTACCAGTCAAAGCGGGCATCCCATTCTGTTTACCTTGGGAAGCCTTGCTTTCGAGTGTGCTTTGTAAATGAATCATCTTATCTAATTGAAACATTCTGTATAATGGCCATTGTAATTCCACGTTGTTTTTGGTAAATTTTTTCTATTTTGCTACCTACCTGCAACTTCCGGGACCGTAGTTTTTAGACATAAAATAAGCAGGTGTGCCAGAAGATAGTAGGCTCAGTTCTGGATCTGAACAATCCCATTTCCCTTGGCTACGTCTTTTGGATTCTCGGAGCCAAAATAATACCTAAGAGAGAACTGCTGTGGGGCTGGGGATTGTGCGTGGTTTACAGCGTGCCTCATTTCCTAGAACTTTTCTTGAGTTTGGTGGGTGACCTAGCGTCAATCTAATCCATTCTGTGACAGACTTAGTCTAACATGGGAGTTTGCTTGAGGTGGCAAGCTCCCTAACAGCTCCTAAATGCTCAACACGTGCCCAGCAATTCTTGCAGCTTTTTGACCTCTGAGGTCCCAGCTAGCAATAACCTTTATTTACACAAAACAGGACAAACAAGTGCACCTCAACATACCAGCAGTAATCAAAATATGTCACTATTGATGAGGGAGCAGAAGGTTAGCTGACGGGCTGCAAACACCCCCCACCTCCAGGTAGGATATGTGTGATATTCCTCAGGCACTCCTCGCTGCCCAAGAACAAAGGAAAGGGGGAAAACCAATGGTTAACTGATAGAGATCACAGTCGTGAAGGACCTAAGTCTCCATCACCTCTCCACAGGGCTGTGGGAAATAAAGGGAGAAGGAAATGGAAGGTAAAACTAAATTTCTTATAACCTGCAGCCCATTGACAAATACTTGAGGCTGGCAGAGTAAATTGTTTCTCCAGGAGCTCCCTACTGTCTTAATGCTAATGATTTGCTGGGGGGAGAAACAACCCTAGCTTGACAAGAGCTCCAATATCCTGTAAGTCTTTAGCATATGAAAATCTCACTGGCAACTTCCCCTGGACTTAACACCCCACCCCCAAATCCGTAGTAGAAAACCAGTCTCTCCTCAGGGTCCCAGGGCAGCTCTTCCTGCCCCTGGGTCCTGTCCTCATGCTTTAATAAACCACCTTTTTGTACTAAAGATGTCTTCAAGAATTCTTTCTTGGCCGTTGGCTCTGGACCCCACGAACCCCACTATCACCCAAAAAACCTCATTGACTGTGGACTGGCCAAGAGGAGGCCAAGTGCCCCGCCAGCAATCCCCATGTGGACTAAACCAGCAGACTCCCTTCAGGGAGAGGTTAGATGGGAAGATTCGAGGAATTGTGGACTGAGCCAAGGGCTAAGGACTGGTACTCTGTTATAAGTCTCCCGTCAGTCTAGACTGACCCATTAACCTTGTACTGGAAAGCCAATTAGATGAGTAGCGTGAATGCAAAAGAAACAGAGCTGAAATTGAGAGGGGCTTCCCAACAGCCCTCAGAAAGGGTGAGAAAGAGAGTGACTTCGCAAGAGTTCTTGGGGTCCCACCTCTGTGTCTCTTGTTATCCCCAAATGCCATCAGAAGTTCGCTTTGGATCCCAGCACTGGGATTTAATAGCATTCTCCTGTTAAAAGGACAAAATTCAACTGAGTGAATTTGAAGATCTAATCGTCTTTATTATGTGACATATGAATTGATCAGCGTCCCATCGAGCAAGCACAAGGGAGCTGTGAGCAGGTGTACAAAATGGAAGGTTTTTACAGAAGAAGGGGAGGACAAGAACGTTATTAAAAGAAATGTTCCTGGCAAGGTTGCTTTCCCTTGGGGAGAAGAAACCCTTAGGGGTTTCCAGCAGAGTACTTCATCTTCCTTTAGGGGCCGGGGAGGGCCCATGTGGCAGACTCACTGGTGCTGATCGAAAAATTCCTGACCTGTTAAAACTGCATTTGTGGGGGAGGTTGAAACTGCAGTTAGATTATGTGAGCCCTTTGGTTTGGGGACTTGGCTTAAGAGATGCCATTTTGGGATTGTGGTTTTCTTTTTAATACTGTGTAGAGGGGTGCTGTGTCTTATGACTTGTAAATGAGCAGACAGCGGGGGAACTCACATGTCAAGGAAGGAGCTTAGTATAAGAGTACTGGCTTTGTTCATCAAGGTGGGAGATGATGTGAGGCCAGGAGCTGATGGTCAAGAAGGAATTCTTGAGATTTTTTTTTTTTTTTTTTGTGCATAAAGGTGCATTTATTATAGAATGGAGTCAAGACCTGTGGGCAGAAAGAGCTGCACTTTTCCTGTCTAAAGCTGGTGGTTATATGCTTAATATTCAAGAGGGAAGGGCCATGCTGGGGGTATTAGATCATAAATGTCTTCTTCATCTTTCTACTCATAAAACTACTTTCACAAGATTTCTCTACTGCTTATCATTTAGCTCGGTATTAACCATCGGTGCGATGTACTGGCAGCCACGAGACCCTTTATGAATGTAGCGGCCAGTGCTTATTTGATCCTTATTGGAACTATTCAGGCTATGGATCAACCTTCTGGGCTACAGGTGAACATTTTTTTGCTTCTACCCCTTATCAGCAGCTGTGGTCACCACGCATAAGCATGGGGACATGCCTGATACTACAGGGTCTAATTGGCACGAGAAACATGCCATGGGTCATATCTGAGAGGCAAAACGTTGTCACAGAATGCCTATAGCAATGTGATTCTTTTTAGGTCACTATAGATGAAATGGCTTATCAAAATTAGGTAAGCTAAGAGCTGAGGTGTGGACAGAGCTAATTTGAAGGCTTCAAAGGAGGTTAATGTCTCTCAGGCCAGGAAATAGCTTTGGGGTGATATCTGGGAGAAGCATACACAACTACAAAGTCAGGAATCCATTGGCCACAATAGTCAGCTGCCCCTAAAAATTTAAGCAACTATTCTGTTGTTTTGTTAGGGAAGAGGGATAGACAAGGATTGACTCAAGGTGTTCTGTAGTCAGCTTTTGAATGTCCTGAGATAGCTCGTGTCCTAAGTAGTTAACAGTTGTTTGCACCCATTGAAGTTTAGATCTGGAGCTTTTTTTTTTATAAGTTTACTTATTTATTTTAAGAAAAAGAGAGTGTGAGTGGGGGAAGGGCAGAGAGAGAGAGAGGGAGAAAGAGAATCCCAAGCAGGCTCTGCACTGTCAGCACAGAGCCAAATGTGGGGCTCGATCTCAAGAACTGTGAGATCATGACCTAAGCTGAAATCAAGAGTTGGACGCTTAATTGACTGAGCCACCCAGGTGCCCCTAGATCTGGAGATTTTATGACCTTGTTTACCTAGTGCCGTTAAGAGAATGAGGGAGCCTATAAGAGCTCCTTCCTTAGTTTGATAACAGCTCAGAAGGTCATCCATATATTGCACCAGCATGGAGCCTTGGATCAAGATTATATAGAGTGTAGGTTGGCTTTAAGGACTTGGGGAAATATTGAGAGAGACACAAACATCCTTGAGGTGTTCCACTCCATGTTAATTCCCTCCCTTTAAATGCAAATGTAAAGCAAAGTGTGAGGCAGCCTGCAATGGGACTGAAAAGAAAGCAGAGCAGAGGTCAATGACTGTAAAGCAGGCTCCATTCCAGGACTTGAAGATACCAGAGGATTTGGGACCACAGGGTGCTGGGGAATCATAAGAGTTTATGGTTAGATCTTGTGTAAATTGATAAATTTGGTTTTCTACTGAAGTCAAATTTGCCTTCATTCTTTATTGGCTAGATTGGGGTGTTACAAGGTGAGATAGCGAAGACAAGGATGCCCTGTTTCAGGAGAGAGTCTATTATAGGGTTTATTCTTTGCCTCTCCGGAGACAGGGTATTGGGCTAAGGATGGAAATGGTTTATTCGGTTTCCAAGAAATCGCACAGGCTCTGCACTTAGAAGCAGTCCCACTTCATTTGCATGTGTAGCCCAGAGGCGAATTGGGACATCTTTTTAAAAAATCCATCCTCTTTAGAGGATTTTAGATCAGGGTGAGTTTCCAGTTGTTAAATTACAAAAATTTGACAGAGTGAAATTCAAGATCTATTTGGCTTTATTCATCAATTCATGAATTGGGCAACATCCCATCAAGTAAGTAGAGAGATGCTCCATCAAATTAAACAAAATACAGAGGTTTTTTTTAAAGGCAGAGAGAGGGGGCATCTGGGTGGCTCAGTAAGTTAAGCAGCCAACTTCGGCTCAGGTCATGATCTCGTGGTTTGTAGGTTCAAGCCCTGAGTCCCGCATCTGGCTCTGTGCTGACAGCTCGGAGCCTGGAGCCTGTTTCAGGTTCTGTGTCTTCCTCCCTCTCTGCCCCATCCCCGCTCCTGCTCTATCTCTTTCTCAAAAATAAACATTAAAATTTTTTTAAAAATGTAAATTCCTTGAACATAGTCTAGTTATGATAAACCACATGGTTCATGGACATTATGTAAGAGATTACACTTTACGTACAGGCTAATCCTCACACTGCTCTGTTGGCCCGAGCATGAAAGAACAGGCAAGGGCAAGTGGATCTCCACGTTATCGTTGAAGGGGTTGATCCAAGTCGAGTAGGCAGAGTGAAGATTTGAAAAATGGGAAAATCGTTATGCTGACGGCAGAGTTGGTAAGTGTCCAGGGAGATGCCCCCAGAATTCTCAGCCTTGCAAGTTGTTATCAGAAACGGGACAAGTTCTTTTCGGGAATGTTTGTTGCCTGGCTGCAAATCTGACAGGAAAAGGCAACTAAGTATGAGCCTATCAGAGACATTATAGCTTGGCCTTGAGTCGTTAGCACTGTGAATGTACAGGGCAGCTAGGGGGGTTATTCTTGTGTTGGTCTCTTCAGCTGCCTGTACAGTCTTTTTATTGCTCAATTGATTGTGATATAAGAGCAGTGGCTTCCAAACATGTTAGACTGTTCAACAGTCTAACGTATACAACAAGAATATAGTGTTCGTCATAGCCCATCATGTACCTGCATACGTAAAACCGAATACATAACATTGAAATAAAAGTCTAACAAATTGACGTGACATTGTTTTGCATAATATGAAGTGATTCCTTTTACTTCACTTGTAGATAATAAATCCAATAAATTATAGATAAAAATGGAAGCTATATAGTACTTGTAATCTACATAAATGTATGTTTTCCATTTTCAAAAATGTTAATTATAATTCATCAATGGTCTGTGACTCTAGTCCGCAAAAGAAGAGATGACAGTACATCTTTTCATAGTAGGAGAAAGCTTTACCAGAAGTTCCATTACTTCTCATTCTCCAAAGTGGTGTCTGCTGCTTTGCCTACTTTCTTCCAGCATTAATGCACAGGGTTTGTGCAGGGTTAATTTATGCCTATTACTCTAAGTGTTCTGGGGCGCCTGGGTGGCTCAGTCGGTTAGTCTTCCGACTTTGGCTCAGGTCATGATCACATGGCTCCTTTGAGTTCAAGCCCCGCGTCTGGCTCTGTGCTGACAGCTTAGAGCCTGGAGCTTGCTTCAGATTCTATGTCTCCCTCCGTCTCTGACCCTCTCCCACTCATGCTTTGTCTCTCTCCGCTCAGGCTCTGTCTCTTAAAAATGAATAAATGTTTAAAAAAATAAGTGTTCTGACAATTTGTTAAGGTTCGTTTTGTATTCTCAGCTGTTCTAATTTAAAAAAATGTAATTTTTATTTTCAAGTGAAAATTTGGAAGCAGGCAAATATGAACTATATTAGCATCCTGTAGAAGATCAGCAAACTTACAAAGACATATAAAATTTTTTGAAGCATATTTTTCCTTAATAACAAATTTTTCTCAATATTGCATAATACGTGTTTATTAATAGATTCAAGTATTTTTTTGCCTCTCTGTAAAAGTTAAAAAGACCGTAGTGAGCAAAATGGTGTCTTTTGTCAAGCAGTAGCCTGTGTCAAGACATGACAAGATGTCAAAGATGTTGTAGCTACAAGGTGTCATCAGGACCCGCATCAGCTGACCGCAGACCAGTAACAGGCAGAAGGGGAGGAGGTCTGCAGGGGCCCACGACTCATGAAATCCCTTTGAAAAGGGGAGGATTTTTGCAGCAAACTGTGAGACTCTTCAAACATGACCCCTTTATGTCTGACCATGTGAAAAAGGCAGCTGCCGGGGCGCCTGGGTGGCTCAGTCAGTTAAGGGTCAGACTTCGGATTCACAGTTTGAGGGGTGGAGCCCTGAGCTGGGCTCCGCACTGATCACGTGGGCCTGCCTGGGATTCTCTCTCCCCCCCTCCTGCCCCTCCTCCAGTCTCTCTCTCAATAAATAAATAAATAAATAAATAAATAAATAAAACAAACTTAAAAAAAAAAGAAGGAAAAGCAGCTGCAGCCAAAGGCTCTGGCTGATTGATTTCTGAACAGAACTGAGATCCTTCACTTCTTGAACATAATAAATAAGTGCCAAGAGCTGACCCGGACCGGACTGGACCAAGGCCTCATCTTAACTGTAGGCCCACAGACTGACTTTGCATTTGGTTAGTTAACTTACCTCCTTCTGTCACCTTGTTTATTGTGTGGCTTGTCTTGTGTTCTGCTCTACCTGCCTGTAAGAAGCCAAACTAATCACGTGGTGAAATGTCATTGAGTTTCGAATCCAGGACCTGCTTTATAATTATGACTCAACTTGGCTTTACTGATGAGGAAAACAAAGGCAAGAGAAATGTAGTTTAAATAAAGTCTCCTTACCCTTTGAAGCAGGCTCCAGGCTCTGAGATGTCTGGACAGAACCCGACACTACCCGATGTGGGGCTTGAACTCCCCACAGGGGCTTGAACCGTGAGATCATGACCTGAACTGAAGTTGGGCATCCAACTGACTAAGCCACTCAGGTACCCCCTCCCCCTGCCCTGATTCTGTTTTTTAATGAGGTTTTCTTTACTCATTTTTATAGAAGTACCTGGCTTCTGCCCAATTCCAAGCCCGGGCCTATACCAGTGCACATATTAGTACTGAAGACAGAGCTGAAGTAATCTGAGTGCCTTTCAGGACTGGGCCAGGTGGGCTGGCTGGCCTATCCTCCAATACGCGACACCTGGGGGCCTCAAGTTACAGCAGAAGCCTGGGACCCCCGCAGACAGCAACTCCATATGGATACAAGGTTGTCGCCCATCCAGCTGCTTCCTCAGAGAGAGTTTTGATTTTCGAGATTGGGCTCCTTCCATCCTTAAGGCAATGATGGTTGGTGGGGATGGGCCCTAGCTTCAAAAGCCTGGGGCGCCCTGGCAGCCCAAGGGCTGCTGAAGGGATGTGTACTGCACATGTGGCAGGCAAGATTTGGGTATCCAGGTTTCTAGAATAGGGTGTTGACCAGGAAGAAACAGCCAAAACGTTTATTTGTGGTCTTATGGATTGCGATCTAGGAGGCACTGAGTTGGTCCATATGGAGAGCCAGCTCTGAATTGCAAGAAGGGAGAGCAGGCTTAGGAAGACAAATCCACAAGCTTATGTAGTTTGTTTTGAAAGAATGATTGCCATGGGCAGACTTAAACTATCTAGTACACACTTGGCTCCTTAGCTAACAAGTGTTATGTTGTCTTTCTTTCCAACCAAAGTAGAAGGATGTGTCGCAGAAGGTAGTGGAATTGCAACTGACAAAAAGTCAAAAGTTGATGGTGTTCTGAGTATTGAAACAGGAGATGTGCATAAGCCTTTCTTCCTCAGTATCCTCCAGACCCTATTTTGAATGACTCTCTTAGCAATGCTTACTTCCCTTTGGAATCTTCTTTCACAAGGTTGAGTATCAGGAAAGGCTGGGTCGCAGGAGGGAGCTCTCAGGGGTACCAAGTGTCAGCCTAATCCCAAGGTCTCCTGACCGGCTGGGAATAATCTTCCTACAGGAAGTGCTGCAGGTGTTTTAACTGCCTTTCCTGGCAGGGGCCAGGTGGGCAGGACAGGGCATCCTCTGGTAGGAGACACCAGAAGTTGTGGTTCCTGGAGAAGCTTGGGACACCATCAGGTAGCAAGTCCACATGGGGACTGGCTGTCATACATTTGCAGTTGCTGCCTCAGCAAATTTTGCAAGGTGGCCTCCCTCCGTGCCCGGGGCTATGCAGGTAGGTGGGGGTCTGGTCGCAGTCTCACAGGCTTGGAGGGACAGGTCTACCAAACGCCAGCCTCAGGGGGTACAGGCTCATGTGGAGGCCGTGCAGGTGCCGGTAGTAAGGGACCTGGAAAGGCAAGTGTCAGATCGTTGGGTCACAGGAGCAACTGCCAGAGTGTAAGCCTTGACCTACACAAACGTGTATTCCCCGCCCCCCAACCCCCCAAACAGCTGGAGGACTCTGCACTGGCTTGTCCGAGGGTGCAGGGTGAGGTGGCTGGGGAGTCCTCCAGGAACAAGCACCTTGCACCCTGGTTGCTGGAGAAGCCTGGGACCCCATCAGGCAGCTCCTGTGAACGGGGACTGACTGTTGGCAGGTCAAAGCTCTGCCTCAGAACGGTTTTCTGGACAGGGCTCACTCTAGCCTGACGGTCTTCAGGCTGGTTGCGGTCACCTGGAGCTCTGTAGGCCTGGAGTGCCCCCTCTGGCCCACCGCTAGCTGATGCGGGAAACTGCAAATGTGTGTGCCCTGCAGGTCCCACGAGGCAGCAACCCGAATGGGGCAAATGTTGAGAAAGCCTGGGTCTTGGGGTGGGTGGGCTCTTGGAGGTTCCTGGCGTGTGCCTAATTCCAAGCCCTAACCTACACCAATATGCACATGCCCCCTGCAGGTACAGCTGGGGAATTCTGGATGGCTTTGCCTTGACTGGGCCAGGCAGGCTGGCTGGAGTGCCCTTTGCCAAAAGACGCCCTGGAGCCTTGAACTGGTAAGCTGGGACCCCGTCACGCAGCCAGTGTAAATTTGGACTGTTTTTCTGGTGAAAGCTGCCGCCTCAGAATGATTTTCCTGGTTGGGCGCCCTCCGCCCTGGAGGCTATGCAGTTGGGGACCTGCGTGAGCTCCACCCGCCTGGAAGGCCCAGGTAGCCCAACGGCAGCTGACGGGTGCTTAATGCGCATGCGCGGGCCGCACACTTCAGGGAAGCCGGAGACCTGGAAACGCGCGAAATCGGGAGAATCCAGGTCTCAAGAGTGGACTCTTGGTATCCATGGCATCAAACGAATTCCAAGCCCTAATCTACACTGCCGCACATACTTTTGTGGAAAGTAATGCTGGAAGAATCTGGACCACCATGCCAGGGCAGGGCTGGGGATTGGCTGGGGCAGCCTTGGATAGCAGACACGTGGGAACCCCGATTGCTGGAGAAGCCCAGACTCCTATCAGGCAGGCAGCCAGTGTGAGCGGAGGCTGATTACCGCCTCAGAAAGATTTTCAGGTGACGGGCTGGAGGGTGACCCCATGGAGGGTAAGCAGGTGGTTGGGAACAGCCTGAGCCCCTCAGGGCCCCCTCAGCCAAGGGCTGGCTGTGGAGGTGGGAACTGCGCATGCTCAGGAGACCCCGGTCAGGGGAGCCGGGGGCCTGGAACAGGGCAGTGCCCGGGAGGCCAGATCACAGGGTGAGAGTGTTGGAGGTATCTGGTGTCTGCCTAATTGCAACCCGTAACCTACACACAGACCATCTTCCCTTGCAGGCTGGGCGGGAGAAGGCTGTAGTGCCTTCCTCGTGTCACAGGAGAGTGGGAGAGACACTGGTCCTTGTCTCACCGAGTCGAAGTGACTCATTCATTCATTCATGGTAAGCTGGGAGTATAGTAATAATTTTTTCGTCGATTTCTATTTGAAGAAATAGTTGCCCACTTTGCATATTCATCAGGTTTTTTTTTAATTTATTTATTTATTTTTTTACAAATAGTTTATTGTCAAATTAGTTTCCACATAACACTCAGTGCTCATCCCCACAAGTGCCCTCCTCCATGCCCATCCCCCCTCCCCCCCACATCCATCAGTCCTCAGTTTTTGTCAGCATTCAAGAGTCTCTCATGGTTTGCCTCTCTCCCTTTCCCCCACCATTTCCGCCCTTCTTCTCCCCCTTGGTCCTCTGTCAAGTTCCTCCTAATCCTCCTATACGTGCAAACATATGATATTTGTCCTTCTCTGCCTGACTTATTTCGCTCAGCATAACACCCTCAAGGTCCATCCATGTTGCTACACATGGCCAGATTTCATTGTTTCTCATTGCCATGTAGTATTCCATGGTATAGATAAACCACATCTTCTTGATCCATTCATCTGTTGATGGACACTTAGGCTCTTTCCATGTTTTAGCTATTGTGGAGAGTGCTGCTATGAACATTGGGGTACATGTGCTCCTATGCATCAGCATTTCTGTATCCCTTGGGTAAATTCCTAGCAGTGCTATTGCTGGGTCATAGGGGAGTTCTATTGTTAGTTTCCTGAGGAACCTCCACACTGTTTTCCAGAGGGGCTGTACCAGTTTACATTCCCACCAACAGTGTAGGAGGGTGCCCGTTTCTCCACATCCTCGCCAGCATCTAGAGTTCTCTGATTTGCTCATTTTAGCCACTCTCATCAGGTTTTTTATAATAAAATGCTAGCACACAGAGTGAATCAGGAATTAAATTGCGGTTATTTTCACAGAGACTCTGCCATGTGTCCGTTGCTGTACTCAATTCAGTAAGATAAAGGAAGAGTACAAAGGTCAGAACCTAGTTTCTTGTGTATGTGCTGTGTTGTAATACCAAAAGCCAGTTAGCAGAGCAGTTCAGGCCAATCTTTATCCTCCAAGTCAGTCTCTAGTAGGGAGTGTTCTTTATGATCCATGTTGATTCTTGTGGAGATTGAAGTGGAGGTTTCTATTGCTTTGTCAGCTTCCCTAAGTATTTGGTTGCTCCATTGGTTGAAGGTTTCCTGTGAGTAGATGGTGCTGATGATGGAAGTGGTCTGGAGAAGCGGGGCTTGGTGATGCTGGCGAGTCCTCATTTTGCAATATGGTGACGAGGATGGTGATCTGTGAAGGAAGGTGAGGATGTCACAGAGAGTGGACTTGTATTTGTACCAGAAGGTGGCATTCCACTATGGAACAGTGGCGCAGAGCTATTGCTGTCCATAGCTGTGTGAGTATGGTAACCACTAGTGGGCAGGTGGCGGCACCATGGCCAGCTGGTGGCACACAACACTAACCCGCTTAGTCATCTCGGCAGGGTTAAAGATACACAGCAGATTTGTGCCTGCAAAATAAAGATAATGTTGTCTAAGATTTTTTAAAAAATAATTATCTGACCTAGAGAACTTACATTCTTTTTAAAAAATGTTTATTTATATTTGGTGGGGGGGAGACAGAGGATCCAAAGTGGTCTCTGCACTGACACCAGTGAGCTGACACGGGGCTCGAACTCATGAACCATGAGGTCATAACCCGAGGGTGAAGTTGAATGCATAACCGACTGAGCCACCCAGGCCCCCCAGTGTCCTACACATTTTTAATTATTTCTTGTTGTTTTTGCTACTCAAGAAAATCTGTTGTTACTATGGCCATTATTGCCAGTATTTCCCTACACAGGATCACCCTGCATCATGCTAGGCTAGGCATCTAGTGTTGGCAGTGTTGTTCTTCATGCCTGAAATTTTTATAGAGGCATCACATTATTTTCTTTAAATGGATATAATATGATGTTTCCTTCACACACACAATAGGTGTATCAGTGGCAGGTGCTGTAATTTCCCGAATATTATATACTATATTGATTAATATGTGTATTCATATGTTAGTGACTTTCTCAATTTGACCACTAGATGGAAGCATTCTTTCAAAAATTGTTCAACATCATTTCCCAGTTGGTCTTTTTTTTTTAATTAAAAAAATTTTTTTTTAATTTTATTTTTGAGAGACAGAGAGAGACAGCATGATTGAGGCAGGACAGAGAGAGAGGGAGACACAGAATCTGAAGCAGGCTCTAGGCTGTCAGCACAGAGCCTGACTCAGGGCTTGAACTCATGAACCATGAGATGACCTGAGCCAAAGTTGGACGCTTAACTGACTG
Source organism: Crocuta crocuta (assembly GCF_008692635.1). NCBI lineage: Eukaryota > Metazoa > Chordata > Mammalia > Carnivora > Hyaenidae > Crocuta > Crocuta crocuta. Next base: position 5,641,731 of record NW_027529934.1, on the reverse strand, counting down.
AGCTACCCAGGCACCCCCATGAGCTTCTTTAAAAAAAATTTTTTTTAATGTTTATTATTTCAAGAGGGGTCGGGGAGAGTCAGAGAGAGATGGAGAGAGAGAATTCCAAGCAGAGTCCTTGTCGTCACGGAGACCGATGTGGGACTTGAACTCAAGAACAGGAGATCATGAACCGAACTGAAAGCTGGTTGCTCAACCAACTGAGCCACCCAGGTGTCCCTCGCTGTGAACTTCTGAGCACTGCAACNTCGTCACGGAGACCGATGTGGGACTTGAACTCAAGAACAGGAGATCATGAACTGAACTGAAAGCTGGTTGCTCAACCACCTGAGCCACCCAGGTGCCCCTTGCTGTGAACTTCTGAGCACTGCAATTAGGGCGTGAGCCTGGCTGAGGTACCTGTTACATGCTAGAATCCAATGATTGTTTGCCGAATAAATGGTGCCCTTACCTAGCTATGTGTAAACTCTGCTATCCATTGTATAAGACATTATTTGGCCAAAAATCCAGCAAATCAAACGGTCTTCTTACCTTCTCCATACATTTCCAATACCAGCCATGCCTATACAGATGGAAGAACTGAAGCAGAATTTATGACAGAATTTTAAACTCCCAGAGTTTCTTACATTTTTGGGGGGGAATGTGGAAAACCTCTTTAGTCTGAAGTCGCTGTATTAATTTCATGGCCATGATGTAATACAAAAATATGTATCTTATTGAAGAACTTTTCCTGAACCTATTTTATAGTAAATAATGTAATGAATAAACCAAATACTGCTTGTTAAAGAATTTGAAGGGGGTCTGAACAATGTATAGAAAATATAGCCCTGGCAATACTACTAAGAACCTTTTAGGAAATCAGTGTTGTTGCCTCTTCCTGAGGATATAGGCTTCTTTTAGCCACTCAAAAAAGGAAACTAATTCAAACTATTATGTTAGGTCGTGTGAGAAGAGAGCTATGTTGATCTCATTTGTGTATTGCACTTGGATTTTTTGTAAGTTTACCTAATATCAGAATGACTATAAAATTATATTTAAAGCTCCTATAACCACAGATTCTGTTTTACGGTTCGTAATACAGAGTATGTAGTGGACAGGCTTCACTAGGGTCCTAAGGGAGATGATATCAGTAAGGATTTGATGATTAAGTACTTTCAGACCTAAAAATCCTAACTTTTGAAAAATGTTTATTTATTTTTGAGAGAGAGAGGGACAGGGCGCAAGCAGGGAAGGGGTGGAGAGAGAGGGAGACACAGAATCCCAAGCAGGCTCCAGCTCTGAGCTGTCAGCACAGAGCCCAATGCGGGGCTCGAACTCACGAACTGTGAGATCATGACCTCAGCCGAAGTTGGACACTTAACTGACTGAGCCACCCAACACCCCAAAATCCTAATTTTTTTTTTTTAAAATTTTTTTTTTTTCTACTAGT
>NW_027529934.1:5606456-5640102 GCF_008692635.1 Crocuta crocuta | reverse complement strand
CAGGGCTCGAACCCACGATCCGCGAGATCATGACCTAAGCGAAAGTCGGACGCTCAACTGACTAAGCCACCCAGGCGCCCCTCAAAATCCTAATTTTGAATGAGTAATAATTTTAGCTTAAGTTGAATTATAATTATAAAGTTAGACTTTTTGTTGCAACAGTTACACGAAAGTTCAGAAAAAAAACCCAACTAATGTTTATGGTGTTTCAGTCTGTAGAAAGCTCTTTTATGTACTGTATTTCATTTGACTGAGACAACAGTCTGCAAAGACAGGCAAAGTGAATATAATTTATTTAGAGAAAAGGAACTAGAAACTAGAAACATGCTTAATGCTATACAATTAATAGTGTGACAAGGTTTCGCCTGCAGCTCTGCTCTCCTGACCTCTAACACCACATATTTTCATAATCGTCCAGAAGCTGAGGGGGTTTGGTCTCATTTCTGTCCCTTAAGTGCCGTATAAACATTAGCACCTGAATATTTTGAGTTTCATTTTGCTTGTTTGAAGCATGGATATTAATATCTGTCTCTTCTCTGTGAGGAGGTCACTGTCAAGTACATCACAGCTATTAAGTCTTGTTTGAGGTATTAGTGTGATCTCTTGGAAATGGACGTGTGTAACAGAATTGATCCTATAGATCTGTGAAGCCAGGATCATTTAATGAGTGGGAGAAGGGATGTCTTTTAGGTTATACAGGGCTTAGCTCAGATTACAGATTGTTAAAACATGGGACCTGAAGTCAGATAAAAATAAATTTTAGGGGTACCTGGGTGGCTCAGTTGGTTAAGCGTCCAACTTCACCTCAGGTCATGATCTCAGTTTTTGAGTTCAAGCCCCGCAATGGGCTTTGTGCTGACAGCTCAGAGCTCAGTCTGGAGCCTGCTTCGGATTCTGTGTCTTTCTCTCTCTCTGCCCCTCACTCTCTTTCTTTCTCTCTCACACTGTTTCTTTCTTTCTCAAAAATAAAATAAAACCTTAAAAAAATTCCTTAAAAAATAAATTTTAATACTGCTCAGACATTTACCAGTAGCATGACATTTGGCCTGCTATTAATAATAACATTAGTTATTATATATGTCTATTTTAGGAGAATCTTTAGACGAACAGATTTTAACAATTTACTGAAGTTTGCAGTATATGCGAGAAACAGTAAGCGCTGTGAACTCACTTTATCTTAACTAAAAAAAAAAATCTCTGGACACAAATTTGTATGAAATTAGCTACTATAACCACACTGTGGCACTCCTTACTTACGGAAGTCTCCTCATTTCAAATTTTCTCAGTAAATCATGCTTTATAAAATGTAATGCCATATTATTCCTAGGGACTTCACAGTGTTTTCTTATATGTTCCTAAGTATATTAGTAACTTACTACAAAGTTTTATAAATATTAATATATTAATCCCAAATAATTAAAAGTAAAAAATATTGAAACCTCAAATTCAGGAAACACTAGCTTCTCGCTTTTGAGTGTGTGATAGTGTGTGTACGTGTTTGTGGGCATGGATGTGTGCACAAACCAAGTTAGTGATGGAAGTACAAAATCGCAGAGAGTCTAGCAAACTACTTAAGTGATACTCCTTACAAGGCACAGCGTATCAACCAGCTAACTTTGTTTCCAGAGGTGCAATGCCCTCCTATGCTATAACTCGAGTTGTTGACTGTATGCTTTACCAGGGACAGAAACAATGCTAGCCTTAACTGAGAAGCGATGAGCCCAAGCAACCAATAATATTAATTGAAGACCTTATTATAGTCAAGTGAATGGAATCCATGAAATCTGGAGGGGACCCACAAGTCCCCATCAATAAGATCTTGCTTACATCTGAGACAAAGTTCAAATGTTTTTCCCATGAAAGACTGTACCTGAATTACTTGGAAGAGGAATAGGCACTGGACAGGAAGACACGTGGCCTTGCTCGAGGGTGAAGCATCTAGAAGACTGACTTTCTTAGGAAGTCCAGCCTGGAGACTCCCCTGTGGGGTAGAGGAGGTGAAGCAGCTCACTATGTCCCATTTTGTGCATAAGAAAAGGATGGGGGAAGGACCACCTGCCTTTATCTGCTGAAATCTCGAAGACCCTATTGCTCACACTCTCAACACACATTTACTGAGCATCTAGCTTTTCAGACACAGAGTGTTGAGTACCGGACGTAAAAACTACTGCTTGTGGTTTAATTTCAAGGAACACATACACTAGTGTGATAATAGGCACAGGTACAAGTAAACAGAGTGTAAACCCATCTGGGGAAGGTTTCTTGCTAGACCATAATAAATACCCGGTGATTGTGAAGTTATTTTATCACATGTTCTAGCTTGTATTATGAATTTAAAAAATCATATGATTATCCTTTGCTACATGCTAGGGGTCATGATAAATTCTTTACACAAATAATTCTAATTCTGAGAAAACTTCTAAAGGGTAGATATTTTTATCTCTGTTTCACAAGTTAAAAAGTAAAATTGATTGATTTGTCACCAGTGGAGGTCTGATTCCAGAATTCCTGCTTTGGAACTATAATTCCAGGCACTGTGACTCCAACTTCAGGGATATTTTCAGTACCCAAAGGGTGAAAGGATCATTGAATAAAATAGATTACTTTTGCCTCCAGTGGCAGGAGAAAGGGACATAGCTAGTGTAGGCACATTAGATCAAAGAAGTGGTCTGGGCAATAGCATGATGAACAATACAGCTCATGAGGCTTTCTTCTAACCATTACATCTCTCTCTCTCTCTCTCTCTCNTCCAACTTCAGGGATATTTTCAGTACCCAAAGGGTGAAAGGATCATTGAATAAAATAGATTACTTTTGCCTCCAGTGGCAGGAGAAAGGGACATAGCTAGTGTAGGCACATTAGATCAAAGAAGTGGTCTGGGCAATAGCATGATGAACAATACAGCTCATGAGGCTTTCTTCTAACCATTACATCTCTCTCTCTCTCTCTCTCTCTCTCTCTCTCTCTATCTATCATCTACCTACCTACCTACCTACCTATCTATCATATTAGAGAGATAGTGCAAGTTGGGGAGAGGGGCAGAGTGAGAGAGAGAGAGGGAAAGAGAGAGAAATCCCAAGTAGGCTCCACGTTCATTGTGGAGGCTGATGCCAGGCTTGATCCCACAACCTTGATCATGTCCTGAGCCAAAATCAAGTTGAATGCTCACCAACTAAGCCACTCAGGTGCCCCTCTAATCATTAATATTAANATACACCGGCACTGACCCAGGTCTCATATGTTGGGCTACACCCAACAATTCATCCCCTAAGGATTTTATTTGTTGTAATACGTTGTTAATGACCTTTAGTGAGGCAAGAAGCCAATATATGATGGATGAGACAACGTCAACAGAAATGACTCATCCCAAAAGATGCTCCTCCGATGGTTTCTGTCATATTCTACACAACACCTAATGGCTTAAAGCCTTCACATGACCAGGCTCCTTTTTAAACCTCATTTCCTAGCATTTTGCCCCTTGAATGTTCTGCTCCAGCCACACAATCTGGAAATCTATTAAGTTTCCTCTTCCACATCCTGCCTTTCTGTCTGCCTAGTATATATTTTTTAAAATGTTTTATTTATTTCTAGGAGAGAGAGAGAGAGAGAGACAGTGTGAGCAGGGGAGGGTCAGAGAGAGAGGGAGTCACAGACTCCAAAACAGGCTCCAGGCTCTGAGCTGTCAGCGCAGAGCCCGACGCGGGGCTCGAACCCACGAACCGCGAGATCATGACCTAAGCGAAAGTCGGACGCTTAACCGACTAAACCACCCAGGCGCCCCTGCCTAGTATATTTCTTATTCAGACACCTGTTTGGCCAGTCTCTCTGTTCTCTTAAGGTGACATTCATTGGTGAAGGTGACCAGTCCATGTAAAGTAACAACCATACACTACTGCCTACTTGCCCCCTTAGGCTACTGTATTTTTCTCTAGAAAACTTATTACCATCTAACATGATGTACTACATAGCTGCGTATTTGTTTGATTGTTGCAATGTCCAGAGATGGCAGAGAATTTACTTGCCTTGTCCACTTTTGTAACCTCAGTGCTCAGAATAATAAATATTTGTTGATGGAATGATACTGTGTTTATTTTGCTAATAATGTGGACAGGTTTTTTTTTTTTAACATTTCCATTAGAGGGCCATGCTGTATTAGGCTAAACAAGTGAATTTTGAGCACTTTATACAAATATGTATATTATGTTCATAATATATAACACAATGTATATTACATATTATGAATATGTATATTCATACATACTAGACACAATTGTAGGTGCTGGTACAACAGCAGTGATCAAGATTATGTCCCTTCAAGGACTTTAGGCAAATAAACAGGTAGCCATAGAACAGAGTAATGAGGATTCATTTTCAAGGTGCTCTAGGTGAGCAGAAGATGGGCACCCAGCCCAGGTCCAAGAAATCAGAATATGTAGCCAAGAGGAAATGGCATCAGAGCTGAGCTATGAAGGACAAGTAGAAGTTAGCCAAGCAAAGAGGAGAGGGAAAGATATTGCAAACCTGTATAAAGGCAAGTCGTTCCAAACTGAAATCACATGAAGAAAAAAATCATATTCTTCTAAAAATTATTTCTTAGTTTTACTGCTAACCTAGAGTCTTGAGTTGAAAAATATCTTCACAGATACATTTGATGCATTTGAGTGGTATGTCTTCTCAATTTTCCATTGCTTAAGGAGTCATTTCCTGACCTAGGAAGAGAGTAAAATTTTACGGACAACAGACCTGGATTTGAAATCCTGTTTACTTAACAGTTGAGTGTTTGAGCCAAGGGTTCTAAGTCTGAATTTCCAATTGTAAAGCAAGTACGCCATCACCCACCTCATTAAGTGGCTGTGAGCATTCATTTATTCAAATTAAAGGATCCATTGGATGCCAGGAACAATTTTAGAACTAAGTTACAGCTGCAGAGATGGGTAAGAACACTGCCCACTTGGAATTCTACTCAATTTGAGTACATATGTCGGGTGAGGGTAGAAGCAGACATACTACAAATAAATTCAAACAGAAGCAAGTGACACAGTAGCGTGAGGCTGAGATAGAGAAGTGGGATGAGGGTTATTTTGGATCATGTATATTTTCAGAGGAAATAGAATTTCAAATGAGCACCTGGAGAGTAGAAGAAGCCAGTTGTGGGGCACCTGGGTAGCTCACTTGGTTAATCGAAGTGTTTGACTTCAGCTCAGGTCATGATCTCGCAGTCCATGAGCTCGAGCCCCGCGTCAGGCTCTGTGCTGACAGCTCAGAGCCTGGAGCCTGCTTCAGATTCTGTGTCTCCTTCTTTGCCTCTCTCCTGCTTGCATGCTGTCTGTCTCTCTCTGTCTCTCAAAAATAAGTAAATGTTAAAAAAAAAAGTTAAAAAAAAAGGAGTCAGTTGTGGAAATCGTGGGGGATAAAATTCTCTGCAGGGTGAGTAACTGCTATCAAGGCCCAGAGCTCACATGAGTTCAGCATGTCCGAGGCACAGAATATAAGGTGTGTATTAGCTGCAGCAGATGGACACAGGATGCCACTCAGATTCTAGGATCAGAATATCAGACCATGAAGGCAGATGCAGGTTACATGAGCATCCCCTCACTTGATTTATTGAGGTATAATTGACAGATAAAATTTAAATGTATTTAAAATGTGCAGTATTATGATTTGGCAAATGTAAACATTGAAATGTTACCTGTCACTTCACAATTACCTTTTTTTTTTTTTGGTGAGAATACTTAGGATCTATTCTTTTGGCAGATTTCAAATATATAATGCAGTGTTTTTTTTTCTGTTAAGATTACGTTCATCATTATTATTTATTTTTTTAAAAATATTTATTTTGAGAGAGAGTGGGGGAGGAGCAGAGAGAGAGGGAGAGAGAAAATTCCAAGCAGACTCTGTTCATGCTGTCAGCGCAGAGCCCCGCATGGGTCTTAATCTCATGAACTGTGAGATCGTGAATGGAGTTGAAGTTAAGATTCAGGTACTTAACCAACTGAGATGCTCAGGTGCCCCTTAATGCAGTATCTTTAACTATAGTGACCGCACTGTGCATTAGGTCCTCATAATATTCTTAGGAATTAATATTCTTAATTATAGTGTCAATTCTACTAAATATATAATTGATATTTCTGGTAATTCACTTTTTTAAAAAATTTTAAATGTTTTTTATTTATTTCTGAGAGAGAGAGACAGTGTGAACAGGGGAGGGTCAGAGAGAGAGGGAGACACAGAATCGGAACAGGCTCCAGGCTCTGAGCTAGCTGTCAGCACAGAGCCTGACGTGGGGTTCGAACCCACGAACCATGAGATCATGACTGAGCGAAGTCGGATGTTCAACTGACTGAGCGACCCAGGCACCCCTCTGGTAACTCACTTTTAATAGGTGTTAGGAAAATATTTTCTCTTTGATTATCTGACACTGACCATTGAGAAGGCCTTTGGATTTGTTTGCCGTACTTATTTCAGGTGCTGAGAAAGATTGTTGGTCTAATTACAGGAAGTCATCGACTATAATGTGTCATCATCTGTAAGATGTGCCAGTATTTTTGTTGCATTAGGAAAGAAAAGCATTGCAAATAAATGCTTTTAAAAATAGAATTTTATGGGGTGCTTGGGTGGCTCAGTCAGGTAAGCATCTGACTCCCTATCTTGGCTCCAGTCTTGATCTCAGGGTCATGAATTTGAGCCCCGCTTTGGGCTTCATACTAGGTGTGAAGCCTACTTAAAAAAATTATTTCATATTGATGAAAGAAGTCTTTTAATGTAGATTTTTGTTATGTATCATTGTTGTACGTGTATTAAAGAGAAAAAAATGCAAGTGAATTAATTAAGGCATTTCTAAAACATCTTCACACTGGAATCCATTTTTACCAATGTTGTGGTCTTAGTCCCTAAGATCTGTATTTCTCATTTAGTATATAATTCCATGAAGACTTTGGTGATAACACTTTTTTAAAATGTTTATTTATTAAAAATTTTTAAAATGTTTTCTTTATTTCTGAGAGACAGCGTGAGCAGGGGACGGTCAGAGAGAGAGGGAGACACAGAATTTTAAGCAGGCTCCAGGCTCTGAGCTGTGAGGTCATGACCTGAGCCAAAGTCAGATGCCCAACTGACTGAGCCACCCAGGCGCCCCTGTTTATTTTTGAGAGAAGGAGACAGAGGGTTCAAAGTGAGCTCAGTGCTGATAGCAGAGAGCCCAATGTAGGGCTCAAACTCACCAACCATGAGATTATGGCCTGAGACCAAGTTAGATACTTAATCGACTGAGCCACCCAGGCACCCCAGCTACACACACTTCTTAAAAGAGTATTTCACTGTGGTCACTAGGATTTTCTTACAAGCGGCTACCACAAATATTGGTGCTGAAGTTTTCTTGATCTTACCGGAAGGTGTCAAAGGAAGGTTTTTAGATGCCAGTTGGAGTTTGCATTGTCCTCAAAATGCTCTTAGTTGGTTTATTGACTGAGACATTAAGGGAGTAGCAGTTACTCAGTCATATTGCCAGGAGCGACAGTGCCATGTGTGGATGCACTGTCCGCGGTCACTCCAGCATGGTTGTAACACAGCTGACAAAGATGGTGGGACCCCAGTGATGACAGAAGTCAATTTTAGAGATGGTGACATTTGAAAAGAGTCTACGTTCCCAATGATGAAGTGCAGCAAATGGAGAGACAGTGTATCAGGCTGCTACAGACAGAGCATTTCTTGCATGTACATAATTTATTTTGCTTCCCAAAGAATCTAGTCTTTTTCTTGTGGACTTTGATACCAGGAAGGTGTCCTGCATTGCGGACTTTCATATTCCAGTTTCCAGAAAGATGGATGGTATAAGTGGTATCTGTTCACATGTTCTAGCACTTGGTATATACTGGATGCCGTTTTAAGTACTTTGCAAATATGAACTCATATCCTCCTCACAGCCACCAGGAGAGGTAAGTATCTTATTATTTTTATTTTACAGGGGTAGGAACAGATGAATAGAAAATAAATTGCTCATTATTACAAAACTAGTAAGTGGCAGAATTTGAATTCAAACCAAGGGAGTCTGGTTCTTGAATCTAGATTTTCTTGTATAAATGTGCCTTAGGTACAAAAAAATTAGCTGAATGCTAATCAGTTTATAAGTAGGATATGACTATTCCACAACATCTGATGTGGCTTTCAGTTCTTTAAAAAAAATTTTTTAATGTTTAATTTTGAGAGAGAGAGAGTGGGGGAGGGGCAGAGAGAGGGGGAGACATAGAATTTGAAGCAGGCTTCAGGCTCTGAGCTGTCAGCACAGAGCCTGATGCAGGTCTCTAATTCACAGATGGTAAGATCATAGCCTGAGTCAAAGTCGGAAGCTCAAGTGACTGAGCCACATTGGTGCCCCTGTGGATTTCAGTTCTAAGTCTAGTTTTTAGAGTACTACTTTTTAAAAACAAATGTTTATTTACTTTGAGAGAGAGAGAGAGAGCAAGCAGCGGAAGGGCAGAGAGAGGTGGAAAGAGAGAATCTCAAGCAGGCTCCGTGCCATCAGCACAGAGCCTGACGCAGGGCTTGATCTCACAACCAGATCATGATGTGACCTGAAACCAAGAGTGGGTTGCTTAACTGACTGAGCCACCCTCACGCCCCTAGAGTCCTACCTTTGCTCCTGACTCCTACTCTGTCTCTAGATTTGTGTTTAATGTTTCCTGAGCAAAGCAACTTTCTGTGAGTAGTGTGGGAACTAGGCGTGGCATTTCTCAACTTTGGCACTGCCGACATTTCAGGTTGTATTATTCTTGTGTGGGGCTCTTTGGTGCATTGCAGGAGATTTAGCAGCATGCTTGGCCTCCACCCACTAGATGCCAGGAGCGCCCCCTAGTTGTGGCAACTGCAATGTTTCAAGACATTGCCAACTGCCCACTAGGGTCAGAATCACACTTGGTCGGGGACCCTTGGGTTAGAGGTACAGTCAATACAGATTAGTTTTTGTGGATAAGCTAAAAGAGGATTTCTTTTACTCGTGTTTGTGGTTCTAACTCTGTAATGACTGGGTAGAGGTGTTTACATAATCCCCACAAGTATGTCGTGTTTGTCTAGATTTTAGCAGAGTGAAGAATGGAGAAGAGGTGAATGATGGATCATGCTGGCAGATGGAGGAGTAAATAGAGGCATGGCTAACATTTTCCTGCTGGACTTACACAGTATTTTGTATAGGACTTTTTCATTAATATTGGATTTTAAAAAGAGTGTCTAAATACACATTAGAATAAAAGGATTTATTAAAGATAACTAGATATGTTATTGTTTTGATGCTAGTCTCATGAAAGACTATATGTTGGTAACCTTATTGATAAAGCACTACCTAATAAAGGTAGTATATCCTAGAAGCTATAAAGTAGATCTCCTTTTCAAGCATTTATTCCTAGATATTTAAAATAACCTCAGGCCAGAGAAGAAAATACAATTAAAAGGTGTGGATATTATGGTGAACTGTCCTAATAGGAAGCTCTCTCCATGTTACCATTTAAGAACTTAGCCTTTAAATAAAGATACCTTAATCATTTTTTTAAAAAATAGAGAAATAAGTCCTTAAAAAAAAGAACTCAGCCTTTGGAGCTGGAATCTGTTGAGTCAAATTCTTTTTTTTTTTTTTAATTTTTTTATGTTTATTTATTTCTAGGAGAGAGAGAGAGAGACAGCGTGAGCAGGGGAGGGTCAGAGAGAGGGGGTCACAGACTCTGAAACAGGCTCCAGGCTCTGAGCTGGCAGTCAGCACAGAGCCCGACGCGGGGCTCGAACCCAAGAACCGCGAGATCATGACCTAAGCGAAAGTCGGACGCTTAACTGACTAAGCCACCCAGGCGCCCCTGTTGAGTCAAATTCTGATTCTACTTCTTTCTGATGAGAGGTCTTGGGGGAAGTTTCTTAACTTTCTTAATATGTGTATTCAAGATTATAACTATTTATTAGTTTCTGGCATACAATATCACGCCAACACACATAAAATAAATGTTACCATTCACTGAGAAATGGATATCTTTAACTTCAGATGGGTTGGAAGAAGTAAACTAGATTTCATGGCTCATGCCTAATTACTTAATATCATTCCATCCATCATATCATTGGCCTAAATCTAGGCTTCTCTCACACTCCTTGATGCCATGGCTGGCTTCTACTAAAAATATTAATTAAATGATTCACTTTTTCCTGGTATCTTTTCTAAAAACTCTTCTTTTGGGTTTTTAAATAATTTCATGATCTGACACTTTCCCACCTTTTCATCATTATTTAGATTTCTCTTCCAAAATATAGTCTCTGTTCTGGGAAGTCCTATTTCCTTACTATCATAAAAACAAATACATCATACTCTTGTCCTCTTCAAGGCTTTCCCTTTTCTTGAATGATCTTCTTTGTTTTCCTTCCATCCATCCATGTGATATCCAATTGTATATTCAAGATCCAGTTGCCCCTGAAGACTCAGCATCCACTATTTTAGATCTCATTTCTAAATGGGAGTATATAGGAAGCATTGTTTAAATGTATTTTGTGTTTATAGGTTCATTCAGGTTTTCTCATCTTTTTGTTCGTTCATGCTAATCTTTTTTTTTTTTTTGAGGAATTTGTCTACTATACCTAAAATTTCAATTTATTGGCTTAAAGTTGTTAAGCTCTCATGTTTTAAATCTTCAGTGCATGTATAGTTTTCATTGCTAATATTGTGACTCTTCTCTCCCCCCGCCCCGCCTTTTTTTTTTCTAGCTTAATGTTGCCAGAAGGGTGTCCAATTATTTAGTCCTTAAACAATTTTGGGCTTCATTTATCCTTTCTAATTTCTTACCTTTAGTATTTCCTTTCTTCTGCTTTCTTTGGGCACGTTCTATATTGTTAGGTTAGATGCCTAGCTTATTAATTTTCAGCATTTTTCTCTTTTCTAATGCTGGCATGTAAGTATATAAATTTCTGTCTACCATTTTACATACCTTGCACAAAAACGTGTGTCTTTATGTACAATTTAAAAATCATTTTAGTACTTCCTAAATTCCATTATGATTCATTTCCTGACCATTAGGTTATTATTAATGCATTTTCCCAAATTTTAAAAAATACTGTCTTTTGTGATTTAATTCTTTTATTTGGTCAGAAAATATCGTCTGTGAATTACACATACTTCCAAATGTATTTTGTGATTTAGAAAATTTAGAGGTAAATTTTCATAAATGTGTTTGTGGAAAGCGTGTATGCTCTAGTTTGGAAGTCTGAGTTCTACATACGTCCGTTAGATACAACTTTTAAATCATGAGCTCAGACAGATCTCTACCCTTTTTGATGTACTGTTGGATTCTATTTGCTAATATTTTATCAAGAATTTTTGCATCCATGTTCATCAGGGATATTGGCTTAGGAAGACTATCCAATGAAAAAAAAGACAATATTTTCAAGAAATGGTGCTGGGAAAACTGGACAGCCATATGCAAAAGAATGAAACTGGACCACTTTCTTATACCATACACAAAAATTAATTCAAACAGTACAGTAAAAGAATCATTCACCACAATCAAGTGGGATTTATTCCTGGTTCAATATCTGCAAATCAGTCAATGTGGTAGACTATATAAGTAGAGATAAGAACCATTTGATCCTCTAAATATGCAGAAAAAGCATTTGACAAAGTACAACATCCATTCATGATAAAAAGCCTTAACAAAATAGAGTTAGAGGAAATATACCTTAACATAATAAAGGCTGTATACAAAGAACCCACAGCTGATATCATCTTCAATGGGGAAAAACTGACAGCTTTTCCTTTATGGTCAGGAATAAGTCAGGGATGTCTACTATCACCACTGTTATTTAACATAGGACAAGAAATTCTAGTGTCAGCAATGAGACAAAAAAAGAAATAAAAGGCACCCAAATTGGTAAGGAAGAAGTCAGACTTTCATTATTCACATATGACGTGATACTCAGCATAGAAAGCCCAAAAGATTCCACCAAAAAATTGCTAGAACTGATAAACAAATTCAGTAAAGTCACAGGATACAAAATCAATGTACAGAAATCTGTTGCATTTCTATACACCAATAATGAAGTAGAAGAAAGAGAAATCAAGGAATCAATCACATTTACAACTGCATAAAAAATAGATCCCATTTACAATTGCATAAGATACCGAGGAATAAGCCTACCCACAGAGGTAAAAGACCTATATTTGGAAAATTGTAAAAAACACGGATGAAAGAAATTGAAGATGACTCAAAGAAATGGAAAAACATTCCATGCTTGTTGATTGGAAGAATAAATATTGTTAAAATGTCTATGCTACCCACAGCAATCTAAAATCTAAAAAAAAAAAATTTAGTACCTGGGTTAATGTTCCCTTGACTGTGTCCCTTGGGATCTTACTCTCATGCCAAGCTATTTACTAACATAATTCAAATTTTAGTGTCTTCTTTAAAGAATTTCTAGAGCTACTTGTTAATACAAGAAAGCTATTCCATTTGTTACATATGCTTCTGGCTTTGGTGTTAGCGCTATCGTTTTCTGTGGTTCCTTTTGATTCTAGCTAATGCCAATGGTTTTTGGAGTCTATTGCTTTTTCAGTATATTGATTTAGGAAATATAAGGATCAGCATTGGCTTTAGGCTTACATTTATCTCATTATTGGTATATTTTAAAAGTTTGCATTTTTTTTTGTTTTAGGACAGATTTTAGATAAAATTATGGTATAGTTAAATGAGTCAATAAAAATTAATTTGTCAGTTGGGAAAAAAAAGTATTTGTCAGTTGGAGGTTCTCCCTACCACCTTCTTTTTATTTTTTGTTTGTTTGTTTGTTTTTTAGTGTTTTATTTATTTTTAAGAGAGAGAGACAGACAGAGCATGAGTCAGGGAAGAGGAGAGAGAGAGGGAGACTCAGAATCTGAAGCAGGCTCCAGGCTCTGAGCTGTCAGCACAAAGCCCTATGTGGGGCTTGAACTCACTAACGATGAGATCATGACCTGAGCCAAAGTTGGACGCTTAACTGACTGAGCCACCCAGGCACCCCCTCCCTATCCCCTTCTTTATTCTCATTCTAGCTCCTGACATTTGGTCTGTTCTCCTATCTTGCTCTTGACCTCAATTTCATACTTCCGTCTCTTTTCATCAAGACATGGTGAAATTTTTTCTCTTGTTTCCCATCATGGATTCTACTAAAAATTCCAAATTCTGTTTGGTGTTACTTCAAGACCTGTAATACCAATTAATTGATCAAAGGAAGTCTCTTTTATAATCTGCTAATGATGTTTAAAATTTTTTTTAATGTTCTTATTCGTATTTGAGAGACAAGAGAGGTAGAGCGCAAGCAGGGGAGGGGCAGAGACAGAGGGAGACACAGAATCTGAAGAAGGCTTCAGGCTCTGAGCTGTCAGCACAGAGCCCAGTGTGGTGCTTGAATCCATGAACCATGAGATCATGACCCGAGCCAAAGTCAGCGGCTAAACCAACTGAGCCACCCCGACACCCCTGCTAATGGTGTTTTAGCTAAGTGATGACTCCACAGGCACCTTTGCTGCCTAGTCCATTAAGAAATCACTCTTTACTACCATAACAAGCTAGGTGAGTGATGCTTTACAGTACATAGGCTCTCAAATCTCATCTATTTCAATTTCAAATAAGACACACCAAGTTCACCAGCTTGATAATGCAGTGCTGGAGGTCTGACTGCTAATGTTAAGAATGTTTTGCTGGTTCTGGGGCGCCTGGGTGGCTCAGTCGGTTAAGCGCCTGACTTCGGCTCAGGTCATGATCTCACAGTTCGTGGGTTCGAGCCCTGCATCGGGCTCTGTGCTGGCAGCTAGCACAGAGCCTGGAGCCTGTTTCAGATCCTGTATCTCCGTCTTTCTCTGACCCTCCCCCGTTCATGCTGTCTCTCTCTCTCAGAAATAAGTAAAAAACATTAAAAAAAAAAAAAAAAGAATGTTTTGCTGGTTCTAACATGTCCCAGTCATGGAATGGTTTATTACACACACAAGTCTCCTCTGAAGCCCTTTTGCAGCCCCTGGAAGAGAGAATTAATATGGTAATTACCATGACTGTTTTTACCTCTGAATACAATCTGGGATTGTGCGTGACGATTTTTGTTTTTCAAACATGTATATAATACTTTATATGCACCAGTCCCTGTTATATATATTAGCTCATCTGAAATTCAAAATAATTCTATGAGATAGACCTTATTATTCTCATTTTACAGATATGGAAATAGAAGCTTTTCTGATCAGCGGAAAAATTAAGTAACTGGCTCAAGGTCACTTAGATAGTGAGAGGCCGACTTGGGCCCTGAACCCAGGGTCCATGATTCCAGAGTCCATGCGTCTCTATTGCTCTTAAGAAGAAGTGAATATTTTATTGTTTGTTTGAAAGCTTCCATTCTTTTTTTCTCCCTCTCTGAACCAGTCTCTCCTGATATTAAATAGAGCTTTTCTACAGGCTCACCTCATTTTATTGTACTTCTTTATTGCTTTTTGCAGATACTGCATTTTCTACAAATTGAAGGTTAGTGGCCATTTTTCACTGAGCAAGTCTGTGGGCACCATTTTCCAACAGCGTTTGCTCAGTTTGTGTCTCCATATCACATTTTGGCAGTGCTCACAATATTTCAGACATCGTCACTATCATTTGTTAACGGTGATCTGTGATCAGTGATCTTTGAGGTTACTATTATAATTGTGTCAGGGCCCTTGTGCCCATATAAGACCTGAACTTAACTGATAAATACATGTGTTCTGACTGTTCCACTGACAGGCCATTCCCCCATCTTTCTCTCTCTTCATTTCTGTGAAGGCTGAGAGAGGTGAAGAAGCTGCAGAAAAAAAGTTTGATGCTAATAAAGGTTAGTTCATGAGGTTGAAGGAAAGGAGCTGTTTTTGTAACCTTAAAGCACATAGTGAAATAGCAAGTTATCTAAAAGATTAAACAGTAGATTTTCAATGTAGATCAATAGCCTTTTTCTTTCTTTTGAGACAGAGAGAGAGGGAGGGTGGGGGGGAGAGACAAAGGAAGAGGGAGAGAGAGAGAATCCTAAGCAGATTCCATGCCCAGCATGGAGCCCCATGTGGGCCTTGATCTCATGACTGTGAGATCATCACCTGAGCTGAAATCAAGAGTGGGATGCTTAAGTCACTCAGCCACCCAGGCACCCTGACCAAATAGCCTTCCATTGGAAGAAGATGGCATCTAGGACTTTCATAGCCAGAGAGAAGTCCATGCCTGGCTTCAGAGCTTCAGAGGACAGGCTGACTGTCTTGTTAGGGGCTAGTGCAGCTTGTGACTTTAAGTTGAAGCCAATTCTGATTTACTATTGTGAAAATGCTAGGGCCTTAAAAATTATGTGAAATGNAAATAAATAAATGTAAAAAAAATTAAAAAAAAATATGCTAAATGTACTCTGCTTGTGCTCTAGAAATGGAATGACAAAGCCTGCACATTTGTTTCAGTAAACACGATTTATTGAATATTTTAAACACAGGTATTTGAGACCTACTGCTCAGATAGAAAGCTCAAAATATTACTGATCACTGACAATGCACGGGATCACTCTGAGCTCTAATAGGGTTGTACAGTGAGAGTAATGTTGTTGTCATGCCTGCTAACACAACATCCATTCTGCAGCCCATGGATTAAAGAGTAATTTAAGCTTTCAAGACTTATTATTGTTTTTTTTCAAATGTTTAAATGTTTTATTTAACTTCTACTAAAATTTTTGAGAGAGAGAGAATGAAATCCAATTAGGCATATTTTAAAAAATGTTTAAATGCTTTGGGGCGCCTGGGTGGCTCAGTCGGTTAAGCATCTGACTTCGGCTCAGGTCATGGTCACGGTTGTCTGTGGGTTCAAGCCCCACATTGGGCTCTGTGCTGGCAGCTTGGAGCCTGTTTCAGGTTCTGTGTCTCCCTCTCTCTCTCTCTGCTCCTCCCTGCTCATGCTCTGTTTCTCTGTCTCAAAAATAAATAAACTATAAAAAAATTTAAATGTTTAAATGTTTTATTTAACTTCTAAAATTTGAGAGAGAGAGAGAGAGAGACAGAGAGAGACAGAGAGAGAGAATGAAATCCAAAGCAGGCTCCAGGCTCTGAGCTGTCAGCACAGAGCCTGATGGGGGGCTCGAGCTCATGAACCGCAAGATCTTGGCCTGAGCTGAAGTGGGATGCTTGACCAACTGAGCCACCAGTGCCCCTCATGTCTTATTTTTAAGAAATAGGTTTCATAACACCATTGCTGCCGTAGATAGTGCTTCCTCTGATGGATCTGGGCAGGGTGAATTTAAAACCTTTTGGAAAGTTTTCACCATTCTAGATGCCATGGAGAACATTTGGGATTTATGTGGTGAGGGCAAATGGAAGAAGTTGATTTCAACTCTCCTGGATGACTCTGAAGCATTTAAGATGTCAGGGGAGGAAGTCACTGCAGAGGTGGTGGAAAGAGCAACAGAACCGGAAGTGGAAGGAGAGCCTAAAGATGTGAGCGAATTGCTACAATCTCTTGATAAAACCTGAACGGATGAGGAGTTGCTTCTCATGGATGAGCAAAGAAAGTGGCTTCTTGAGATGGCATCTCCTCCTGGTGAGGATGCTGTGAGGATTGCTGACATGACAAGCAAGGATCTAGAATATTGCATAAACTTAACTGATACAGTAGCGGCAGGGTTTAAGAGGATTGACCCCAGTTGTGAAAGAAGTTCTGCGGGTAAAATGCTGCCAAGCAGCATCACACGCTACAGAGAAATCATTCATGAGAGGAAGAGTCAATGGATGCGGCAAACTTCACTGTTGTCTTATTTTATGAAATGGCCGCAGCCACCCCAGCCTTCAGCAACTGCCACCCTGACCGGTTGGCAGCTGTCAGCATCGAGGCAAGAGCCTCCACCAGCAAAAAGACTATGACTCTCTGAAAGCTCAGGTGATAGCATTTTTAGCAATAAAGTTTTTCAATTAAGCTATGTACATTTTTTTAAGACAATGCTTTTGCACCCTTAATAGACTACAGTACTGTGTAAATGTTAAGTTTTTTATGCATTTGATTTTATTGGGATATTAGCCTTATTGTGCTCTGGACAGAACCCTCAATCTATCTGAGGAATGCTTGAATAAGAATAAAAAGTGATTCTGGGCCATTTCAACAGAAAAAGGAAATTGTTGGGAGGTTGTTGGGCAGCTCAGATAATCATTAAAAATTCTAAAGAATTGAACTTGGAAATGAGGCAGGAAGAAAAGATGCAGCCACAAAATCACACCCCAGAATCAGTCTGTGGAGATGTTGCTATTGGAGACAGGAAGCCAGAGCCTCACCACTGGGCACCGCTAAGACACAAGCATCACTGTTACCATGGAAACGCGATGCTGCTGCTGCCGCTATCGCCGCCACTAACCAAATGGATTCTCCACTGTTCCTGCTTCTTCCGATTCAAGGTCTGGGTCAGTAGAAGAAGGGATTGGTCAGNAATTGTTGGGAGGTTGTTGGGCAGCTCAGATAATCATTAAAAATTCTAAAGAATTGAACTTGGAAATGAGGCAGGAAGAAAAGATGCAGCCACAAAATCACACCCCAGAATCAGTCTGTGGAGATGTTGCTATTGGAGACAGGAAGCCAGAGCCTCACCACTGGGCACCGCTAAGACACAAGCATCACTGTTACCATGGAAACGCGATGCTGCTGCTGCCGCTATCGCCGCCACTAACCAAATGGATTCTCCACTGTTCCTGCTTCTTCTGATTCAAGGTCTGGGTCAGTAGAAGGGATTGGTCATTCTTAGGTCACAGGTGTATCCTATGTTACATCCTAGCTTGGAAATCAAGTATCAAGTATCCTGCCTTCTAGGGCTGCTTGAACAAAATACAAGAGTATCAACATTTGCAAAACTTGGAGGTTGTACTTCTCCTAAAATTTTATTCCCTATGTGAAATTTAGCTGGGTACTCTGCATTTTAATTTGCTGGCAACCCCATCGCCTTCTTAGTTTCTATATTCAGGAGCAAGCAAAGATTCATACGATGGACAATTTTCAAAACATAGCATAAGGTTCTCTGTTGAGAAGAAAAAGGACTAATATCCAATACAATCCCTTCTAACGTTTTTCCACGTAGTCACAGCACAATAATTTTGCAGTGGGGAGAAAGTACTTTTTGGCATGAAATCAAAACTCCACCTATAACCAGATTTCTTTTTTACCAGCCACCCCACATCCCGGCCCATGTTGTATAGCAACTAATTTAATTTTCCTACTAATTTGAGATGATGTTTTGGATAGCATGCTTTTATTTATTTTTTTTTAAATATTTTATTTTTAAGTAATCTCCATACCCAATGTGGGACTTGAACTTGCAACCTCAAGGTCAAGACCAGCATGCTCTATTGACTGAGCCAGCCAGGTGCCCCTGGATAGCATGCTTTTATTTCCATCATAGATTCAGCTTTTACTTAAATGTAAACCTTCTTTTTCAGTAATAAATGGAGCTCTCATTCCCAATTCTGAGGGAGAAATTTCATTGTGGTAGACCACTACAGCTATATGCAAATATGTAAAATATTGCAAAATGAGATGTAGGTCAAGAAATCTGTCATAAAAAGTTCACTATATGGGCGCCTGGGTGGCTCAGTCAGTTAAGTGACCGACTCTTGGGCATGATCTCATGGTTTATGAGTTTGAGCCCCGTGTGGGGCTCTGTGCTGACAATGCAGAGCCTGCTTGGGCTTTTCTCTCTTCCCCTGTCACTCTGCCCATCCCGTGCTCATGTTCCTCTGTCTCTCTCAAGATGAATAAATAAACAAAAAAAATGTTATCATCCACTGCTGTGTATTTTAGTGTCTCTGCTTCATTTTCTGATTAAGAATATTTATGAAGCTCTTTTGATATATCTACAGAAAGAGGTAATTTTAGATACGGAAAATATTAGGAACTTAGAACAAAATAAGCTTCCTCATAATTTTCCTTAAATAAAATGTTTCCAACAGATTCCTGCTAGTGTCAAAGAAAATAAAGTTGTAGTTGGCAAAATTATTTTATTTTCTTTATAAAATTCTTATATTTTCAATTTATATATCTTAAGGATTCGTGGTTAAGCCCTTAAGAAGGAGAGTTGGAGGGGCGCCTGGGTGGCTTAGTCGGTTGAGCGTCCGACTTTCGCTCGGGTCATGATCTCGCGGTTCGTGGGTTCGAGCCCCGCGTCGGGCTCTGTGCTGACTGCCGGCTCAGAGCCTGGAGCCTGTTTCAGTCTGTGACTCCCTCTCTCTCTGACCCTCCCCTGCTCACGCTGTCTCTCTCTCTCTCCTAGAAATAAATAAAAACAAAACAAAAACAAAAAAACAAAAAAAAAAGAAGGAGAGTTGGAAAAAAGGCAGTAATCTAATAATGGAACATTAGACTGAATGAATAAATGAAACAGATCAGCTAAATTTGCAATCAGAAAGAGAAATTTACTTTTTAATTATAATATCATCATAGTCATTTAGACTTTCTATACTAATTTGATAAGAAGATAGAGATTTTATCAGTACTGATACATTTCATAATCATTGCTGGAAGAATACTTACTATCACTACTGCCATATTTGATAGATAGTACTAAAGCAAATCATTTGTCCTTTAGCAGAAGAAAATGGTCTTTTAAAAGTTACTGATGAAAAGTACAGCATTGGGAATATAGTCAATATATGGTAATGAATTATAGTGGCAGATGGTAACTGTATTTACAGTGAGCATTGCATAATGTATAGGGTTGTCAAATCACTATGTTGTATACTTGAAAGTAACATTGTCAACTTAAATTTTTATTGTTGAAGTATAAAGAAAGAGGCAAACCAAGAAAGAGACTCTTCACTTTAGAGAACTGAAGGTTGCCCGGGCAGGGTAGGAGGAGGTTGGTGGGAGGTTGGGGGGGTAGTAGGTAAGGGGGAGATCGGTTAAATAGGTGATGGGCATTAAGGAGTGCACTTGCTATGATGAGTGCCCCAGCATTGCATGAAAGTGTTGAGTCACTGTTGTACATCGGAAGCTAATATTACATGGACATTAACTGGAACTTAACTACAAACTTAAATTGGGGTGCCTGGATGGCATAGTCAGTTAAGCATCTGACTCTGGATTTTGTTCAGGTCATGATTTCAGAGGCATGAGATCTCTCCTTCTACCACTCTGTTTCTCACACACACACAAAAAAACTTAAATAAAAATATTTGTTTTTCTAAACCTAAAAATAATAACTTATTAGGTAATTCACGTACGTAAACTTTATAATGATTTTTTGGTTATGGATGCCATTTAAAATTTTTTGACCTTATTTATTTCCCAAAGCAAAACAGATTAGCTTTTGTAAACAGCAGTTGTGTGGGAAGAGGAAAGTGGTGGATAGCTAAAAAGAAGAGTGGTATGTAATCATTCTAGTTCATGCTCAAGGGTTTCTAGATTGTATCAAAGATCCAGAAAATGCTCTTGACAGTAAATATGCATGAATTTTGATTCTGAGTTACATGGTAACTATGAGTTATGTGGTACTGTTGTATTCTTCTGAATCTTAACATAAAACTTATGACATACATATGAATATTTCATTTTATTTTATTCAGGGAAACACATCAAGCTAATGACATTTCAAGTTACATTAGCTTGAAATTTGGCTCTTCACAGGATTTAAAATACAGTATTTTATTATTTTTTAGTGTTTATTTTGAGAGAGAAAAAGGGAAAGAGCGAGAGAGCATGTGTGTATATGTGGGGGGGGAGGGGCAGAGAGAGAGAGAGAGAGAAGAAGAGAGAGAATCCCAAGCAGGCCCCATGCCGAGTCCGTAGCCTGATGCGGGAGTTGATTCACCACCATAAGATCATGACCTGAGCCGAAATCAAGATTTGGGACTCTGAACCATCCGAGCAACCAATTTACCTCTAAAATACAGTATTTTGAAAAAGCTGTTATATAAATATCATTTTAAGTTTTTGATTACTACCGGTTTATTGTTTTGTTTTACATGAAATGAAATAAATATGTAATAAAATCCATACAATATAAAACTTATGTATTAAAAAAGTAACAGTCCTCTGCTGAGACCCACTACCAATCCTGAGAGAAAACTCCTGATAAGAGTTTGGTATGTAATCTTGTAAAATTCTCTCTAAGAATACAGAAAAAACACACAATAAAATTTTAAACATTTATTTAAAAAATTAGGTTCTATACGATTTGTAGCTTTTTACAATTTTTAAATTTTACATCATAAATGTCTTTTCTTATACATGCATACATATCCACTTTACTCTTTCCAGCAGCTAAACAGTACATTAGAGTGTTTAGATAATTTACATTAAAATTTTTAAATTATGAAATTAATTCATACTTGTAACACATTTAAACAACACTAAAAATGCACTTGTTATGCCGTCATCAATTTACCCATCCCTTTATTGGAGGGCAGTCAAGGTGCTTCCGGTTTTGGTGTCACAAGATATATTCATGAGGAACATCTTTGTTGATACAAGGTCGTTATACTTGTGTAAGTAGTTCATTAGTTTAAAAATCACGAGCAATTCATGTTAATACTCAAATGCAGTCAGATCATACCTTGACTATCTTATGCATAGTCTTCCCTCAAATGTTTTAATCACATTAGAAATCTTTTTTTTTTTTTACAAATAGTTTATTGTCAAGTTGGTTTCATATAACACCCAGTGCTCATCCCAACAAGTGCCCTCCTCCATGCCCATCTCCACCCTCCCCCCCCCACACACCCATCAGTCCTCAGTTTGCTCTCAGCATTCAAGAGTCTCTCATGGTTTGCCNTTTCCTCTTTTTCTATAATGGTGTCTTCTAAGTCACTTATTCTCCTTTCTGCCTCTTCAATCCGTGCATTGGATGCCTCCAATTTATTATGTATCCCATTTATCGCATTTTTTAATTCATCATGCCTATTTTTATGCTCCATGTTGCTTGTAGCCATAGTTTCTTTGATGTCCCCTATGCTTTTTTCAAGCCCAGTTATTAATTTTATGATTATTATTCTAAAATCTTGTTCAGTTATGCTGCTTATATCTGTTTTGAGCCGTTCATTACCTGTCAATTCTTCTTGGAATTTCTTTGGAGGAAAGCTCTTTCATTTCATCATTTTAGTTGGCTTTCTGTCTCTTGTTAGTTTTAGATTTGTTATGCTCTCTGCACCTGTGAGTGCTACTATAACCAAGAAGATTCTTTGACTCTCCAGGGTGTATCCTTTCAGAGAGTGTTTTTTGAATGGTATCTCTTGGTCTCTCTTGTTGAGGCCTTGGATATTTTATTTTCCTACTCGCAGTGATATTTGGGATTCTCCACCTTGTGTACTTTGGCTTGTTTCTTGAGGTAGCCCTGGAGAAGAAAACAGACAGACAGACACACAGGGAGCAGAGGCACACAAATGCACAGAAAAATCCAACAAACATGCAAACCGAGAGGGAAAATGAAGAAGTTAAGAGAAAAGACGGAGGAGGGAAGGCGAATAATAGAAAATAAAAAATACATAAAAAGGTCAAAAAGAAGAAAAGGAAAAAGAAAACCAATGGACAAAGAACGGTTTAAAGCATATTACCAGATTTCCCAGCTACAATTAAATAGCCGGGTGTTTGCCGTGCTGGTTGAAGAGCATAGAGAAAGAGAGAGAAGACAGGGCTTGGATGAGGCAAAATTGGAAGTAGAATGAACAGGCAGAAGGGACAAGGAGCTTTTTTCAAAGAGCTAAAGAGTGGAATATGGTTGGTTAGGTGATAGAAGGATGCTGGTGTTATCCAGAGAAACTATATAGTCTAATTACTCCTGAGAGAAAGAGATGATAAGGTAGGTAGGTGTAGAATTTACATCTACAGAATGGACTAAATGTGACTGGTTAAACAAGCCTAATCTGGTCAGTGTTCCAGGGGAAAAAAGAAAAAAACACACACACACACAAAAAAACAAAAAAACCCCAACAACAACAAAAGGAGGAGGGCAGCTATCTAGCAGGGATGGGCGTGGTGTGATCCAATCCGTCAGGTGGGAGTTCTCCTGTGGCGGTTGTGGGGAGAATGGTGGCGCTCCAGTCCCTTGTTTTTGTTTTTTTTTTAATTTTTTTTAATGTTTTATTTATTTCTAGGAGAGAGAGAGAGAGACAGCGTGAGCAGGGGAGGGTCAGAGAGAGAGGGAGTCACAGACTGAAACAGGCTCCAGGCTCTGAGCTGGCAGTCAGCACAGAGCCCGACGCGGGGCTCGAACCCAGGAACCGCGGGATCATGACCTAAGTGGAAGTCAGACGCTTAACCGACTAAACCACCCAGGTGCCCCGCTCCAGTCCTTTCTTGAACCAAACGCTGCACCTCACTTTTTTGGGTGTTTAAACTCTCCGTGCCAGGGGCACAGCCAAAGTGGGTCGTGCTCTTTAATCCAGACCAGGCCTAGTTTCCAAATCCCAGTCCGTGTGCCCCGCTGAAATTGCTGTAGACACAGCCTCGCAGGCGATCCCCTCGGGGCAATTCCAAGCCTCTTGCCTAGCCCTGGGGGTGGAGCCAGAATCGCTGCTCCCTTCTCCTCCAGGTCGGGTTGGCGAGCAAGGACGGGGGTTTGCCTGGGGGGCACGCTGGAGAACGGGAAACCAGGTCCCTCTGTGTCTTGTCACCCGAAACATGAACTCATGGGTAAATCTCCCAGATTTAAGCCCTTCGCCTTCCCTCTAGGTGTCCAGCCAGCCAGGGACGCGGATGCCCAGTACGCGCATGGCCCCTCCAGGGGTCCAGCCAGCCAGGAGCACAAAGGAGCGATGGCACG
Organism: Crocuta crocuta; assembly: GCF_008692635.1. NCBI lineage: Eukaryota > Metazoa > Chordata > Mammalia > Carnivora > Hyaenidae > Crocuta > Crocuta crocuta. The sequence continues at coordinate 5,616,336 of NW_027529934.1, read as the reverse complement.
CAGCTCCTCTAAGCGTCCGGCCAGCCAGGAGCACGGTGGCGCAGTCTGCGTGCAGCCGCTCCCGGACGAGTTGGCTCGAGGGGACCTGGCACGCAGGGATTTGGTGCGTGTGGTCCTTCTGTGCCCTGAGTGGAGGTTTTTCTGTTTCCCAGTGACAGTGACCGTGTCTTGAATAGTTTCGGACTCTCTCATTCCCCTCTCACTCCCCACAGAGGGGGATCGCCCCCATCCCTGGAGTCTCTGATCCCAGCCGATTATATCTTCCCCTGTTTGCACTCACGTTAGAAGTCTTTCTCAGTGGATTCTGCGTCCTTTTTATCCCAGTCTCTTGGGTTCTGTAAGGTTTCCTATGGCTTCAGATCTTTTCCGTATGAGATATGGGGGCGAGTGCAATGCACAGAGCTCCCTAGTTCTCTGCCATCTTGCCTCCAGCTCCTAATCACATTAGAAATCTTGATGGTGTCAATGCATTGGTAGCAGGTAGAGTGACTATATTTTTTTCTCCCTTTTTTTTAATACCTGGTCATGACAAGGAGAGAGGTTTCAAATCAGTAATGAGCTGGTACGTATATTCAGAGAAGAGTGTTTCAGTTGCTGATACACACACACACACACACACACACAGATGCACGCGCGTGGGCATGCACAAACACCTACTCTTCCCCACTGTCAACTAATTGGAAGACCTCACTGCAGCTAACAAGGGAAGCAGTTCAGTCTTGCTTTTAAAGAAATAGAAATCTCTCATTATGAAAATTCTCTCATGTCCTCTGCTCCCACACTAGAGATGAGAAAGCCCTTGAACATGCTACCTGCTTCCTGTTCGTTCCTTGACTTTGCATTCATCCCTCTGTCCTCACTTTTCCTGGCCTGCACACTGGTGATGTCCAAGAACACATAACGTAGCTCTAAGCAGGGGTGTTGCATGACCCAGGTTTAGAGCAGGGTCACATGACTAAAACAACTTTATGGCTTTAACTCTGACCAATTTGTGAAACACAACAATACTTCTTCAGGTCTTTCCCCATTCCTCCCTCCCAGCTCTCATACCTTGAAGCTTCATTCCACATTCCTCCTTGACACCTGCCAGCCTGGGGTCTTATTTTTTCTCTTCCTTTGCTTTCCGTATGCCACTGCTTCTTTTTTCTAAGACAACATCTTCACTTTTTCTGGTGCAAATCCTCACGTCCACTTCTCCTGCCCCCCTTCACCCTCATGTCTCTTAGATTATCCTGATCTGACAAATAAGACCGAGATTGCTCTAAGAGCTCAACTTGCTTAATCTTCATAGCAAATGTATGAGGTGGAAATGATTATTATTCATTTTTTACCAGTAAAGTTAGAAGTAACTTTCCCTGAGTTATATATCTAATAAATGAAAAATCTGGAATTTAAATCCAGGCAGTCTGCTTGTAAGAGTGTAAGCTATTAGCCTCAGTTTTTGTGTATGCAAGAAAATCACACCATTCATTTAGGTCTGGCTTCATCTACCATCCTCATTACACTTGGTCACATTAGTTCTCTTTCAATTGTAGGTAATAGAAAAATGTAACTCATACTGTATGAAGATGAAGAAAAATTTAATGGCTTGTGAACCTGAAAAGTGATCCAGGTTTCAGGTACAGCTTAATTTTTAGGCTGTTCATCAGAGCTCTGACTTCCTGTCTCTATGGCCTTAGGCTTGTCTTTGGCGCGCTGGCTTTATCCTCAGCTTTCGCGGGCCAGTCAGATGACTGCAGTAGCTCAGCTTCAGTTCAGTTTGAAAGAGAAGCAGCTCTTGGCAGAGTTCTTTTTTTTTCACTGCATTTGGACCAACTTTGGACAGAGTGGTGGAAGGGTGAATTCCTGAAGGAAAATCAAGGTTGTTGCCAGGAAAAGAAAAGTGATGACCCTTATAATTTTCACCAATATTTCCACTGTAACCTTTATATTTATTCACCCTAAACTTGTACCTCCTAACTGCCCCATTTTCATTCACCAACATAATAATGTAGAACTTAAGACAAAGGATTTATTGTTTTTATTACTTCTCTGCATGCTTCTGTCTTCTGGGATATTTCATATATAGGACCATTTGATAGTATGCTTTTTTATTTCCTGGACTTAAGTGAACCTTTATCTGCCTCCACTGAATGTGAACTGTTTAAATAACACTTGTTGTACTTAACTACCTGTGAGCCTTTTCCTGCCAGACTGTGTGTTCTCTCTTGTCGGGACTGTGTATCTTCAACTCAACACATTAACTGCTGTATAGCAGCTACTAATTAAATGTCTGTTAAATATGTGCTAAATTAGTAGATACCCCTTTCAGTAATACTTGTCACCCTGGGCCTGGTGTGGAGAAAAAGGACAGTTGAGTTGAGATTGGCAAACTGGTTGCGGTGAGATGAGGGGGTGGGGAACAACTGAATATGTAGTTGGGTTGTTTTCTTAGTGAGATTCAGGAGGAGAAAGAAGGGAATGCAAAGAAAATTGAGAAAGCAGGTGGTTGTTGAAAAACTTAAAGTTGTGAGCTTGATAGCAAGGTTTAGTCAGGATGAGTGACAGATGGAAAGGAAGAAGTTGGTAGATTACAGATTTCACAGTTCAGTATTTCCACAGTGAATGGGACTGAACAGTGACAAAATTGATGTTATAGGGACCTAGAAACGGGGACACAAATTTCAATGAGGCAAAGATAATTCACTAGGAGGCAGCATAGCTTAGTGGTTAAAATCTCTGTTTTCGAGATCAGAGTTGGGTGTGTATCTCAGCTCCCTAGCACTCGTGCAAATTCAAAAATTAAAAAAAAAACACCTCTTCATCTCAGTTTCCTCATATATAGATGGAGGATAATATCTGCCTACAGGGTTCTTGTAAAGATTTGTATTGGGCTAGAATTAGGTAGAAACAGACTTATTATTACCGTAATTATAGCAGATTGAAGAGCTATGAGACCAGAGACCTGGAGCCAGTCAGAATGCCCTGGATGAAGAAGAAGCCGACCTAGGAAAACAGTAAGCCAGGAGCTAAAATCCTCCATAAATTAGAGAAATAAGCCATAAAAATAATAGACAGTGAAGCTAAACTGGTACCAGCTGGAGGCATGAAGTTCAAAGAAGTAGCTCTTGGTTGTCTGGCTGGCTCAGTCAGTGGAGCCGTGACTCTTGACCATGGGGTTGTGAGTTTGAGCCCCACGTTGGGTGTAGAGATTACTTTAAAAAGAAGAATATAGGAAAACATAAAAGACAAAAAGAAGTAGCTCTTGTTGAAAGAAGATCATCTCCAGAGGCCTGGGAGCTACCATGCGGAGCCAGGAGAATGTGGGCCTTTCTTCATGGCCCAAGGTCAGGTAGAGCATGGATTAGCACAAATCCGACTAGTGTCTGGTGTAGTCAGGTGTTGTGACCAACAAAGGAGAGGAGAGGGTGTTGGATGAGGGTGTGAGGCAGCTGGCAGAGTGCTTACAAGGCATGAGGACCCCGCTCCTGGGACATAGATTGAAGAACTTCACATGAAGAAGGTCGCAGGAAAAGCAAAACCCTTAAAGGATTCAATCCAGTTTCAGTTAAGGAAAGGGAATGGAGGGATGCCCTTTAAAGAGTTAATAATCAGATATGTTTCATGACAAATGCATAATTTCCAACCTTTTAAAATAATAATAGTGATTGTTTTCTGTCTCCATTGCCTTTTTCCTTCATTCGTCGATTCCTCCCTTACCTTTTTTCTACTCCAGATGGATTTTTCTGGAAGAATGAGAATCATTCTGTTGTCTTGTGTATCTTTTCTCAGACCTTAAACCTGCCCTATCCCAACAAATTCTGATCTGATCGTTCTTTGCCACAGGCTCAATTGTTTCAGAAATCTAGTCCTGAAGAACTTGGGAAAATTGATCCACTAAATTATCAATGAGCATTTCCTCAGGCTATTCTGCATTGATTCATGACTCCCAGCTATTACGTTGAAGGAAAAATTGTTGTACTAGAGCAGAAATCAGTTAGCTTCAACAGTCTCAGGAAAACTGGAAGCCACTCTGGAAAGTAGAATCATCCAACTTGCTCATTCTTCCCTGCCGGTCTTGAATAGTCTCCTAGCAAAAAGTTATTGAAAGCATCTAATCTTTTCCTTTGTGGAAGGCTTACAAATCATTGTTCTCACGTATTAAACAGACTTCTGCAAATGAAAGCCCTTCTTTTCACATTTACATCTTCCTCTTCATTCAAAAGGTGGATTATCCTTAGAACAAAAAACTAGTCATTTTCTTTATATTTTTTATTATTGAAGTCTAGTTGACACACAGAGTTACATTGGTTTCAGGTGTATGCATAGTGAATCCACAATTCTGTACATCACTCTGTACTCACAGTGGTAAGTGTAGTCACTGTATGTTATTACAATGCTATTGACTATATTCCCTATGCTGTACTTTTCATCTCTGTGACTTATTTATTTTATAACCAAAAGTTTGTACCTCTTAATCCCCTTCACCTATTTTGCCTATCTCCCCATACTCCTCTCCTCTGGCAACTGCCAATTTGAGGAGCTTATCATTTTCCATTTTTAGTTATTGGAGTTCAGGAGTTATACCTGTGGTATCAAAAATATCTAAATGTGAGTATACTCACCGATTAGATGATAGTGCTTTTTTTAAAACATTATTTTTATTTATTTTTGAGAAACATACAGAGAGCAAGCGGGGGAGGGCTAGAGAGAGGAGACAGAATAACAAGCAGGCTCCATGCTGTGAGTGTAGAGCTGGATGCAGGGCTTGAACTCACGAAGGTTGAGCTGAAATCGAGAGTTGAATGCTTAATTGACTGAGGCACCAGGTCCCCCTGATTAGATAAAAGTTAACATGAGCTTTGGGTTTATGGATTTGTAAGCTAACAACAATGACAACAACAGACTTTAAGTGGCTCTTGCTTATCACCGTGAGGACAAACCTCTTAAGCGTTATGGGTAGAAAATGGTTCTATGCTGTCTTTTTGATTTTCTATGCTTTTGATTCTTATGTGATCGAGGGTAGAATAGCACACTAATAGCAAGTTTTAACAGTTACAATTTTGAGTATGATTACATACTACACTATCCTGATTTTATAGATGAGAAAATTGAAACCCTAAAGGTTTAAGTAACTTATCTAAGGTAGCACATATAGTGAGTGGTCAATTCAGAATTCTAACAGAATTGCAAATAGTATTATAGTATTATAATATAGATATTTATCTATATTAATGTTGGTAGAGTGGAAAGATTTTTGACAAGGTGTTTACATTTATTTTTATTAAAAATGTTTTTTTAATGTTTGTTTAATTTTGAGAGAGACAGAGAGAGAGAGAGAGAGAGACAGAGACAGAGAGAGAGAGACAGAGTATGAGTGGGAGGGGGCAAAGAGAGAGAGAGAGGGAGACACAGAATCGGATCCAGGCTCTGAGCTGTCAGCATAGAGCTCAACGCGGGGCTTGAAACCATGAACCATGAGATCATGACTTCAGCCGAAGTCGGAGGCTTAACTGACTTAGCCAGCCAGGCACCCCCAAGGTGTTTTACATTTAAATGGTGATCTTTTCATTATTATGAAACAATTAGGGGAAAGTGCACTATGACTTAATTTCCAAATAGTTTCTTTCCAAGCTGACATCAAATGAGAAGGATGTGTTGGGAAATTCATAATATTAAGTGAGCAATTTAAATCAAATTAGAATTTAGGATACAGAACAGTTGGTTTAAAGGCAAAATTTTTCAAACTGTTTTCATATATCCTCAAAGATTGGACAGAATTAGCATGGGTTTACAGACCAGGCTTTTTAAGGTCATGTTTTCTCCACCTGTTGGGTGATTTCTAGTCTACACTTACTGCGCCAGAGCCTTCTCTGACTTCGGGTACCTGCTTCAATGTGATGTGCAAGCTATTTCCCCGGAGTTCTGTCACCATTATCCTCACCCGCGTCAACTGTGCCCTACTCCCAGCCACTTGCCACTTCGAGCTTTAAACCTAACTTATAATGTGATCTGTATTCGGAGGCTGGCATATATGCTTTTAGAGTTATCACAGTTTTAGGGAATTATTGTTCAAAAATTAAACACTGATAATTTCAGGTACAGTTTGACACCAATTACTGAGAAATGGATTAATTCTAATAAAGTTAAAGATGTTATTTTGCACTCCTACTTTAATGGTTACACACATAACTTGTGTAGATTATAGAGCTTTTCAAGATCTATAACTAGTTGTCAGAATCAAAGTTTACCCTAAAGCAATTACCGTGAATTCCTACTCTAATACATTATTGTATTGTTTCTGTGATCTTTCTCGAGTAAGATGAAATATACCACCTTCAGCAATCTCTCTCTTACAAGTGCATCTTCTTCAAAGCACAGTGATGTTACAATTCATGTAATCTCTCTAGGTATGGTCTTTAGCTCTTCTTTTCGAATGCACCATTAAATCTGATGGGTTGGATACATGAGAAAACTTAAAAATGGATCTTATGTCGGGGCTCCTGGGTGGCTCAGTCAGTTAAGCATCTGACTTAGGCTCAGGTCATGATCTCACAGTTAGGAGTTTGAGTCCTGCATTGGGCTCAGTGCTGACAGCTCAGAGCCTGGAGCCTGCTTCAGATTCTGTGTCTCCTCCTCTCTCTGCTTCTCCCTCCACCCCCCCGCTCACACTCTGTGTGTGTGTCTCTCTCTCTCAAAAAATAAACATTAAAAGAGAGAGAGAGAGAGAGAGAGAGACTGCATGTTATGAGAACACCTGGGTCACATGTATAAGTCTGGTGTAGGTGGTTTCGGCTCACAAGCTCAGCTGAGGTCTTGGCTGACTGTCGGCAAAGACTACCACTCCTGTGGGGTGGGACACCCTTGAGATGACATTGGTGCCGGACAGCATCTGACTGCAACTTCAAGGGAATCCATGGAGCAAGACTTACCTATGCACGGTCAACTCCAAGACTGGAGGAGATAAGAAATGGTTGCTGCTTTTTGATACTACTATGTTTGGGGCAGTTTATTGTGCAAGATGGTAGGCTAGGATCCACTCAAATCAAAGCCATTAAAATAAGTGGAGTTGCCTTAATTGTAGAAAATGAATGCATTATTGAAATTGAAATTTAAAAATAGTATATATCTAGTGAAAATAGAGAAAGGGTTACAGAGGATAAGAAAAATGATAGCTGTACTTGATCTTTGTCTTCCCACTTAGTTTTCCTTTTCAGTAAATAACTAGGAGTGATAAAACATCTCTAATGTTGTGCTACCATCAATAGTCCTTCTTGTCTGCTACTGCACCTGGTGTGGGTTCACAGTAGGGCAACTGTCATCCCCATTTTCCTGAGATGGCCCGTCTGTATCCCAGTCTATATTTGTCTATATCTGTGGTTATATACTACCCAGGGTTATTACTATCAACACTTCAAGCGTCCACTTTACCCTCTGAAGGTCCTAATTTGGACAGTGAATTATATGGTCATTGTGGTCTATGGGAACTGACCAAACATACAGCCGTGTAAGGTCATTATTCTCTAAGTATTTGTCACCCAAATTAAAATGATGGTTGATGTGTGATAATTGGCTTGTGTTGATTAACCTAGTGAGGCCGCTGCAGATTATGTCTCTGTGGAGGGCACAATGGCGAGACTTTGCCACGTCATGGTCAGGGAACCCATGAACATTTGGGTTACGTGGTTGTCTATCACAGTCATACTGGATTTACAAGGGTTAGGCCTGCACTGTGATGTTGTGCTTTAATGAAGCATGATTGGAGAATTGGGCAGTAATCAAGGGAATACCCAAGACAGCATGCAGGATTTATTTGTTCCAGGGCAGCTCACAGCTTCCTACTGTAAGCCATTGCCACATATCTTACAATAGAAAAGGAATAGGGAAAAAAATCTTTAAGTACTGAAGCACTGAAGTTGTCATTTACTACCTAGATTGAATCCCGTCTGGCTAAAGAAAATGGAAGTAAATGTCCAAAGTTAAGAAAGCCTGCAGAATGCCAGTATTAATCCTGTAGCCTTAGAAAATTTTATACAATAGTGAAATGAAAAGGCACCTCAAAAGTTGTGTAGAATAGTACCCTCTGTTCAGGAAGGGATCCAGACAGCGCTTTGTTCTACTTTAAATAGTATCCAGGGAAGGAAATTCCACTGTTTTTATCTTGGCAACCCATCCCAAGGTCTAAAAATTCTTACGATCATAAGAGTTCTGGATAGATACACAGATACATTTTTCAAAGTACTTTCATATATATCATCTCTGGCATTGGGTAGAAAAACAGTGGGTTGAATTTTTAAAATTGAAACTGTATAGTTAAAACCTATAATAGCTCTGGTTAATTTTAAATCTCTTTCATGACATTCAAGTCTCTCACATTCCTCCTTTTTAACATTTAGACTATTTTGGGTGAAGTTTCAAATCAGATACTTTCCGCAGCTCTCTGCTTCTTTCTGGCAAAATGCACAGAAGCCATAGTCTATGCTTTCATAGATAGGTAGATAGATCGATCTAGATAGGTAGATAGATCTATCTATCTATCTATCTATCTATCTATCTATCTATCTATCTATATAGCATATACATGCAGAACGTGTAAGATTTGGAGAAGCTGGATATTAAAAAAAGAAAAGTGAAATTTACCCTGTTTTCTGTATTTGTGCTTTCTTAAAAATGACAAAATCGATTGCCATAGAAAAGCCTTTATTGGTAAGGCTGATCTATCTATGCCGGGATCTGTAAACACAAAATACAGAATCAGAAGCATCTGATTTAAACTTTATTATTTTAAGAAAAGCAATTTTTTATCTTTAGCGTCCTGCCCTATTTTTTTCAGTCACATTGAGTAAGTTACACTATTTCTAATACAATTCATGAGCCAACATTCTATTAATCCACTTTTAGTTTATTTATCTTGGGAGATTGAGAATAAATGATGGAGCTGAGGAAGTGAGGAGTACGAACCATCAACAGCACAGTGTTGGTAGGGAGAGTGATTTATTTCTCATTGTTAAACATCACTGTTGAAATCTGTCAACCAGCTTGAAGGTCAACTATAAAAGTGTCAATAAATATGAAACCCAGGCTTCATGCTGGAGAACAGTAGAGAATAATCAGGAAACATTCATTTCTTTGGCTGAGATAATGAGGCACTCACAGAGACATAATAGTTTCACCTGATTTTCTTTTATGCATCTCTAAGTTCAAGGATAACACTCTTCTCACACTGTGGAAATGATACATGCTTTGTAACAACTTGAGCCTAGGACTGTATAATAGGATTAAAATGGTATCAACTTTCCTTAGTTGAACAGCATGTAGGAGCTTGCACTGTGAATACAGACCTTTATGCTGGGCTAGGAGAATTTCCTTAAGAACCGAAGGGGGGAGGGATGAAGAGGGAGGGCAGGGAATCACCCAGGAAACCATGGAGACCCCGCAAGTCCTGAGGGAAGGATTGAACTTGGAGCTGGATGATTCAGAGACATTCTTGCTCATCTAGCGGAACCATCCCCCAACATCCCAGACCTCCCTCCTCTCCTGCTCATTGCTCTGGCTTTTTTCAATTGAGACTTCAGAGGAATATCAATTTCCTGACTTCCTGCTATTTTCTTTTCCCTTAGCTTTCACAGAAGATTGGAATCAGAGTCAGCCGCATGCAGATAATTTGAAGATGTGTGTGTGTGTGTGTGTGTGTGTGTGTGTGTGTGTGTGTATGTATATATTTGAAGATACATGTATATGTATAAATCTGCTAATTTCTCCTTTTTACCTGTCATCCACAGCACACACAATTTAATATGGTTTCATTTTTAGAATTTTGTATGACTTTTTTAAGAAAGGAATTTCTTTTTTTTTTTAAAGTTCTTTTTTTTTTTTTTAATGTTTTTTTTTTTGTTTTTTT
>NW_027529934.1:5503674-5606339 GCF_008692635.1 Crocuta crocuta | reverse complement strand
GGGAGGGTCAGAGAGAGAGGGAGTCACAGACTGAAAGAGGCTCCAGGCTCTGAGCTGGCAGTCAGCACAGAGCCCGACGCGGGGCCGGAACCCACGAACCGCGAGATCACGACCTAAGCGAAAGTCGGACGCTTAACCAACTAAGCCACCCAGGCGCCCCTGGGAATTTCTTTTTTAAAAATACTTTAAAACATGTTTGTTTACAATTTTTTTAAATAAGAGGGAGAGAGAAAGAGAGAGTGCATGAGTGAGAGAGGAGCAGAGAGAGAGAGGAGAGAGAATCCCAAGCAGGCTTTGCACTGTCAGCACAGAGCCCGACACAGGGCTCGAACTCACAAACCGTGAGATCATGACCTGAGCTGAAATCGAGAGCCAGATGCTTAATTGACAGAGCCATCCAGGTGCCCCTTTTGTAGTATAGTAAATGCACAAAGCAAAATTTGTTTTTAGGTTTTGCATCCCAAATTTTGTATTTAGAATTTAGTCACCACACATCTATCCTCCCTTTACAATAAGGAGGCTTTGTTAAATATGACTTTTGATATAAATGTCAGTCAGAAAAGTATAGACTCTAGGCATTAATTAGTTTTTTGGAAAGTGTACATAATAATATAATCTGTCACAGAAAACAATAGTCTAGAAAGTAAGGTTGCTGCACATTAAATCTGCTCCCTCCTGGAAATTCACACCCATGGATCGCTGCTGAGGTCGTTTTGGTGGCCTGAACTTGACAGAAAACAGATGGAGGTGGAGGATGGGGTGGGGTTCCTCTATTAGCAGGGCTGGAGGCACCCTCTAAGAGAGGTCTTGGGGATTGCATCCGGCTCCCTTCTTGTCTAGTACAATCTAGAATTCCTTTATAAGGAAGAGAACCTTCAATCGGGCTTCAGGTCAGGCTTTCAGGGCTGATGCACTTTGAGGTGTAAACATAGTGATGTTAAAAAAATAAGTTTTCTGAGATCAAATGTTAAAATTTGACAGTCCTAAGAGGTCTCACTTGCCACTTAACATGGGAATCCCTTATTTCTTCCAGTAGTGGATCATAACTCCTCTCGAAGACCCTTTTGAGAATCTGATGAAAAGTACAGACCCTTGCCCCAAACACGTGCCCTGTAATACTTTCCATTCAAACAACACCTTTAAATGTATATTGTCATTGATTCATTCATAGAACAAATATTTATAGTGCACATCCTCTGTTGTACCAGGGACTGTCCTAGACATTTGGAAGACAACAGTGAATCCCTGTCTTCATCAGACTTATAGTCTATTGCTCACATTGCTGGGTCCTCCCTGGTCTAATTCTAATGTTTTGAATATTAGAGCTTCAATTACACATGTCCAGCAAACCTAGAAAGTACTTAACTGCTGGAACATGCCATCCTCACCAAATTGTGAACTGTAGAAATAATATTTATGTCACAATCTAGCAGGGGCTCCTTGCTGGGTACAAGAGGCCATCTGCTAGTCAGAAACACGTTGCCACACATATTAGTAATCATGCTGTTCAAGTCAAGCATGTTTTCACTGAATGACCCATCTGACAGGACTGGTATGGTAATGTCTTACGGGTTTATTGTGAGGATTAATGAGATGCTTTGGGTTAAGTGCCCAGCACTAACCCATAATTGATCACTCGAACATGGCTTGTCCTGTTTGGTCCACACGTTCAGGTTCTTTAAGTTTGAAGGGAAATCTTCATATTTTAAGAACACTAATTTGTTTGGCTCTTTTCAGTCCTTCAGGTGGTCAAAAGTTGATGAAATGTCCTACATGCCATATTTCAACCATTTCACCATCCATTTCGGGGTTGCAATGCTAGGACAATTTGTAGGAACTCCATAGTTTCAAACACAATGCTTAGATATGTAGTAAATTGCATTTGATTGAAGATGACCTCAGTGATAACCTTTCCTTATTGTTTAATCTGGCTGTGAAGCTTGCTAGAAGAATATAATCTGAAGCTGGTGATTGTCTTATATTCTCCCAATATGGTAGCTAAGATCCCTATTCTGTTGATTTTCCCTGTCATCTTCAATTTGGCATCCTTTTTAGATTCTAACCTGTAATACGGTGTAGCTTTTTAAAATACTATTTTCTAAACTTACATTTAGGATGTTACTGACAAGCTAGACTCTGTTAAACTGTTTAAGTCAAAACAGTCAACCTAAGATTAGGAACTTTTTTTACTCTCTCTCATTCTTCTTTACCTAGCAGAGGGCCTGGCTCTCTGTTGGTGCTACTTTTACAATTTAACATATGGCTGGTCATATACAGATTGCCTCATGACTTCTGCCTAAAGAAATAGGGCACCACTTTCCACAACTGGCACTGCTCCTGTGGTTTAAATGAGCCCAGAGAACCTTCCCAGGAAGCCCACGATTCTATGGAACTGAATAGGAAGAAACTTGGGATAAAGAGGCAACACGTATTATTAGTCCTGGAAAGAAAATATAGAGTCAGAAGACTAAAACTTCTCTAGTATGAGTATGTGAGAGTTTCACAGTCATATCCTTAAATTTTGCACAGCAGATGGCCCAAGGTGTAATGACCCAACTGGCGTGTGTCTGATAGGTTGGCAGCCACCTGCATTCCTTTGAAAATACAGCCCATAAAAATACAAATCTAAGCCCAAGGTGGACCTGACACAGAGGTCTTCTCCAGCCAAATGATGGCAGAGAATATTAAGACAGGATTTTTCTGATTCAAAACAAGCCTGACCATCACAAAACTGCATGGTGACAGAGGCACATTTTCCTCACTTAAACATAATGTTTTGCATTATGCAGCATCTTAGGTCCTTGAGAATTGAATGCCTATCATGTGCATGACCAGGACCTATGTGATGGAATACATCTGTGTGTTTGGGCATTTGTATATTATTGTGCAGCTGTGGCTTTTCCCATCAAATACGTGTTAGGTCCATTTTTGATGGGCAGTTGTGGCTCCTGTCTAAAGCTGCTGTGACTAAGATTTTTTGCCTTGGGACACTGGGGTGGCTCAGTGGGTTAAGCATCGAGCTCTTGATCTTGGCTCAGGTCATGATCTCACAGTTTGTGAATTTGAGCCCCAAAAGGGTCTCTGCATGGATCACAGGGGGCCTGCTTGGAATTTTCTTTCTCCCTTTCTCTCTGCCCTTATTCCGCTTGTGCATGCATGCTTGCTCTTTTTCTTTCTCTCAAAATAAATAAACTTAAAAAAAGAGATTTTTGCCTTTTGGTTGGCCTGAATATTTTTCTCCAGTGGAACAATATTGCTCCTCAAGGCTGCCACCAAGTGTCCTGTCCCCATTGTTGTGTGTCATCTCTTCACATGCCATTCCCTGTTCTCTGGTTGGGAGTCTTCTCTCTTCGGTCCCCAATAAAACAGCTCATTGGGCATTGCTCTGCCACCAGTTCGGTGCCCCCTTGGGTGCAAATTGGTTTTACAACAGCGTACTGAGAATTATGTGCATTCTGAGATTCTGTTCTTGGTGATTTGGTTTTGTCATTGAATTGTAAAGTTGGAAGTTTATTTTTAAAATCATATAGTCTATACATTCAGAATGTTGTTTTACTTTTTCTGGAAACTTTTAGTTGAAGCCGAGTCATTATCACTGAGCTATTAACCCTGATGTTGTGGTTCATCCAAGGATTTCAGCCAGGAGCTCTGTCTCGAGATGCCTGGATGACTCACTTCTTTGAATCTCTGCTCAGTTGTCATTTCAGAAAGACCTTCTCCAAACTAAGGGTTGATGGGGGGTGGGGGAGAGGGGAAAATGGGTGATGGGCATGGAGGAGGGAACTTGTGGGGATGAGCACTGGGTGTTATATGGAAACCAACTTGACTATAAACTATATTAAAAAAAAAAAAAAAGGCCTTCTCTGGCTTCCTACCCCCACTCCGAAGCTGGCATTCCTAATCAACCCCATCTTCGGTTGTTTTGGACAATAGTACATATTAGAATATGACCTATACATATATTTGCTTGTTTATGGCCTGTCTCCAGTGTGTTTAAGGGAAGGGGTGTTGTTTCAGTCTCTGCTCTATTTGCAGCTCCTAAAACTATGCCTGACAGGTAGTAGGTGCTCAAAAATTACTTACTGATTAAGTGAATGAATGATAAAAGAAACTAATTATTCATACACCTGTGCTTTAGGCCTGGAGCGTGCTACCATACTGTCCCTTTTAACTTATGCCCTCCTTTGAGGATAAATGCCTTGTGAACAGAGAGGGTAATTTAAGTAACAGAATTTAATGTTAGCTTCTCAGTCTATAGTCTTAATAGAAATTCAGTTTGGGTGTTCCATAATTGGAGAAATATGATATATAAAAGGTACCTTTTTCAGATTCATTATCTAATCCAGAATAACCGTTTCAGTAAATTCCATCAATAAATGGGCTGGTCTGGCCTTCTGGATTAAATTACTTCTTGCCTAATTGGCATAATTAGTAGGTGTCATGGTGTGTATTCCATCCAGGAGTGCAGAGATTTAAGCAAGAGGAAATTGGCTTAGACCGAGTGAGTGGATTTTATGAGTCACAGAGATACATTTTCCTAATCTTCACAGTGATTTAAAAAATACAAAGTGCCTAGTAACAGTTGTCCTCTTTTGAGTCCTTATTAGTGTGTGAAGAAGGCAACATCTCACATAAGACTCATGACAGCCCAGTGAAGGAGGTATTTGCAGTCCCATTTAACAGATGAGGAAATGCAGGCACAGAGAATGGTATGAAACCTGTCCAAGGTTGTCAGGACCTGGCAGATATGGAATTCAAAATCCGATGCTCTTGAGTCCAAATTCTGTCTTCCTGGCCCATATGTGCTCTCCGTTTCTGCTTATGCTGAGACTGAGCAAATAAAAACCTTGTCTATTTAGGGAGCTCAACAAAATGATTAAGTTGAATTATCTTGAGAATAGAAAATAATGTGGCCCATTTAAATAAAAAAAATAATATTCTTTCCTCAAGGCTCGGTTTCTCCAGACCCCTCTTCTGTCCTAGTGCTCTCATAACCTCCCTGCTTTCTCCACGCTCGGGGCAATTTCTGCCCCAGAGACCGAGAGCAGAGCAGTTTTCTCAAGAACCAGAAGACACTATAAATTGAAAAGATGACATTCATGGCAGAAGTGGAAAGGAGGGCGATTCATCTTCTGTTTCAATTTCATGACAATAGACTAAAACCCTCAATGGAAAAGTTTTATCTTAAACTTCTACTGTCTTCATCTTCAGTCTTGTTTCAAAAATAGCTCCCCTCACCTCTGGACTTTCCAAAGTATTCTGTAAAAAGTAGTCTTTTTGAAACCCTGGGACTTGAAAATGGTGCTTAAAAAAAAAAGTGAGGCTATAAACCTGATGTATTAGTACCCAGTCAGGAGCTTTCGTCCATGACCTTGTTCTGGAATAGGTCATTGGTATTTTAAGTGCTTTTTGATGATGGAAAATAAATGAGACAACAATATGGAAAAACACTGCCAGTGGAAAAAAATACAACTGGTGAATTTGGTTGATCAGCCTGATTTTAACAGAGGCTAAAATCAAACATGATTTTAAAGGTATTCTTCATTAGTTTTTCCCCCTAGTATACTTGGCAAAATGTGAAGGCAGCAGAAAGAGCAGTGGTTGCCAGGGGACTGGAGGGGAGGGAGGAATGGTGGTGCAGAGCAGAGAGTTTTTAGGGCAGACTGCTGGATGCATGTATGATGCTATAATGGGGGATTCGCGTCATTATACAGTTGTCCAAACGCACAGAATGTATAACGTTAAGAATGGACTTTGGGGGATAATGATGTATCTGTGTAAGTTCACAGGTTATACAAATATACCAGTGAGGGGTGACGATAATGAGGGAGGCTGTGTGTTTGTGTGTTGGGGGATATATTATGGGAACTCTCTGTACTTTTCTCTCTCTCGCTCTCTTAATTTTACATTTATTTGTGTTTGTTTACTTTGAGAGTGAGAGAGGGGCAGGGGGGGGAGGGGCAGAGAGAAAGGGAGAGAGAATCCCAAGCAGGCTGCACATAGTCAGCGTAGAGCCGGATGCGGGGCTCGAACTCATGAACTGTGAGATCCCGACCTGAGCTGAAATCAAAAGTCAAGCGCTTAACTGACAGAGCCACCCAGGCGCCCCTCTGTACTTTCCTCTTAATGTTGCTGTGAATGTAAAACTGCCCTAAAAAAGTCTTTAAAAGTGATACTTTTCTTTTTGTTGTTATTTAAGAAGATGAAGTAATGGAGAACAATTTCATCTGGCTGACAGTTTGCTGAGGACCATTTCCCCCTGCCATGTAGGAGCACTGTAACTTTGCTTGTCTAGAAGGCTGAAATACTGTCCTATGGAGGGGTTGTACAGTGTTTGCTCTAAATCTCAGTAGGACCAATATCTGATAAAGAGATGAACAAATTGGCAAGTAAGACATAAGTCCGCTGGAACTGAGGAGAGCTTATTC
This sequence comes from Crocuta crocuta, assembly GCF_008692635.1. Lineage (NCBI taxonomy): Eukaryota > Metazoa > Chordata > Mammalia > Carnivora > Hyaenidae > Crocuta > Crocuta crocuta. The sequence continues at coordinate 5,599,911 of NW_027529934.1, read as the reverse complement.
TAGACAGTACTAAAAAAAATCTCCACAATTTGACCAGAAACAAGATAATATCACGGCAAATTTCCCTGACAGGAATAAAAATAGGATACATGAGAGATTTTTAAAAAATATTTTTTATGTTTATTTATTTTTGAGAGAGAGAGAGAGAGAGACAGAGAGACAGAGAGACAGACAGAGCACAAGTGGGGAGGGGTAGAGAGAGAGGGAGACACAGGATCCAAAGCAGGCTCCAGGCTCTGAGCTGTCAGTGCAGAGCCCAATACAGGGCTTGAACTCACAAACTGTGAGATCATGACCTGAGTCAAAGTCAGACACTTAACTGACTGATCCACCCAGACACCCTGTTATTTTAATAGCAAGGTTTAATTTTCCTTATGTTGTTAGTATGTTTTGATAAGCCCCTTTGTTCTTCTTTTTCAAAAATATTTTTGATATCCTTAATGATTAATTTTTGAATCAGCCTGTCAAATTCCTTCTAAGATCCTAATGGAGGCGCTCAGTTGGTTAAATGTCTGATTCTTGATCTCGACTCATGATCTCATGGTTGTGGATTTGGGTCCCATGTTGGGTTCTATGCTGATGGTGTGGAGCCTGTTTGAGATTCTCTGTCTCCCTCTCTCTCTGCCCCTCCCTCGCTTGCTCTTTCTCTCTTGACATGAATAAAAGAACTTAAAAAAACATAAAAAAAATACTGCTGGAAATTGGATTTGGATTATATTACATTTAAGACTGACTTTTAGAGAATTTCTTTATTCTCTAATGAATAGAGATGATTTTCTTTATTTAGATTATTATTTCTGTCATTTGGGATAATTTTATGGCTTCCTTAAAAAAGCTTTCCATATTTTCAGTTCATTTCTATTTCAGAGGGTTTTAAAACTACTGTTCATATATTGTCTCATTGCTCTGGCAAAGCATTTCATTGCAGTGTTTTAATTAAGAAGTGATAGCAAAGAAAACATTGTTGCCTTAAATCTTATCTTTATCAAATATTGTGTGCAGTTTACCTTTGGCATTTTGTGGATATGTTTAATCAGTTAGTGAAGTTCATGTTTAGTTTTTCTGAAACTATATGTTGTTGACTTGGTTCATAATAATCTGTTCAGGTGAGGGGTGTGTGTGTGTGTGTGTGTGTGTGTGTGTGTGTGTCTGTGTTTTAAACTTTTAATGTTTATTTTTGAGAGAAAGAGAGACAGAGAGACAGGGGAACACAGAAACCAAAGCAGGCTCCAGGCTCTGAGCTGTCAGCACAGAGCCTGACATGGGGCTCAAACCCATGAACCATGAGATCAAAACTTGAGCCCAAGTTGGAGCTTAACGGACTGAGCCACCCAGGCTTCCCCAGGTTGGTGTTTGATAGCTGTATCATTGGCTTTTGATTGCTGTGGCCTCAGCAAGAAGCTTGAAGCATTGGGCTATGCGATCTTTTGAATGTAGTAGATGTGCCAGACACTTAGGAGACTGACCTGCCTCTCTGAGCCTTCTGTGCATATTCTTGGTTCATCCTTGGGGGAGACACCTGTGTGACTCTCTTTTGTCCACAAATAGACATGATGATAGAAAGTTGAATAGCTTGGCTGTTTCTACTGAAGTATCCACCTTCATCACCAGAAAGCCCTTGAACCTGGCTCTTTCTTAGTAGCCATCATCTTCTACGAGGGCTTGAAATTCTGGTTTTCTTTAATTCTGTTACATATGTCAGACAATGAGTGCCTTCCATGAGTTACAAATGGGCAAAACCCCCTCCTGTTGCCTCCTGTTATGGATTTATATGTTAAAGAAAACCTCTCTTTCCTGGTAGTTAGTGGTGGGAGAAGAGATGAGCAGCATGTGCTCAGTTTGTTCTTGGATGAGAACCTAGAGTTCAGGAGAGCTGTGAGGGTGGTTCTTTTTTTATTTTTTGAACATGTGCACAGCACGTGCCCTGTAATACAATGGGGGGTGGCAAATGTCTAGTTGCCCTCTGCTCTTAAGCATCTTAGCATCTTTGTTTTGTCAAAAATCACATCAACATTGCTTTTTTTTTTTTGAGAAAAAGAGAGAGCAAGCGTGCATGTGTGGGAGAAGGGCAGAGGGAAAGGGAGAGAATCTCAATCAAGCTCCATGCCCAGCCTGGAGCCCAATTTGGGGCTTGACCCAACAACTGTGAGATCATGACCTGAGCTGACATCAAGAGTCGGACGCACACCCGAACGAGCCACCCAGGGAACCCAAACATTGCTTCTGTTGTCGTTCTGTTAGCCAGAACTCAGTCATATTTAGAATGACTATTAGAGAAGCTGGGAAATGCAGCCTAGCTGGGTGTCCAGGAAAAAGAGAGAGGATTTTGGTCAATTGCCAGCATTTTTTGTCATAGTAAGTAGAAGACTCAGAATTTGAACCCAAGTTTTCTGCCTACAAAGTCTGTGCTCCTTTTATTATACCATCATTCCCTTTATTACCTACCAAATAGAATCAGAAATGAGTTTTGGTACAGAATAAATGCTGTTTACTGAATCTTACCAGTGATGTAATTGTCACAGAGAGGCTGACCCAGAGCTCACCATTGCCACCCTTTATCATTCCCCATCCTGCACATAACTGCCAGTCTCCCTTCCAACTGCCCAAATCCCCAGGGCCTATGCCATATTTCTATTTCATTTTCAGTGCTCCTACATCCAAGACCCAAGTTGGAGCCTTGTCCTAAACCAAGTTCACAAGAATAAGTTTCTCTGTTGGCTTTCATTTTAGGTTCTTTATTGCTGTCTCCTGTTGGAAGCCAGATGGACTCTTAGGAGGTCACTCTGCCCAAATTGTGATAGGGGGTTGCCAAGACCATATGGAAATATGCCTCACCCACCATGGTGTGGGCATAGCTCCTATTCCAGTCATTCTCTAGAGAACAGGTTTCTAGTCCGTCTTCATACCTTCCGTGTTATGTTTTGAATAAACTGCTAGACCTTGCTAGACCTTTGCTACACTATTCTTTTTTTTTTTTTAATATTTTATTTATTTCTGAGAGAGAGAGAGAGACAGCATGAGCAGGGGAGGGTCAGAGAGAGAAGGAGACACAGAATTTGAAGCAGGCTCCAGGCTCTGAGCTAGAGGTCAGCACAGAGCCTGACGCGGGGCTCGAACTCACCGTCCATGAGATCATGATCTGAGCTGAAGTCGGACGCTTAACCAACTGAGCCACCCAGGCGCCCCTACACTATTCTTAAAAATAGTCACTCAGTAAAAGAATTCTATAGGAGATTCAGGATGCATATTATAATGTCAAAAACCAAAAATGGAGGGGCGCCTGGGTGGCTCAGTCGGTTAAGCGTCCGACTTCGGCTCAGGTCGATCTCACCGCTCGTGGGTTCGAGCCCCGTGTCGGGCTCTGTGCTGACAGCTAGCTCAGAGCCTGGAGCCTGTTTCAGGTTCTGTATCTCTCTCTCTCTCTCTCTCTGACCCTGCCCTGCTCACACTGGCTCTCTATCTCTCTCAGAAATAAATAAAAACATTAAAAAAAATTTAAAAAATGGCAAAAATAACTAGAAATAAGCATCGGATTAACTGAAAAGACAACCAAAATTTAAAAAATATAGATATTTTAGTAACATAGTAGAAAGTCCTAGAATACAACAGAATTCTAATTCTGAAAACCTGACCTTAGATGGAGTTTGGAAAAGCTGTCTGATTTTAATTTTGCCAAAGTATAAATTTTGCCAGCTCTTAACACAGATCACCAAGCGAATGCTTTATTGTCCTCCAAGGTGGCCCCACCATGACCTTTGCTGGCTTTCTTTTGTTAGTAGAAGATGTACATCATCAGCTACGTTTCTGAAGTAGCTGAAGGAAAAGTAAGTCTCCATCAGTATATTCTCAGATATTGATAGTTATGAACCAGTATGTTACTAAAATAGTTTTAAAAATCTTGATTGCCTTTTCAGTCATTCTGATGGTTATTTCAAGGTTTTCTTTTGGTCATTTTAACTTTCTGACATTGTAACATGCATCCTGAATCTCCTCTAGAATTTTTTTTTTCTGACTATAAAACCTGGGGTACATGAACTGTCTGTAAGATGTGAAAGTTCCCTATTTGTTCTCATTTATTCATTGCCATCATAAAGAAACTCTCGTTGAGTAAATTGAAATAGGGGACAAAAATTGGCCTCAGTTATTCTCTCACACAGTATGAGACTGGAAGCATAATAGAACTAAGTTTATAAGCTATGAGTTTCTTTGCAACTTGGTTTCAACCAAATTTCTTATCAGTTTGTAAGAGCAGTTTAGGACAGCAAATCTCTGGGTTTCTAGGAGCTGCTGCAAATCACTAAACAAAGCCATGAACAATATGGCCACAAAACTGAGAGCAAAAAGAATCTCAAGTCAACTACTTATAATGAAGTCTCTTTTTTTTAAAAGATTTTTAATGTTTTTTATTTATTTCTGAGAGAGAGAGACACACACAGCATGAGGAGGGGAGGGTCAGAGAGAGGAGACAGAATTCGAAACAGGCTTTAGACTCTGAGCTAGCTGTCAGCACAGAGCCCGACGCAGGGCTTAAACCCACAGACTGTGACATCATGACCTGAGCCAAAGTCGGATGCTTAACTGACTGAGCCACCCAGGCGCCCCAATATAATGAAGTCTCTTATTTTTTTTTTTTTTAAATTTATTTCTAGGAGAGAGAGAGAGAGAGAGAGAGAGAGAACGTGAACAGGGAAGGGTCAGAGAGAGAGAGGGAGACACAGACTCCGAAATAGGCTCCAGGCTCTGAGCTGGCAGTCAGCACAGAGCCCGACGCGGGGCTCAAACCCACGAACCGCGAGATCATGACCTAAGCGAAAGTCGGCCGCTTAACCGACTAAGCCACCCAGGCGCCCCATGAAGTCTCTTATTGAACATGACTTAGGGTCAATGTTTTATATTTTTAGACATCCGTTCAGGCCCTGGTGTGCCATAGCATTGTGCATATTTTTATTCTAAACCGTGCCTGTGCTACTATTAATTATCAGTGGCTGGAGCCCTAGGTCTTGCCTAATAAAAATACCCATTTGTCCTCTGTGTGCTTCCTATGAGCCAGGTGGCATTTTTCTGCCGTACATGCGACATCAACCTGTAATCATGGCTCTAAGTCTGAGCGATACTTAGTTCAGCTCATTTATGAAGCTAGTTTTAGTGTCATGTGTTAAAGGGCTTTGGTATTCCTTAAAAACAAAACCAAAAACGGCTGAGACTGTCATACATTACAATTTAAATGTGCAAACGAAGACAAACCTATCTAGAGATTTAAGAACATTATCTCAAAATCATAGCTTTCTATATTTTGGTGAGGACACATTATTCAGAAATTCTTCAGTGGTGTTTGAAGAAATTTACAACAGGTTTGATATATGTTTAATTAAAACATTCCAAATAGAATGTCAGGGCTCTTCAGTTTTTCTCAGTAAAACAGGAATAGGGATAACACAGCCGTCATAAAAAGAAGACTCTAAAGAAATATCACGGGGGACACCATGGTTCCACAATATTTAGGCACCAGAGTTATTTGATAGTGTGAAATTGTCAGTCTTAAATTGGTCTTTTATTATCTCTATGACTTAAAAGATGAATCCCATAATACTAGCAAGTTTAACCATTGAAATCTGTTATAGCAACTGAGAATGGAAGATGAAAGTGTAAAAGTTTGATTATATCAGTGGCTGTGATAATAATATATTTGTTTTTTTGCTGAAATATACAGTTGTTGTTAGAATTATTGCTGCAAAAAATTCATGGCATTGTTAAAGTGCCAGCAACCTGTGCTGCTGAAAATAGTTTGCTTTCCTTTCCACTAAACTCTATCTTTGGGGAATATTTTTAAAAAGTTATTTTAGGGAGAGAGAGCATGAGCAGCGGAGAGGGGCAGAAAGAGAGAGAAAGAGAGAGAGAGACAGAGAGAGAGAGAGAATCTTAAGCAGGCTGCACACTCATCGTGGAGCCCAGTACTGGGCTTGATCTCACAAGCCTGGGATCATGATCTGAGCCAAAATCAAGAGTCATACTCTCAACTGACTGAGCCATCCAGGCGCCCCAGGGGATTTTTAATAGTGGAGAATTGCTGTCAGTTGTATGTGGGTCCAGAAGCGCTGAGGAGCTCATAACCTGCTGAGTGCAGAGTTATTTATGCCAGTCCACAAAAGGAAGAATCACCATTCATCTTTGGTTGAAGACTCAAACCAGTAACACCTATGTATTATAATTGACAGTGGAAATAATTTCTCATTTTGCTACTCACTACTCAGATAAATACACTTATTCTGGGTTTTATGCTGTTTAATATTTGTAGAGAAAATATATTTGTTACTAAACAGTCTAGAAATTACAGAAATATATTCATGAAAACCAGAAATTAAGCAAATGAACATGTTTTATAATCAAAACATAATTCTCAAAGTTATAAACGACTAATATGTGAAAGAAAACTAAGCCTTGCTTTTATTTGTTTTTCCCGTTATTCAATTAACAATTATTTCTAATTATTATTATTATTTTTTTAGTTAGCTTTTACATGCAGTGCAATTTGATCTTTTAGTGATGGTTCTGAGCCTGGGAAAAACATGCAGACATTTACCACCATGGTCAAAGTATCAAATAATGCCATCAGACCCCCAAATCCCCTTCTGCTTCTTTGTAATCATAATCTCCCCACTCCTCACCCATGGCAACCATGGATTTGTTTTCTGTCCATGTATATGTTTATGTATGTATATATGTATATATTAAATTAAGACGTTATTTTTTTAGAGCAGTTTCAGGTTCACAGTAAAATTGAAGGGAAGGTACATATTTACCATCTACCTTCTGCTGCGACACAGGCATGGCCTCCCATCGTCACCATCCCTCACCAGAGGGCCACGTGGTGAACCTACATTGACACATCCTGGCCACCCAAGTCCACAGTTTGCATTATGGTTCCTTGTTCATGTGGTACATCTGTGAGTTTAGATAAATGTATAATGATTTGTATCCATCGTTATGATATTATACGGAATATTTTCACTGCCCTAAATAACCCTCTGTGCTCTGCCTATTCACTCCTCTCCCGTTCCTCTCGACACCCGGCTACCACTGATCTGTTGACTGTCTCCACGGTTTGGCCTTTTCTAGAATGTCATATGATGGGAATTAGAGACTGTAGCCTTTTCAGATTCGCTTCTTTCACTTAGTACTATGCATTTAAGGTTCTTCCCCGTCTTTTCATGGCTTGATAGCTCACTTCTTTTTAGTGCTGAATAATATTCTGTGGTCTGAATGGGCCATTTATTAATCTATTCATCTGCTGAAAGACATCTTGGCTGCTTCCAAGTTTGGGCAAGTATGAATAAAACTGCTATAAATATCCATATGCAGGTTTTTGCGTGGACATAAGTTTTCAACTCCTTTGTGTAAATACCAAAGGGTGTGATTGCTGGATCAAATGGTTTCATTTTGTGAGAAACTGCCCAACTGTCTTGCTAAATGGCTGTTCCATTTTGCGTTCCCACCAGCAGTGAATGAGAGTAACTGTTGCTCCACATCTTTGCCAGCATATGGTGTTGTCAGTGTTTTGGATTTTGGCCATTCTAATAGTGGTATTTTGTTGCTGTTTCAATTTGCATTTGATTGGTGACATATGATGTGAGGCATCTTTTCATATGCTTATTTGCCATCTGTGTATCTTCTTTGGTGAAGTGTCCACTAAGATCTTTAGCCCATATTTCAATCTCATTTGTTTGTTTTCTTATTGTTGAGTTTTAAGAGTTCTTTATATGTTTTTAGTAATAGTCTTCTATCAGATGTGTCTTTTGCAGATATTTTCTCCTGGTTGTGGCTTGCCTTCTCATTCTCTTGTCATTGTCTTTTGCAGAGTGGAGGTTTTGAATTTTAATGAAGTCTAGTTTACCAATTATGTCTTTTATAGGTTGAGTCTTTGATGTTTTATCTAAAAACCATCACCATCCAAGGTCATTTAGGCTTTCTCCTATGTTATCATGTAGGAGTTTCACAGTTTTATGTTTGCATTTAGGTCTTTAATTCATTTTGAGTAAAGTCTGTGTCTAGATTGGTTGACTGATTTTGCATGCATGCGTGCTATGGCTGGCCACATGTTCCAGAATCATATGTTGAAGAGACTGTCTTTGCTCCATTATATTGCTTTTGCTCCCTTGTCAAAGGTCAGTTAACTCTGTTTCTGAGCTGTCTATTCTGTTCCATTGATTTAGTTGTCTCTTCTGTCACCAATACCATATTGTCTTGACTACTGTAGCATTAGAGTAAATCTTGAAGTTGGATAGTGTCTGTTCTTCAGCTTTGTTTTTCTTTTTCAGTATTGTGTTGGCTATTCTGAGTCTTTTGTCTCTCCATAGAAACTTTAGGATCAGTTTGCTGATATTCACAGAAAAACATGAGAGGATTTTGGTTGGGATTATATTGAATCCATGTCCATATAGTTTTGTCATGTAAATGGAATCATGCAATACTTAGCCTTTTGAATCTGCCCCCTCCCTTTTTATTAACTTAGCAAAACACATTAGTGATTCATCTGTGTTTTTAAGTATATTAGCAATTTGTTTATTTTAATTGCTATGCAGTATTGTGTGCATTAACTCAGTTGTTTATTCACCATTCATTCACCAATTCAAAGACATTTTCATTGTTTTTAGTTTTGAGTGATGATGAATAAAGCCACTATAAACATTCATATACAAGGTTTTCATTGGAAGTAAGTTTTTATTTTTCTTAGATAAATACCTAGAAGTAGGATTACTGGTCATATACAAGTATACAAAAATTATTTTAGAGACAAAATTTTGCAAAATACATATACATTATAAAATAAGCTATATTGTATGCTCTTAAGTTAGTTACTTTAAATATATAATTAAAAATATTTCATTAGTAACAAATCTAGCTAATCTGACTCATGCCCCTCATTCCTTTGTCACATTATGAAGGTTACCCAGGTTGATTTTACTTTCTAATGGTACTTTTTTTCTCTTGATAAATTTCAAGATTAAAATACAAAAAAGAAATTTAAAAAATAGACCAAAAATTTCAAATTTATTTTAGTTATATATGGTATTACATACTTTTCTTGCCTTGTACCCTCACATATCAACTCATAATGGAGAGTCAGCATAGATCATGGAAATGCACATTCGATAATGGTAATACACACAAATAAAATTTCATTTAAGGCCTTTTTGAGGCCTCTGCCTATCTGCTGTCTCATCAGGACTGCTTGCATATCGACAGGTATCTAGTGTTCTCTTCACATGTTTTACATATTTTCATCAATTCCAGCAACCAAATAAAAGGGAAGAGTTGGGGCAGGGGGAGAGAGAGAGAAAGAGAGAGGAAGGAGGAGGGAAGGAAGGTGGAAAGAAAGAAGGAAGGGAAGGAGGGGGTAATGGCCCTGGATAATCCACAAACTGCACCCTCAGTGGAATGACTACTAACTTATTTCAGTATATTTAATTTTTACCAAATAGTAGCAATAGGACAGCTAAATTTACATTGATTTATGTTTTATTTTTTCTATTCTTTAAGAATTATTAGAGTAGAGATCATTTCAACTACATTTGTGACAGGTATACTTGAAAGAAGTTAGCCTAGTTGGGACATATAAAATCCACACAGGAATATGTTCATCAAATTTTATTTTTTATTTTTTATTTTTTATTTTTTTAAATAAAAAAAANCTCCTCGTTCAAAAATATTCCATCAGTGATTTTGCACAATTCTGTACAAAATCAGTTTTAGGTAGCTAAATCTGTAAACAATTACAGACTGCTTAAATGTTTTTAAAATAATACTTTTATCAAATTTTCTTAGCACAGTGGTATCGTTTTTTAGAAACTTTTATTGAAGAAGATGTGGTATCTATATACAATGGAATACTACTCAGTGATGAAAAAGAATGAAATTTTGCCTTTTGCAACAATGTGAATAGAACTAGAAGGTATTATGCTAAGTGAAGTAAGTCAGAGAAAGATGATATCATATGGTTTCCCTTCTGTGGAATTTGAGAAACTCAACAGATGAACATAGGGGAAGGGGAGGAAAAATAATATAAAAACAGGGAGGCAAACCATAAGAGACTCTTTAAAACATTCTTTTAATGTTTATTTCTTATTTTTGAGAGACAGAGAGAGAGAGAGCAAGAGCGAGTGAGCAGGGGAAGGGCAGAGAGAGAGAGGGAGACATGGAATCTGAAGCAGACTCCAGGCTCTGGGTTATTGGCACAAAGCCCAATGTGAGGCTCAGACTCACGAACTGCAAGATCATGACCTAAATTGAAGTCGGACGCATAAGCGACTGAGCCACCCTGGGTCCCCAAACCATAAGAGACTCTTAAATACAGAGAACAATCTGAAGGTTGCTAAAGGGGAAGTGGGTGGAGGGATGGGTTAAATATGTGACGGGCAGTAAGGAGGGCACTTTCCAGGACGAGCATTGGGTATCATATGTAAGAGATGAGTCATTGAATTCTACTCCTAAAGCCAAGACTAAACTCTATGTTAACCAACTTGAATTTAATTAAAATAACTAAATATACAAACAAACAAACAAATAAATAAATAAACTTCTATTGAAATTAAATGTAAACTACATTTTTTCATAATAATGGAGTTTTCAAGTAAAAAATGTTAAAATTATACTTTTAAAAATAAAATTAATTATGGGCACCTGTGTGGGTCAGTCAGTTGAGCTTCTGACTCTTGATTTTGACTTAGGGTTGTGGAATCGAGCCCCATATCAGGCTCTGTGCTGAGTATGGAGCTTGCTTGAGATTCTCTCTCTCCCTCTCTCTCTCTCTCTCTCTCTTCCCCATCAGCCTCTCTCCCCTACTAATGCTTTCTCTCTCTAAAAGAAAAAAATAATTAAAATAAAAATGGTAAACATATCAGGTTTTGCACAATGAAGTAACTGTATAAAATTAGAAATGTATGGGAAGCATTCATGCTTCTCATGGTTATGTGCTCTTGATTACCTGCTGGAAGCCAGGTACTTTTCTAGGCTTTGGGGATGAAGCAGAGAACAAGACTGACAGGAGTGGAGTTGGCAGACTGTGTGTGGTGCGTGGGATGAATCTGTTCTACCACCTACTTTTTTGAATAAAGTTTAATTGGAACACCACCATGACCGTTCATTTACGTATGGTTTGTTGGTTTCTCTCATTCTACAGTGGGGTTTAACCAGTTGCAACAGAGACCATGTGGCCCATACTACCTACAAAATCTATCTAGCCTTTTCTAAAAAATATTTGCCAAGCCCTGTACCAGACCACGGTACTTATATTTTAGTTGGGATGAGTTGGAAAGTTGTTGGGGCAGAAAAAAATGCAGATAAATAAGATAATATCAGATTGTGTCAAGTGACTTAAAACTAGATAATGTGTTAGACCAGGGTTTGTTTCTGTATTTGGTTGTTTCTAAGGAGAGGATGTTAGAGGCAAGATCTAAATGAAAAGAGAGATTCAGAGATGAAATAATCTGGAGGTAATTTGCTTTAGGCAGAGAGAATAGTAGGTACAAAGGCCTTGAAGTAAGAACAAATTTGGTAAGTTCTATAAACAGAAAGAAGTCAGTAGGATAGAGTTAATGACTCAGAGTCAGAAGGATTGATACGTTTGGAGGGATTGTCAGGGACTAGATCGCTTCAGGTTGTATAGACTATGGTAAGTAATTTGGAATTTTCTTCTCAGTATTATGGGAAGGTGCTAGAGCTGTTTCAGCTGCTTGAGAGCTGACAGTATTTCTAGAACATCAATTATGATAAAATGGCTTTGTAAGTCATTACATTGTTTTGGTAAGGAAAATAACTCCAAACCAATGGCCAACATTTATTTAATGGTAAACACTCTAGATATTGATTACCATTATAGTCAGAGGTAAGACAATGACATCACCACTTTTATTTAATATTGTTTTGGAAATTCTAGCTCATGTTATAAACAGATTAAATAAGAGGCAAAAATACTGGAAGGGTAAATGAAAATTTTATTATTTTATTATTATTTTATTATTTGCAGATAATATGAAAACTAATCCTAGCAGAAAAATCAATCATTACAGAATAAATATATTGGCATAAAACAATGGTTTCTTCCATATTAGCAAAATTCAATTCAAAAGTGTAATAGAAAAAATCCTCAAGTACAATAGCAGTAAGAAATATACAATACTTAGAAATACTTATGAAAGTGCTTAAGAAAGCTAATGAAAAATTTCCAAGTCACATGAAAGAAAGCTTGAGGAGAGAGACAAACCAGATTCCCAGATGGGAAGCCTAAATATGTTAAAACTGGAAAGCCGGCAATTCTTCCTGAATAAAATGATAAATTTAAGGCAATCTCAATTAAAGTCACATGGGGACTGATATACAAAGAGCAGATTCTAAATATTCAGAAATTCTACAGGGAAGCACTTTCAGCTTCTCTGGCAAACAAAGAAACGTGCACTTCTTGTAAATAGGATATGTTGCCTAACTGGCAAGGATAAATATATTAATGCTCATGACTGATGTGGGGAGAGATCAATCCTAAGATCATATTCTAAGGATAAGAACTACTGGTCATTAGGTGATTGATTACAGAGAGAAATGTGTGAATTTCAGAGTGTGTGAATTTGTAGAAAAGTATAAGGAAATGGTGAATAGGGCGACAGAGGTAGGAGAAAAGTCATTATCGACCTTTAAATTTATAAAAATATCTTTTTAAAAAGGTTTATAAAGCAGCCCCTGACTTACCTAGTTGTAGACAACAAAGACAAGATGAGCCCATGATGGGTAAGAAAATTACAGAGAGCACATCACTCAAAGACATTTTTTAAAAATAAGGTATTATTTACATGCAATTGAATAGATCCATTTTAAGTATACTAGGAGATAAATTTTGACAAATGTGTAAGCGCTTCTATAACCACTACCTGAATCAAGGTATACAGCACTTTCTTCAACCCCAAAAGTTCCCTCAGTCCCCTTTGAAGTCATTCTCATGCACCCTGACCCTAGACAACCATTGATATGCTTTCTATAATTACAGACTAGTTTTTACTTTTCCAGAATTTCATGTAAATGGATTACTGAAAATATATATTCCTTTTATCTCATGTCTTTCCATAACATGATGATTTTGAGGGTTATCCATATTTTTTGCAATATCTATTCTTTCCTATTTATTGCTGAATAGTATTCTATATCAATATGCCATTATTTAGTTTATATCCACCCACTTGTTGATTTGGTTTGTTAAAAATTTTTGGATATTAATTAAAAGGCTGTTATGAACATTTGCTTTCAAGTCTTTGGGTGGACATAGGCTTTCATTTCTCTTGGTTAAATACATAGGAGTACAATTCCTGGATCTTAGTAAGTACTTGTTTTAGTTTAAAGGAAACTGCTATCTGTTTTTCAAAGTGGTTTTACTAGTTTGCATTCTGCATCTTTGACAGTTCATGATATTTCAGTCTTTTTATTTAGCCATTCTAATGAGAATGTAGTGGTATCCTATTGTAGCTTTAATGTAAATTTCTCTAATGGCTAATGATATTAATCAGCTATTTATGTGCTTTTTGGCTATTTGCCTCTTTACTGAAGTGTTCAAATCATTTGCCCATTTGAAAATTGATTTGTTTTCTTATTACTGAATTGTAAAACTTCTCATGTAATCTGCATCAAGCCTTTTGCCACATATACAGTATTTTCATTGTCTCATTGATGGTTTGTGGTTTCTGTGGCTTAAGAAATATTTCTCCAAAGTTTTGATTTTCTTTTTTGCTTTCTTCTAGGGATTTTATAGTTACAGTTTCTATATTAAGGAGTGTGAGTCATTTGTTTTCATGTTTGTGTATGGTGTGAGGTAAGGATTGAAGTTCATTTTTTTCCAAGGATATCTTATCCCCCAACTATTTTTGGCCAATAATTGAGTAAGTGAGATCTGGGACCACGCTCTTCGTAAGACAATCTGTAGCCAGTGACTCAGCAGAGTGACGTAGGTATTTCCGCTCAACATTAAGACTCCACCCATGAAAACCTTTGCTCTGGGTTTCTATGCTGAGTTTATGGAGAAGGCCAGGTCTATGTTATGGTTTGATAGCCTCTCCATTCTGCTCAATCTTGCATTCTCTTATTCACTCCTCATTCCTCATTGAATTGCTTTGGCACCTTTGTTGAAAATGAATTGACAACATAAGTGGAGGTCAATTCCTGAACTCTGTTCTGTTCCATTGATCTTTATGTGTCTCCTTATACTGCTATGATACTGTCCTGATTAACATAGCTTTATAGTAAGTGTTGAAATAAGTTAAGTTAAGCCTTTTTTTCTCTTTTTCACAGTTGCTTTGTCTATTCTCGGTCTTTTGAATATCCATATAAATTTTAGAATCTGTTTTGAACGTGACTTTTATCCCCTTTCTTTTCTAGTACTTCAGTTACCTATAGCTGTGACTGCTCGATACTGTGTCTTATGAGCCTCAGTTCTTATTATTCAGTCATTTTTCCTTTGTGCTTTATTTTGGGTATTTTCTATTGCTGTACCTTCAGGTTCCCCAGTTGTTGTTGTTTTTTTTTTTCATAGGCTTTAAGCTGTATTTCCCCATCCAGTTGTTTTCAGCTTGTTTATTGTACTTTTTCATCCCTGGAATTTTCATCTGATTTGTTTTTATATCTTTCACACCTCTCTGTATTATGTTCATTTTTTATTTTACTAGTTAAGTATATTTATAATAGCTAATTTAACATCCTTGTCTGCTGTTTCTATCATTGCCATCATTCCTGGATCTGTCTCTCTTGATCAATTTTTCTCCTGGGTGTGGATGACCCATTTTCTGTTTCTTAGCATAGGTAGTAATGTTTTAAATTGCATATTGGACACAGTGAATGTTACATTATTTAGACCTGAAATTTGTTGTCTTTCTTTTTATTTATAAGTTTTTATTTAAATTCCAGCTAGTTGACGTACAGTGTAACAATGGTTTCAGGCGTACAATGTAGTGACTCAACACTTTGATACAACACCCGGTTCTTACCACAAATGCATTTCTTCAGCCTCCCCCCCCCCCGTAACCATCAGTTCTCTATAATTAAGAGTCTGTTTCTTGGTTTGCCTCTTTCTCTCCTTTTTTCCCTTTGCATGTCTGTTTTGTCTCTTAAATTCCATATATGAGTGAAATCATATGGTATTTGTCTTTCTCTGACTGACTTATTTCCCTCAGCATAATACAGTGTCCTTTCTAAAAGTATATTGGACTTTACTATTCAGGCAGTTTAGTTATTTTTGAATCAGCTTGATACTTTCACATATTGTTTGGATAGGTTTTTCCTCTAGGGCTAGTTTAGTCTTACTACTAAGACATAACTCCTCTGGAGTTTCTACTGAATGTCTCAGGGTTCACTGAGACCTCTCTGCTCAAATTCCTCCCAGCCCTGAATGAGCTTTGCCCATCTTTCTTGAATTTTACCCTACTCATCCATGACTTGGGCTCCAGCAGCAGACCCAAGGGGAATGCCGGGCAGATTTAGGGAGCATTTTGTTGATAATTTCTTTCTCCCTGCAAATTCAGTCACTTTAATCTCTTCTTTTCAACTCACTAAGACAGTTATTATTATAATTTTTTAAATGTTTATTTATTTTTTGTGAGAGAAATAGAAAGTGAGAAGGGGGGAGGGGCAGAAAGAGAGGAAGACACAGAATCCGAAGGAAGCTCCAGGCTCTGAGCTGTCAGCACAGAGCCTGATGTGGGGCTTGAGCTCACGAAGCATGAGAACAAGACCTGAGCTGAAGTTGGAAGCTTAACCAACTGAGCCACCTAGGCACCCTAGACAATTTTATTTTGTATGGGACAGTTCTTCTTTTATTGTGATCCAAGAATAGCTTCCAGGAAGAAAGCTGGGATGATCATAGGACTTACCTTACTGGTTTCTTTGTTCTTATGCTGTCTGTACTGCACTGTTCACTGTATGAAAAAGAAAAAGGCTGTTTAATATATTTTGTCTCGTTTTTCAAGTGTTTACAAAGGAAGCTCCAGGTGTAATTATAGTTACTGCACATTGGCAGAATCAGAAAGCAACACAAGTTTGGAATGCAGGGTATTAACATTATTTTCTTTGAGCACATAGCCTGTAGTGATTCTCCAAGTATGGTCCACAGATTACCTACATCTTTATCTCTTGAATAATAACCTATTAAATACAGCTTTTTGAGTTCTACTCCCATCTTTGGAGGATTGGAATCTAGAAATCCAGTTTTAAAAGCATCCTATTACCTGATTCTTAGGTCTGGAAAATTGTGAGCATCCTGGCTTTTGGTCTGTCCTTTTATCTTCTGCAATAGAGACATTTCTACTATTAACCTATCTTGCTGAGACTAGGGGTGTAGAATAATAGACCTGGACTTCTTAAAAAAATTTTTTATGTTTTATTTTTTATATTTGAGAGAGAGAGGGAGAGAGCGACAGTAAGGAAAGAGCAGAGAGATGGAGACAGAATCTGAAGCAGGCTCCAGGCTCTGAGCTATTAGCACAGAGCCCCATGCGAGGCTTAAACTCACAAACTGTGATATCATGACCTGACCCGAAGTCAGATGCTTAACCAACTGAGCCACCCAGGTGCCCCTACCTGGACTTCTTTTAAGGAGCTCAGGCCAAGCAGTTCATTTGCATAGATGGTTGTGCTCCAGAGATTCAGGCAATGGGATTTTCCTTAGTACCTTTTAGAGCTTCTTTCTAAACGATGGTATTCAGGCTGTGCTTTAGGTATATAACTAGCATCTGTTCATTTACAAAAGACAGTACATATTGACCAGGATTGTGAGGTCCCTGTGACACCCAAGAAAAGTTTCCTCCAGGCAGCATGTGAATGGCAGCAACTGCTGAGAGATGCACTAAGATAATTGTAGAAAGTGCCATGTGATGTTTTAGGGCTGATGACATGGAGGAGACAGTATAGACGACAGCCACTCAGAAAACAGACTGTAATGGCAAAGGTTTCTCTTTTGCACCTTCCAGTTTCAATTTTCTGCTTCTTTTTCCTCAGTTTACGCAGGCAACAAGCTATAAGGGTGTCATTTGATGAGTTATTGACACAGAACACCTGAGGGTACCTGCATTTCTATAGAATACTTCCAGAAATAAGGCATTTTAATAACAAAGAAATGACAATAGATGTCTCTAGCAGCAGTGATAGGTTTCTGGGGTGACAGGTTTCATCTGTGAGTGAGTGTGTGTGTGCGCACATGCATGTGTGTGCACGTGTGTGTGCACGCCCATGTGCACATGAGCTCCAGAGATACTTGGCCTTCTTAAAGGCAACTCATATATAATTACATGTATTATTAGGGATATTCCCACCATAGAACACTAAACAGCTGTTAGAAAGTATGAGGTACATTTATACTTGTGTGTTTGTGTATAAATAAATAATAGCAATAATAGATTAGCATATATAGAGAAAAAAAGATGAAGGGATATAATATGTTATATTCTTTTAAGAGCAATTATTTCCAGAAGGTGGGTTTTTAGTGGGGAAGACTGTCAAAGTTCATTATTTCTGTAATGTTTGAATTTTGTATAATTTGGGTAATCAGAAAAATAAATAAAACTCAAGGGACTGCCAGCTTTGCCCAAGTGAAGGCTTGTCTCGTAGATCTGTAAATCAAGAAATATAAAACGCATCGGCTTAAGTGTTTCTATATGGACTGTATCTTCAATTAAGAGAGGAGGTGCCTTTTACTTGAAGAATGTGAAGCTGAAGAATATATGTTATATTTTTGTTTCATAGACATCAATTGTCTTGCTCCCAAGCAGCTAAGGGAGGTTTCATAGAGAAAGGGAAATGAAAAAATCATTGAGCTGTGCTGTGAGGGAGGAAGGAGTGTGACCAGAGTATGCTCCAAGAAATGAGCATACACTTGGACTAAAGTATTAAAAGGACAGTTTTGAGAAGGGGGTCAGTGACGGTGATGACGGCAGCAGCAGCAGTAACTGTTGCCAGGCAGTGTGTGAAGCACGTCACCTGGCTGTCTTCATGTAATCTTTGCGTCAGCTACGGGAGGACACAACCTTTCTGAGCCTTCGTGTCCTCCTTTGTAAAATGGGTGTGGTAACTGTCCAACTCACGGGCTTATTATGGGGATTAAATGACATGAACTATTGTTTTGGGGATGCAGTAGGACTTCCTGCATATTAGTTGTGGTTATTTTCCTCATCCCCAATTTATAGAGGTGGGAATTGAATCTGACACTTGCCCAAGATCCGAGAAGTAAGGGACAGAGCAAATATCCAAATCTGGGCTTGTCTGTTTCGAAATCTTGTCAGTATTTGTGTGAAAGAGCTGCATGTTGGGGTCTAAACTCCCCGAGTATTCCACCAATTTTGATGATTGTATTTAGGATGGTGATGTACAAACTGCTAATTCAGACCCAATTGGTATAGTAGACAGGCATGTGGGTGCTGCATGCATTGTTAGAGATAGGTAACATATCTTCTAAAGAAAAGACCACGTTCCATAGGCAGAATTTTTCTTAGAATAATGCCCAGGCATAGCGTGTAACCACCTTGTATCCAATGCTAGTAGGAGGGAACAGCATGTTACCCCTGCAGTGACTTTGGCATTAAAGTGGCAGGTGGCTCAGTCCAAGACTCCGACTCCCTGGCATAGTCTACTGCCTTCCTGGCACAGTAACTTTGCCAATGTAATGGGAGCCTCTCCAGGCAAAGCTTAGGATGAGGTGGAGCAGGGCAGTGTGTTTGTTACCTCTGCTACTGCTAATTCGTAAGGAAAGATCAAGACAGGTCATCATCAGGGAAGTTATTCTGGGACCTGAAGAGGGAACCAAAGAGACAGAAGCGAAGAAGGAGAGGGTGCATGTCTTTGGTCAGAGGTCAGTGATGTTGAAAGCTGGGCGGCCTGGCCAGGAAACGTTTTTCAAACAGGCAAGTCCATTGTCATAAGTGCTTTGATGGAAAATGCAGAGCCACAGAGTGGTGGAGGGTGATGCTGAGTCTAGTTCAGCTTGTCCTAAACCCAATTGGTTTTCTGGCTTTGTGTGCTGGAGAGAAACTCCTGGTTTAGTTCTATGAACTGAAAAAATGTCCCTGGAAGGAGTAGGGGATGAGAAATGAGAGTATATTGAAAGAAGGGGCTCATAAAGCAGATCTTTTAGAATAAGGCACATATACCTGGCAGGGAATGGGAGTCATGATGGGATGAGAAGCTTCACTCGACTCTAACCCAGAAGCCAGAGGGGGTTAGTTCAACCTATTCATCTCTCCTGTCTGGCACCACCATCTGCTCTGAGCCATGCACACTGTGGGGCACAGTGGTTGGTTTATCACTTGGTATGTACTTGTCTGTTCATAGCTAACAGAAGGGAATTTGAGACAGTTGGCAAATTCTTGAATTTCAGTTACCCATATAAGGCTGGCTTCTGTTCTACCAGATCTCTGACCAGAGGGGAATCTTGAACTTATGAAAATGATAGGGGAAGGTCCATTCACTTAACCACAGAGGAGGAGCCTGGTTCTCTCATCTGCAGGTTGGATCCATGTTGAAGGGTAGACTTCGTAGCCATGCAACTCTTCCTCTACATGGTCAGCAGGATGGCATTTCCTCGACATTTCCCTCCCTTGTTCCTGAGGGGTTGTGGGAATAAAAAAGGAAAATCAGAAGAATGTATAAGTAAAGTGTGTTTTCAGATGGGGCCTGGAATTTTCTAGAGTATGCAGCTGTTGCCACTCTGTAACCACATCAGATTTGATTACTTTTTGCTAGGGGCCGAATGGGTTCCTCAATTCATAACTGAAGCCAAATATGCAGTGGTATTGTATTAAGAAGCAAGGCTGTTGGGAGGCGATTAGATTGACGGTGGAGGCCTCAAGATGGGATTAGTGCCCTTATGAAATACACTCCAGAGAGCTCCCTGCTCTATCTGTCATGTGAGGACACAATGAGAAAATGGCTGTTTGCAACCTAAGAAAAGGACCTTTTCTAGATCCCAACTCTGCTGGCATTCCTGTCTCAGACTTTTAGCCTCCAGAATGGTGGGAAATCAATTCCTGTTGTTTATAAGCCAGCCAGTCTATGGTATTCTGGCAGCCCAAACTAACTACAGCATTCTTATTTATTTATTAATTTTTTTTAGCATTTGTTCATTTTTGAGAAACAGAGGGACAGAGCACGAGCGGGAGAGGGGTAGAGAGAGAGGAAGACACAGAATCCTAAGCAGGTTCCAGGCTCTGAGTTGTTGGCACAGAGCCTGATGCGGGCCTTGAACTCATGAACCATGAGTTGGACGCTTAACTGACTGAGTCACCCAGGTGCCCCATAACTACAGCCCTCTTATTATGCCAGCACAATAATCAAATGATATGAGGAGGGTACCAGATATTTTTACTTCTGCATGTTTTTACATTGTACAATAAGTATGTATTTGTTATATAAGTAAATAAATGAAGACCTCCCCACCCCAAAATAACTTGTGATAGCTATAAAGGAAAAACAGCCAGTGAATAGTTTTCTTTATTTTCTGGGCCTTAGGAGAAGATGTGAGAAGATCTATTTCCTGCTCTCCATCCCCCACCACATACCAACATGCTGTTCCTGTCAGCTCTCAGAGAGTGCACTTGTGCAAACAGGAGAGTGGGAAGGAATGTTTGAGAATGTCTTTGCCTCCAGTGAACAAAATCTTTGCTAGAGCGCACATGTATTCCTCAGATGGTCATCCTGGGAGAGAAGAAGCGCCATGCAGGAAGCCAGTGGAAGCAGGAAGCATTGTGCATAGACATCATCACACAACTTTATAATTATTTACCAAGTAACATCCTTGAATAATATAACAAGGTGATTGTCTTTCAGCAGTAAGTGAGGAACCAGGCTGGGTTGCTGGCAGCCTGGTGCAAACCACAGAGCAGGAACATGACGGAGATAGTGGTCAGCTTGTAAAAGATTCTTGCTGAGGAAGATCAGTATGCCTATGCATATGGACTAATCTTGATTAGTTTTCAAAGAGTAGACTCAGAGATCAAGCACTATAGCTTGTCTGTATTATTTGTGTATTATAACCTTTTTCATTTTATGGTGCCTTGAATCATCAAAAGTAGTTGATAAGAACATGAGTTCTTATACCATCTTAAAAAATGTAACCTGTGAAAAATTAAGCTAGTTTGTTTCTGAGACTCTTTTAGGACATTATCGATGTATATTCCTATTTTAAATTAAAAGAAAAAAAGTTCTTTTATAACTTCCAAATCCTAGGTTTTATGGCTGCTTTGATTCAATTTCTTTCAGGAAAACAACATTGCTATTGCTGGAAATTAACAAGTAGATGAATCCATTAAAAATCTTCCATTAAGCAGAGGGAAATTGTTTTTTCTATTACACACAAATAACTGTAACATAAATCACTGTGCTTTTAGTCTTCCTCACTAGTGGCTCAAAGGGAACAACATCATCCCTCTTCCACTTTCTCAGGTAATGGCTTGAAACTTTCCATTTTTACCAAGACTACAGAGAAAGGCTTCACTCTGTAAGATTCTGGGAGAATCCATGTTGAAGAATTCATTTTGAAGAACACTTTAGAGACCGACAATTTGTCATTGCCAGCCAATGGAAACTCATTTGATTCTTTAGAAATATGTATTTATTGTCTCAACCCTAGTGCTCCAGTGGGCACTTTGTGGTAGAAGACAAACCAGTGGGTGTCTAAGAGAACAGGCAATGGTACAAATCCATGCATTAATGCATTACTTTGATCTGGCTTTTGAAATGATTTACCATTCCATTTGATTCTTCCTTTGGGAAATTGGAAAAATGCTTCCACTGGCTTCTGGCACAGTTCTTATTCACTTCAAGGACGACCATCTCAGGAACACACCTGCACTCTCGCAAAGATTTTGTTTGCCGGAACAAAGGGGAGGCAGAAAGACATTCTGAAACATTCCAAACTGCTTGGAACATGTCATGTATAACAGACCTTCTTGTGTGTTAGATCATTCTAATCAGAATGTCTGCTAATGCCTTTTGTGAACAGGAGTCTTTGTAATTTGAGCAAGAGGGTAGTAATGACATCAACAGCTTTTACTAGACCTCAAAAATATAATTGTCAGCAGCATAACAATTCTTTATATCAATAACAAGATGGGTATTTTTTGGTAAATAAATACAGGAAACTGCTTTTATATTTTTCTGCATAACAAGAGTCAAGACAAGCAGAGATTTGCAAGCCATTTTGTTTTTGGAGCTGGATTTTTAGCTTTATGTACAAACATCATGCAAAACAAAGCAAGCTAAAAGCAAAATGCACACAAAACAAAAAATGCACATTTTTACTGGAAGGAGTTATCAAGAAGTGTGAAGAGTCCGAGATTTTACTCTACTTATAAGCTCACGAATTAACCTGATACAGCTCCATGGAGGCTGGCAGAAGACATGAGACTCCTGGGTCAGAGATAGAGGCCCTTTATTACTCATAGCGGTAGCCAAGGTATCTGCATTTTTGTGCTGATTCCCTGAGGCCCTGTTTCCATAGAGTAATGTGAAGAGAGCCAAATGACACGTACACATTCAGTGGTGGCATTATAGGAGTGGAATCCTAAACTTTGGGCCCTTGAATCTTTTAGAAAGGGCAGTAAGCATGCTTCGCTTTTGATCTCAAGTTAGATACCATCTTTAAAATTTTTTTTAAAATGCTTTTATTTATTTTTGAAAGATAGAAACAGAGCCCAAGCAGGGAAGGGGCAGACATACACACACACACAAACACACACACACACACACACACACACACAGTTCGTAGCAGGCTTCAGGCTCTTCAGCTGTTAGCGTAGAGCCCAATGCGGGGCTTGAACCCACAAACTGTGAGATCATGACCTGGGCCGAAGTCAGTTGCTTAATGAACTGAGCCACTTGGGAGGCCCCAGATTTACCTTTATTATGCTGAATAGTAGTCATGCCTGCCCTTTGCTTCAGAGCATCATCTCTGTCTTATTAGGCTGTGAGCAAAACTTTGCTTAGCTCTGGAGGAAGACATTATCTCTACCTTCAAAGGTTGTTTGCTAGACAAATATTCTTGAGATAATAGTCTAGAATAAAGGGCAGACAGCGACTCACTTATAAGATGTATAGCAATGTGGAAGATGGGGAGTGAGGTGGATTTTGGCAAGATGGTGGTGTAGGAAGATCCTGAATTCACCTCGGATCCTGGACACACCAAATCTACAGCTACATATGGTCATTTCCCTCTGAAAAATATCCAAGAACTAGGTGAACTGCCTTTGTACAACAAAGCATAAAAAGACCACATTGAGAGGGATGGGAATGAAAGAGATTGAGGGTAGACATTTTTGAGTTCCATGGGAATATGACAGTTAGAAAGTTAGTTCTTGACAGGCCACGATATGGCACTGCACGAAAGTGGATGGAAACACAGCCCAGTCTCTTTGTGAAAAAGGCCTGTTTGCGAAGCCTGGCACTTTGGCTTGAGGGATAGGCTTCAGGTTTTCCACACAACTAGAGGCTACAGAGGCACCCTCAGGGAATGTAGCAGGAAGACACCATTCTTGATACCTTCTTGGGCTTGCCACTGCTCAACAAAACCTTTCAGAAAGAAGCTTATGTACTTGTCAGGAGCCCTGAATTTTGAAACTCTCACCCAAGGGGACACCCTCAGATCTCCTGTTCTGGAGGCCAGCAGGGATTATGATTGTGGCCTCACAGGCCTGAATATACAGTAAAACCTTGGTTTGTAAGCATAACTTGTTCCGGAAATATGCTTGTATCCAAAGCACTTGTATATCAAAGCAAATTTCCGTATAAGAAATAATGGAAACTCAGATGATTAATGAATCAAAAAATATTCATATAAAAATGATTACAATACTGTAATGTAATACAGAATAATCAAGAAAATACAAAATATAAAGAAAAATAAATTAACTTGCACTTACCGTTGAAAACCTTCATGGCTGGTGTGAGGGAGAAAAGAGAAAGAAGGGTTATTGTGTAGGACAACTTTCACTATCACTAATGGAATCATGGGTATCTATGGGCTCAATGGAATCTTTTTCTTTTTGGGCAGCTTGAAGATGGAACCTATCCAATGGCACTAGCTTTTGCCTCCTTTCGAGGATTTTGCGGAAATAATGACATTGCATTGTCCTTAAACAGATTCATTGCTCGCACTGCTACAGCCTTATTTGGGTGGTTGTTTTTCTACAAAGTTTTGCACTATTTCCCACATTTCCCACATCTCTGTAATCTCATTTGAAGTGAGGGATTCCTCTGCCCTTTTCTCCTCCTCCTCTGCAGACAAGATGCAGATATAGACTTCTTATAAAATCTTGCAATTTCAGCCACTCACATACCTTGTTCGTGCTTCTCAATGATTTCCTTCTTAACTTCCACTGTGATCATCTCCTTCTTCTTACTGCCTTTCTTTTCAACCTTTTTACGCCTGAGGGTCATTGTATATGCTCGCACAGATGTTGACTACAGTATTAATAAACTCTTGTCATGTACCATATTTAGTATAACTGGCAATAAGGCAGTAGAGGAAAGGGTCTTTCTCTGCGGGCAGCCTGACCTAGAATGAAGCAAAGCATCCTTAAGCTTAATTTTGTATGGAAAAGTATAGGACTGTCATTGGTGCTCTGAAGTGACAAAAGATACACTAATGCCAGTTCTGAACTTTTCAGAACCGTCCAACGTTCTGAAAAATCACTGATTTCTGCCAAACACCATGGCTTGAGACCAAGCAACTAAGCGTGGGAGATGATTACCCACAACGACACAGCGAGTGAGAGAGAGAGGGAAGAAACATTGGCTCAGTTGTGAACATGTAACAATCGGCATCATGTACTCGTATTGCAAGACATCGTTCGTTTATCTAGTTAAAATTTATTAGAAATGCTTGCTTGTGTTTGGAACACTTGCAGAATAAGTTATTCACAATTCAAGGTTTGCTGTATTTGCATACTTTATTTTTTTTTAAATGTTTTATTTATTTCTAGGAGAGAGAGAGAGACAGTGTGAGCAGGGGAATGTCAGAGAGAGAGGGAGTCACAGACTGAAACAGGCTCCAGGCTCTGAGCTGGCAGTCAGCACAGAGCCCGACGCGGGGCTCGAACCCACGAACCGCAAGATCATGACCTAAGCGAAAGTCGGACGCTTAACGGACTAAGCCACCCAGGCGCCCCTGTATTTGCATACTTTAAAAGCTTCTGCCCGAGGATAAGTTTTCCAGTTAGTCTGAACCTGGGTGCTCAATGAGATTCCTCAGCTTGGAACACTGACAGATCCTGGCACATCCTCATCGGTGATTTGTTCTATCAATAATAGAATTCTAGGGGCATCTGGGTGGCTCAGTCGGTTATGGGACCAACTTCAACTCAGGTCATGATCTCATGGTTTGTAGGTTTGAGTCCCGCACCAGGCTCTGTGCTGACAGCTCAGAGCCTGGAGTCTGCTTTGGATTCAGTGTCTCCCTCTCTCTTCTCCTCCTCTCCTCCTTGTGGTCTGTCAAAAATAAATAAACATTGAAAAAATAATAGAATTCTTGATAGAATCAATCAGGCAGTTTGGATAATCACAAAGTTTGGAGAGACAACCAAGATCTAGGGTGAGGTTTAAAGAAGTTTCATCATCTATACAATACCACTCACTCAAGACTGAGAGGTAACTGTTTCCCCTAATATATAGAAGCAAACACGGAGTCAAGCAAAATGAGGAAACAGAGAAATCCATTCCAAACAGACAAACAAAAGATAAAACCTCAGAAATTGACCTTAATGATATAGAGATAAATAATCTATCTGATAAAGAATTCAAAATAATACTCATAAAGATGTTCACTGAACTTGGAAGAAGAATGGATAAGCACTGTGAGATAGTCAATAGAAATAAAAAATACAAGAAAGATCAAACAAAAATCACAGAGCTGAAGAATGCAACAACTGAACTGAAAAAAAACGCTGAGGTTGGGGGTGGTTTTCAACAGCATACTAGATGAAACAGAAGATTAGATCAGTGAGCTGGAAGACAAAGCAATTGAGCTCACCTTGATAGAGCAGGAAAAAGAAAAATTAATAAAAAAATAAAGATAATTTAAAGGACCTGTAGGATAACATCAAGTAGAATATCATTTGCATTACAGGGAGTCCCAGGAGAAAAGAGAGAGAAAAGGGCAGAAAGTTTATTTGAAGAAATAATGGCTGAAAACTTCGCTAACCTAGGGAAGGAGATAGATATTCACGTACAGAGAGTTCCAAATAAGATGAGCCCAAAGAGATCCACACCAAGATACATTACAAATAAGATGTCAAAAGTTAAAAGCAAAAAAATGTTCTTTTTTTAATATTTATTTTTGAGCAGGGGGAGGGGAAGACAGAGGATCTGAGTGGGCTCTGTGTTGACAGTAAAGAGCCTGATGTGGGGCTCGAACTCATGAGCCATGAGATCATAACCTGAGCTGAAGTTGCTTAACTGACTGAGCCATCCAGGTGTCCCTAAAGAAAGATTCTTAAAAGCAGCAAGAGAAAAACAAATTGTTACATATAAGGAAAACTCCATAAGGCTACCAGAAGATTTCTCAGCAGAAACTTTGCTTGGAAGAAAAGAATGACATGGTATATATAAAGTGCTTAAAGGAAAAAACTTCCAACCCCAAATACTCTACCTGATGTGATATAGTGTGTGTGTGTGTGTGTGTGTGTGTGTGTGTGGTAAGTGAAATGAGTCAGATTGAAAAAAAACAAATGCATGTGATTTCACTTATATATGGATTTCAAAAAACAAATGAATAAACAACCTTTATTTCCCTATAAATATAGAAAAAAAACTGATGGTTGTCAGAGGGAAGGTGGGGTGTGGGGATGGGCAAAATGGATAAAGGGGAGTGAGAAATACAAGTTTCCAATTATAAAATGGATAAGGCATAGGAATAAAAGGTACAACATCGTGAATATGGACAGTGATATTGTGATAGCATTGTATGGGGACAGATGTGGCTACACTTGCTGTGAGCATAGTATCACATGTAGAGAAGTTGCGTCATTATGTTGTACACTTGAAACTAACGTAACATTGTGTGCCAACTACACTCGAATAAAAAAAATGAAAATAAAAAACAAAAAACAAAAATATTCTATCCTGCAAGATTATCATTCAGAATAGAAGGAGAAATAAAGAATTTTTCAGACAAGCAGAAGCTAAAGGAGTTTATTACCACTAAACTGGCCTTAAAGGAAGTGCTAAAGGGACATATTAAATTTTTTAAAAAATATTTTTTAATGTTTATTAATTTTGAAGGAGAGAGACAGCATGAGTAGGAGAAGAGCATAGAATAAGAGGGAGACATAGAATCCAAAGCAGGCTCCAGGCTCTGAGCTGTCAGCACAGAGCCCAACACAGGGCTCAAACTCACACACTGTGAGATCATGACCTGAGTTGAAGCCAGATACTTAACCAACTGAACCACCCAGGTGCCCCTAATATTTATTTATGTTGAGACAGAGAGAGAGTGAGCATGAGCAGAGGAGGGGTAGAGACAGAGGGAGAGAGAGAATCCCAAGCAGGCTCTGTGTTGTAAGCACAGAGCCCCATGTGGGGCTTGATCTTACAATCTGTTAGACCATGACCTGAGCCGAAATCAAGAGTCAGATGCTTAACTGACTGAGCCACCCAGGTGCCCCAAAGGGACATTTTTAAGCTTAAAATAAATCCCCTAATTAATAGCACAAACACATACAAAGTAAAAATCTCACCGGAAAAGGTAAATTTAAAGTAAAAGTGGTAGATTAATCACTATAAAGCTACTATGAAAGTTAAAAGGCAATCGTAGTAAATTAACTAAGTTTACAATAATTATTAAAGGATACATAAAAAGATATAAAATGTGAAAAGAAAAATATGGGGGAGGGGAGTAAAAATGTAGAGTTTTGGAACATGTTCAACTTGAAGTTACTATCAACTTAAAAATAAGACTGTTATTTACATAGGATGATATATGTGAACCTCACAGTAACCACAAAGCAGACACTTCTGGTAAATACACAAAAGAGAGTGAGAAATTTATCTAACCATAAGGTTAAAGAAAATTATCAAACCATAAGGGGAAAAAGAAAGAGTAGAAGAAAGGAACAGAGACTAACTATAAAACAGCCAGGAAACAATCACCAAAATGGGAATCAATATATACCTATCGATAATCACTTTAAGTATAAGTGAACTAAATTCTCCCATTAAAAGAGTAGCCGAACTACCAAAAATACACACAGCATATCTATACACTGCCTATAAGAGACTCACTTCAAAAGTAAGGACACACAGAGACTGAAAATGAGGGGATGGAAAAAAATGTTCATGCAAATGTAAATAAAAAGAAAGCTGGTATAGACAAAAGAGTTTAAAACAAAGACTGTAATAAAAGACAGAGGGGCACTTCATAATGATACAGGGGGCAATCAAGAAGATATAACATTTGTAAATATATAGGCACCAAACATAGATGCACCGGCATGTACCAAGCAAATATTAACAGACCTAAAGGGAAAATTGACAGCAATATAATAGTAGGGACTTTAAGACTCTACTTATATCAAAGCTAGATCAACCAAACCATTAAGAAAACATAGGTCTTAAATAACATATTAAACCAAATGGATTTAATTTTTTTCTTTTAGTGTTTATTTTTGAGAGAGAGAGAGAGAGAGAAAGAGAGCGAGCGAGCATGAGAAGAACAGGGAGAGCGAGGGTGACACAGAATCCGAAGCAGGCTACAGGCTCCAAGCTGTTGTCACAGAGCCCAATGCGAGGCTCAAACTCCCAGACTCTGAGATCATGACTTGAACCAAAGCCAGAGGCCTAACTAACTGAGCGACCCAGGTGCCCCTAGACCAATTGGATTTAATAGGTATATACAGAAAACAAAAAATTTTATCCCCCAAATTACGGGATGCATTAAAAGCAGTTCTAAGAGGGTTCATAGCCTACCTCAATGTAGGCCTACCTCAAGAAACAGGAATGAGAAATCTCAAACAATTTAACTTTACACCTCAAAGAACTAGGGGAAAAAAAGAATAAATGAAACCCAAAGTTAGTAGAAGGAAGGAAATAATAAAGCTTAGAAAGGAATAAATAAAGATTAAAAAACAATGGAAAAGATCAATACAACCTAGAGCTGATGTTTTGAAGAGATTGAAAAAAATTGACAAGGCTTCAGCTATACTCAAGAAAAAAGAGGGCTCAACTTTAAAAATTCAGATAGGAAAGAGAAGTTAGAACT
This sequence comes from Crocuta crocuta, assembly GCF_008692635.1. Taxonomy (NCBI): domain Eukaryota; kingdom Metazoa; phylum Chordata; class Mammalia; order Carnivora; family Hyaenidae; genus Crocuta; species Crocuta crocuta. Next base: position 5,570,648 of record NW_027529934.1, on the reverse strand, counting down.
GATACCATAGATATACAAGAGATTGTAAGAGACTACCATGAACAATTATACAATGACAATATCGGACAATCTAGAAAATGGAACAAGTCCTAGAAGCTTATAATCTTCCAAGACTGAATCATGAAAAAATAGAAAATCTGAATAAACAGATTACTAGTAAGGAAATTGAATCAGTAGTAAAAAACCTCCCAACAATCAAAAGTCTAGAGCCAAATGGCTTCACTGGTGAATTCTACCATTCAAAGAAGATTTAATACCTATCCTTATTAAACTCTTCTAAAAATTTGAAGACTGGGTAATGCTCCTAGTCTCATTTTATGAGGGTAGCATTACCCTGCTGCCAAACCCAGATAAGGACACCACACATGTGCACACAAAATTACAAGCCAATATCTATGAACAGTGAAAAAATTCTCAACAAAATATGACCAGACCAAACTGAACAATACATTAAATGAATCGTTGACCACATCAAGTGGGATATGTTCCAGCGATGCAAGGATGGTTCAATATCCACAAATCAATCAATGTGATATACCACATAAACAAAATGAAGGATAAAAATAGTTGCAGAAAAATTTTTTGACAAATTCAAATGCATTTATGATAAAAACTCTCAAAAAGTGATTAAAAGTGAGTATCTAGAAAACATACCTCTACATAATAAGGGGGCTATATGACAACCCACAGCTAATATTATACCCAACAGTGAAAAGGTGAAAGCTTTTTTTCTAAGATCAGAAACAAGACAAGGATGCCCACTCTCATCACTTTTTAAACAATTTTCATTCTAGTATAGTTGACATGCAGTATTATATTAGTTTCAGATGTATAATATTGTGATTTCAACAATTGTATTCAACACCCAGTGCTCACATCACAATAAACATACTCTTAATTTCCTTCAACTATTTCACCCATACTCTTAGCCACCTCCACTCTGGTAACCATTAGTTCTCTATAGTTAAAAGTCTGGTTTTGGTTTGTCTCTTTTTTTCTCCCTGTGTTTTGTTTGTTTGTTTTGTTTTGTTTGTTTCTTAAATTACACATGTGAGTGAAATCATACAGTATTTGTCTTTCTCTGACTGACTTATTTTGCTTAGCATCATACCTTCTAGATCTATGCATATTGTTGCAAATGGCAATATTTCATTCTTTTTCATGGCTGATAATATCCCATTGTATATATTTATACCAGTTCTTCTGTGTTTATTCATTTATTGATAGGCAGTTGGACTGCTTCCATAATTTGACGATTGTAAACAATGCTGCAATAAATATAGGGGTGCATATATCCTTTTGATGTAATGTTTTTATATTCTTTGGGAAAATACCAAGTGGTGGAATTACTAGATCGTATGGTAATCTTATTTTTAATTTTTGGTGGAACCTCCACTGTGATAATCATAGTGGCTGCATCAGCTTGCCACCAACAGTACATGAGTTTTCCTTTTTATCCACGTTTTCGCCAACACTTTTTGTTTCTTTTAAAAATGTTAACCATTCTGACATCGTGGTTTTGATTTGCATTTCTCTGATGATGAGTGATGTTGAACATCTTCTCGTGTGTCTGTTGGCCATCTGTGTCTTCTTTGGAGAAATGTCTGTTTATGTCTTCTGCCCATTTTAAAACTGAAAAAAAAATTTTTTTGGCGTGTTGAGTTGTATAATTCTTTCTCTATTTTGGATACTAACCCTTTATCAGATATGTCATTTGCAAATATCTTCTCCCATACAGTAGGCTGCCTGTTAGTTTTGTTGATTATTTTCTTGTGTGCATAAGCTTTTTATTTTGATGTAGTCCCAATAGTTCATTTTTGCTTTTGTTTCCCTTGTTTCAGAAGATACACCTAGATAGTTATTATAGCTGATGTCAGATACATTACTGCCTGTGCTCTCTCCTAGGATTTTTATGGTTTCAGATATCATATTTAGGTCCTTAATTCATTTTGAGTCTATTTTTGTGTAAGAAAGTGCAGTTTCATTCTTTTGCATAGAGCTGTCCAGTTTTCCCATATATTAAAATTTTTTTAATGTTTATTTTTGAGAGCGAGTGAGAAAGAGAGAGAGACAGACAAACAGGGTGTGAGCGAGGGAGGGGCAGAGAGAGAGAGGGAGACAGAGAATCCAAAGCAGGCTCCAGACTCTGAGCTGTCAGCATAAAGCTGGACCCGGGGCTCAAACCCACAGACTGTGAGATCATGACCTGAGCCAAAGTCGGACACTTAACTGACTGAACCAGCCAGGCACTTTTTGTGGGCTTTAATTTTAATTGTGGGCTTAATTCTGGTTTTTTAAAATTCTGTTCCATTGATTTGTGTGTCTCTTTTTGTGCCAGTATTATACCATTTTGATTACTATAGCTATGTAGTATAACTTGAAATAATAATTGTGGTACCTCTAGCTTTGTTTTTCAAGATTGCTTTGGCTTTGTGGGGTCTTTTGTGATTCTATATGAAGTTTAGGATTGTTTGTTTCAGTTCTGTGGAAAATACTGTTGGTATTTTAATAGAGATTGCATTAGATGTGTAGATTGCTTTGGGTTGTATGGACATTTTAACAATATTTGTTCTTCCAGTCCATGAGCATGGAATATCTTTCCATTTGTTTGTGTCATCTTCAGTTTTTTTCATCCATATTTTACAGTTTTCAGAGCACAGATTTTTCACCTCTTTGGTTAAGTTTATTCCTAGGTATTTTATTATTTTTAATGCAATTATAAGTGGGATTGTCTTCTTAATTTCTCTTTCTGCTGCTTCATTATTAATGTATAGCCATGCAGTGGATTTCTCTGTATATTAATTTTGTATCTGTTAACTTACTGAATTCATTTATTGGTTCTAGTAGTTTTTTGGTGGAGTGTTCAGGGTTTTATATGTGATCTGAAAGTAGTGAAAGTTTAACTTCTTCCTTACCAATTTGGACGCCTTTTATTCGTTTTCCTTGCCTCATTGTTATAGCTAGGACTTCCAGGACTATTTTGAACAAAAGTGGTGAGAGTGCACATCTGTGTCTTGTTCCTGACCTTAGGGGAAAAGCTGTCAGTTTATCACCATTGAGTATGATGTTAGCTGTGGGTTTATCAAATATGACCTTTACTCTGTTACGGTATGTTCACTCTATCTCTACTTGTTGAGGGTTTTTATTGTGAATGGATGTTGTACTTCGTGAAATGCTTTTTCTGCAAGAATTGAAATGATCATATGTTTTTTTATCCTTTCTCTTGTTGATGAGATGTATCATGTTGATTGATTTGCAAATACTGAACTAGTTTTGCATCCCAGGAATAAATCCCCTTTGATTGTGGTGAATGAATTTTTTAATGTGTTGTTAGAGTTGGTTTGCTTATTTTTTATTGAGGATTTTTGCATCTGTTTTCATCAGAGATGTTGGCTTGTACTTCCCTATTTTTTAGTGTCCTACCTGGTTTTGGTATCTGGGTAATGCTGGCCTCATAGAATGAATTTAGCAGTTTACCTTCCTTTGTTTATAACTTAGAATAGTTTGAGAGAAATAGGTATTAAGTCCTCATTAATGTTTGGTAGAATTCACCTGTGAAGCTATCTGCTCTTGGGCTTTTGTTTGTTGGGGGTAATTTGACTACTGATTCAATATCGTTGCTGGTAATTGGTGTGTTCAGATTTTCTGTTTCTTGGGGTACCTGGGTTGCTCAGTCAGTTGAGTGTTTGACGTTAGCTCCTATCATGAGTTTGTGAATTCAAGCACCACATCGGGCTCTTTGCTGTGACGCCTGTCAGTGCAGAGCCTGCTTTGGATCCTCTGTCCCCCTCTCCCTCTATCCCTTCCCTGTTTATGCTCTCTTTCTCAAAAAATAAGTAAGGCATACTTTTTTTTTCTATTTCTTTCTGATTCAGCTGTGGGAAGTTACAGGTTTCTAGGAATTTATGCATTCCTTATTGGCAGTTGTCCAGTTTGTTGGCATTTAATTCTTCCTAATATTCTCTTGCAATTGTTTGCATTTCTGTAGTGTTGGTTGTTTTTTCTCCTCTTTCATTTCTGATCTTATTTGAGGGCCTTCTCCCCACCTTTTTTTTTTTTTTTTTGATGGGTCTGGCTAAATGTTAATTTTGTTGATATTTTCAAAGAACAAGCTCCTGGTTTCATTGATCTGTTCTATAAAAATAAAATTATTTTTAGTTTATATTTGCTTATTTCTGCTCTAATCTTTATTGTTTATTTTTTCCTTTTGTTGATTTTGGGTTTTGTTTGTTGTTCTTTTTCTAGCTGCTGTAGGTATAAGGTTAGGTTGTTTATTTGAGGTTTTCTTGCTTCCTGAGGTAGGCCTGTGTTACTGTAATCTTCTCTCGTAGAACATTGGCTGCATCCTAAAGGTTTTGGCAAGTTGTGTTTTAATTTTCATTTTTCTCCGTGTGTTTTTAAATTTCCTCTTTGATTTCTTGATTAGCCCATTCATTGTTTAGTAGCAAGTTATTTAACCTCCATATTTTTGTGCTGTTTCCAGATTTTGTTGTTGATTTCTAGTTTTCTAGTGTTGTGGTCAGAAAGGATTCATAGTGTAACTTTGATCATTTTGAATTTGTTGAGACTTGTTTTGTGGCCTAATATGTAATCTGTTCTGGAGAACGTTCAATGTGCACTTGAAAAGAATGTGTAATCTGCTCTTTTTGGGTGGAATGTTCTGAATATATCTGTTCGATCCATCTGGTCCAGTGTGTCATTCAAAGCCACTGTTGCCTGGTTGATTTTCTGCATAATTCATCCATTGATGTAAGTGGGGTGTTAAAATCCCCTATAATTATTGTATTACTATTGATTGCTTCCTTTATGTTTGTTATTAGCTGCTTTAGGTATTTGGGTGCTTCCATATTGGATGAGTAAATATTTACAATTTATATATATATATATTGGTGCCTGGGGGCTCAGTTGGTTAAGTGTCTGACTCTTGGTTTTGGCTCAGGTCATGGATCATGAGTTGAAGCCCTGTGTCATGAGTTCAAGCCCTGTCTGCTGTCAGCACAGAGCCTGCATGCGATGCTCTCTCTCCCTGTGTCTGCCCTTTCCCTGCTTATGCGCACTTTGTTTTTCTCTCAAAATAAATAAACTAAAAAAAAGAATTGTTATATCTTTTATTGGATTCTTTAGTTTATGATTATATAGTGTCCTTGTCTCTTATTATAGTCTTTGTTTTAAAGTCTTTTTTGTCTGAGGGGCACCTGGCTGCCTCAGTCAGTAGAGCAAGCAACTCTTGATCTTGGGTTTGTAAGTTCAAGCCCCATGTTGGGTGTAGGGATTACTTGAGAAAATTAAAATTTAAAAAAGTCTAATTTTGTTTTATCTAAGTGTTGCTGCCCTGGATTTCTCTGGATTTCTTTTCACTTCAATATTCATAACAAATCATCCTCCATCCCTTCAGTTTCGATCTCTATGTGTGTCTTTAGGTCTGAAATGAGTCTCCTGTAGGCAGCATAGAGATGGGTCTTGCTTTTTCTGTCCCCCTATGTCTTTTTTTTTTTTTTTTTTTTACCTTTTGTCTTTTGCTTGGAACATTAAGTCCATTTACATTCAAAGCAATTATTGATAGCTCTATACTTATTGCCATTTATTACTTGCTTATGGTTGTTTCTCTAGTTCTTTTCTGTGCCTTTCTGCTCTCAAGATTAGTTCGGGGACAAATGGGGACATGTGACTTAGTTCTGGTCAGTTGGATGTGGGGATGAACAATGTAAGCTGGTAGCAGACTAGGTCTTTCAAAACATCCTGTAGGAGGCTGAAGTCTTCTCTCTGTCACCCTTGGCATCCACGGATGGCTGCCACATCCACATTAGACTTGCATGAGCAAAAAGTAAACCTTTGTTTTCCCTGGTTTACTGGCGAGGGAACAGAATCACAACGTATTGTACTAATCATGGTAATACTGTTTCCCAGTACTCTGACCGCCCTGAGGGCAAGAATGCTGACTTACTCATTTGTAGCTTTTAGTCTAGGAACTGGAAGAAGGAATATATTTGTCAAGTCAGGGAGGAGATTGTTATGGTAATTAGGAGCATAGAATCCAGGGAAATGCTTTCTTTCATTGCTTTAAGATAAGATATGTTTGAATATGATCATAGGTGAAGGAAATGAATGAGTGGCGAGGGAGAGGATAAAGTTACAGAAAGAAGGATCTTCAGGGGCAGGTAGAAGAGTAAGGCCTGGAAGCCCTAATAAGAATGTGAGAAGGAGGAGCCTGGGTGACTCAGTCAGTTAAGCATCTGACTTCAGCTCAGGTCATGATTTTACTGTTTGTGAGTTTGAGCCCTGCATCAGGCTGTCTGTGCTCAGCCCAGAGCCTGCTTTGGATCCCCTGTGTCTCTCTCTCTCTGCCCCTCCCAGGCTTGTATGCTCTTTCCCCGTCCCTCTCAAAATAAATAAATAAAGTTAAAGAAAAGGTGGGAAAATAGTTTCCTGTCTTTATTTGATTGTATGGAGAATAAGGAGGAGTAAGGATTCAAGTGATGGCTTTTGGGGGAGAGCTTGTTGTCTTGAAGACAAGGGAGGTGGAAAAAAAAGAGCATCAAGAGAAGAGATGAAGGTGGAGATTCCAGGTATTGACAGAAGATAATAGTATATATTGCCTATCTTGCACCAAATACTTTGTTGGAGCACTCACAAATGTCTCATTTAATCCACTCAGTCGTCTGTAAAATACTTACTGATATCACCACTTTTCATAGATGAAGTAGCCGACTCCTCGAGGTGAAGTAATTTATCAAGGCTGTACAGCTAGTTAGTGGCAGAGCCAGGGTTCAGATCTGATCCGTCAGACTCCTTGCTGGTCTACGCTAGAGTAATGTGATGGGAGAGACCCAAGGCACTTCATCATGACCGCTGTCTTGGAGAATTTAAATCAGGTCGTCTGTCAGTGCCCTTCATGTCACACTACCTATGTCCAGGGATAGTAATCTGTCAATGAATGTGCACTCAGTACCTTCACACAGACACTGAAAGAGTTTTAACAAGGTTTAAAAATGGAGCAAGTAAGCCAGTCCACTAATTGTTATAGAAAAGTCAACTCACAAGTTTTTAACAGTTTGGGTTCATGATATTAAGCGATTTGAATGGCTGGTTGTTCAGGTGTGACTCAGGTGCAACCTCCCTGATGTGAATACCAATGATGAGGGAATTAAAAAAAGTGATATGAAACTTTCACTATGTGAGCAGTTACATTGTCATCTTATCATTTTTAGAACTATCTTGATTCCCTCGAGGATGTAAGCATACATTGCATGACAGTGAGAAATTTACCAAGTCATGGATTTGAGGCTGAGTTAAAGTTTAGGAAAACATTTATTATCTTGATGTATTAAGATCACCTCAGAGTCTGAAATTGTATATCCAAAGTTATGTTGGTTTTAATAGGTTATATTTTCTAAACACAAGCCATACATTATTTCATAGTAAATTTCAGAAGTAATATTTAAAGTAAGACTTTTGAATGACATAAAATGAATATTGCTAGTGACATTTGCACCCATTCTGGGAAGCTGGAAGGACGATGGTGGAAGAAGTTCAGTACAGATTTCCTGGAAGATAATTGAAACATCACAATGAGCTCTATTCAGCAATGGAAACTGATAATAGATTATGAAATTGAAGTAAATGAACAGAATTTTAAAACATGGGCTTGGCTGATGGTTTTCTTTCTCTGCCTTGGGAACAGTCTGTCTTCCTCCCACAAGGCACTGCTTGCTCACCCGGGGTTATTAATGAGATTCAGGTTAAAGTGGCCCACGTAGTCCATCCTTATGCACTTCCACAGCTGCCCACTAAAAGGGACCATTTCCGCTCCCAAGAACACACTTTGACCAGATGAGTTCTCTGGGCTGGCAATGAGGAGCCTGAAATGAACTCCTCCATTAGAAACAGCCTCAGGCTGCACGTAGTCCCAGTTCCAGGAAAAGCCTCAGCTGAAGCCCCCCTCGGACCGCCCTCCGATCTACCAATCAAAAGAAATGTGTAACATTCCTGTAGTCTTGGAGACGAGTCAGGGTGGGGAGCTGCAGGTAGTTACTTTGTACAAACTTGCCAATCAATCACTGCTTGCAGGAGCCCCACGTAGAGTTTCTGAGCCCACCTTATAATTGGTCATTTTAAAAGACTCTCAAAGGTCATGATTGGGTTCTGCCAAATATAACGGACGCCTTGCAGATACTGAATGGTCAAAACTGTTACTATGCTGTTACTATGGGTGCTGTACAATTATGATTGGTGCCTATGTAATGATGCAGAACGTACAACGTGTACACGGTAACACCCCCGCCCTTCCCCCATAGAAACCCTGCTCGCCACTGTTCGAGGCTTCACCTTGCTGCTGCTGCTGCTGCGCTGGGAGATGGGTGAGCCCCTGCTGGAGCTTGTAATAAAGACCCTTTTGTTCTTGCATCGGTGCCGGCTCCTTGGAGGTCTCTGGGGACTCACGATTCGGGCATAACAGCAACAGGACTGAAAATGGCCAAAAAAGCCTTTATACATTTTATGGCTTAGAAACAGGATCCACGTAACAGGGGTAAATCGTCTTTGAATCCTAAGCAATCTCTTAGAGGGATTGCAGGTATTTTGGGCACCGTGCAACTTCATTATAAAGAGACAGAGAGCTGTCCTTATTTTAACATCTGCCTCCCTTTGCTGTCTGAGCCTTAATTTCTTCAACTTCAGTCTTGCTTCCTGGAATTTGAGTTTTGATGCTTGCTTGGTTAGTTTTCCATTGACAGATTGCGATAGCGTTCTAGAAATGTGCCACATGCTCCAACCGTGCCGATTCTGAGATTCCCCTGACATGAGTGTCATCTGTCCCTTCTTCTCTTACTTGTGCTCATTTAAAAACTGATAATTCAACATCGCAAATATGTATCAAGAACCCACCACATCCCTGCTGATCTCTGCAGGGCATCCAACACATCTGAGTTAAACAGTCCTTTTAGAGTTTTTATCAACAAGCTTGTATTTAGAAATTAAGTAGATCTTCCTTTAGAACTACAACTGATTAATACAATCTAATATACTTACGAGTGTTCTTACAAATCTTTTAAACACTGTGATAATTGGTAGTATTTTTTTTTATTATTAACTCTGTAGTATAGAGGAACAGTACAGACTTGGAAATGTCCGGCTTTATCCATGGCCACCAAGTCCTTGTGTTCTGTATTTCAGCCACGATGATCTCCTTTCAGCAGCTCAAACAGGCTGTCTTTTCCCATCTCTGGGTTTTATTTTATTCATCTTAGAGATTTCTTTCTCTGAAAAGACTTCCCTGACCTTCTCTCTGTCTTTCAGATCTGATTTTTGTTCCCCTAATTTTTCATCTGGCCCCATGCTGCCCCCATCATAGACTTTATCACTGTGTACTATGACTATTTGATTTGTTTTCTGCCTCCCTCATGATTCATAAGCTCCATGAAAGCAGTACCTACTTCAGTTTTATTCTCTTCATTATGCCTCCCATCACAGCAAATACCTACTGCTGGTAAATAGTCATTAAATATTGGGAGATTGAGTGAATGTAGAAAATGACATAGAAAATGACCTGTGTTTGAGCCCAGGTCTCGCTACTCATTGACTTTGTCAGTGATAGTTTCCTCATCTATAATAGTGTTGAAGATACCTTGCTCTGATCAGAGAAGATAGTATAGGTGAAATTGCTTGCATTTCATAAAGGTGTTACATATTTCTTAGTCTTCTTAATGGTGCTCAGATTCCATTTGCAACATGTTAATTTCTACTACATTTTATGTTGCTTTTAAGACTTGCCTGAGATTTTTTTCATATGCAACTTTTCTTCTTCTCTACAGAAATTATAAGCCATAGAAGATTTCATTTATTTGTTTTTCTTTGTAATAGTGCCTGTCACCCCAAGAAAGTTACAGAAAATTTAAGGGAGAGATTTTGTGATCAGTTAACTGGTTTCCTCTTATGATTTCCATATCAGTAAATACTCAACCAAACTGTATTTTCATCTTAAAAATATTTCTGTTTAACAGTTAGTATTATAAATAAATAGAAAAATATTACTTGCATTGATATCAAAATTAGACTCTCATTCCAAATTCACTGATATTCTATCTCTGCTATGTGATCCAATAAAAAATTAACTATTTGATTATTTGATTTGAACAACACAGGGGTTTTCATGTGCAGTACTAAAATGCATTCTTTAAAAAATAAATATGGAATTTATTTCTCAGTAAGTATCTATTACTATTAAAGATATTGTGGGAAAGAGGGCATATTGAGTTAATTATGGATTTTGGCTATGGAAAATAGGTTGGATGAGACCAAGTCTCCCACCTAGAATAACTACAACAGATAGATAAAATTCATAAAAGGACAACAAAATCATAAACAACATCCCAGCTTGTTAAATGTCTTATAGAACAAATGAACAGAGAGAACTTGTGCAGTGGAGATTTTGGAGAGAAGGAAAAGATATTGAAGTGAGCCTTTAAACCCTAATGGCTCTGTCATCAAATTATTTGTCAGTTAATATTGAGGAATACAGAGGCAGTGTAGGAAATGGTGGCTTAGAGCTTGTGGCAAACTAGTGGGTCTGGAAAGATAATCACTGTAGTTCAAGGCTATCAAGGCAACCAAGTCTTGAAGTAAGACATCTGAGGATCAGTAAGCTCAATATTCCTCAAAGTCTCCCTTTAAGGAATTTACCAATTCTTAGGTTGTGCATATGAGGTGAGTGGTCAAGAAACAAGCAAAGATACTGATGGGGGCTAAAGCCACTAAGCAGAGTTTTGTTGTTATTGTTGAAGTCTCGTGGTATGAGGAGACATCTGATCTCAGAGCTGCCTAAGAAGGAGGAGCCTAATGAGCACCCCAGTAATTCAGTTGAGATGTCTGAAGCACTGGATCCTGGAATGTAAGGGAAAACAGTAAATGGAAGAGCCTTCACAAAATCCGAACTACTACTTTGAATCATCTCAACCCCTGATTGGATCAAAGTAACCTACCCATTATCTATTTGATTTCCAGAGGAAAAATAAACCCTCTCTGGAGGTAGTAATGTCTGAAGGTTTTACATAAAGGGTCCCCATCCAAAATTGATAGGCATGTCAGAAAACAGGACAAAATGAATGAAAGCCGTGTGAAAAATATAGTAGAAATAGACTCATAAATGACCCAGATATTGGAATTACCTGATGGTCTTTAAATAATGGTAATTAATATGTTCATAGGGATAGGGGAAATATTGAAACTATAGCCAGAAACCTGGAAAATATAAAAAAGAATCAAATAAAAATTTTAGAACTTACAATAACTGAAATTAAAAATTTAGTAGATGGATTTAATAGACATAGCAAAAGAAATGATTAGTGAATTGGAGAATAGGTTTATAGAAAATATCCATATTGAATCATCAGGAAAAATGAAGGACAAATGGGATATGGTAAAAAGATCTGACATATCAGAGTCCCACAAGAGAAGAATGAGACATACTTAAATTTGAATAGATAATGGTTAAGGATTATAAACCAGATACAAATGTCAACACAGACTGAAAAAGGTCTACAAATTCCACAGGGAACAAAATCAAAGAAAAGCACACCAAGGCTCATCATTAAAAAAAAAAGAAAACTTTAAAAGCATCCATTCCAAAGAAAACAAAGATGCATCATCAAAGGAATATAATAAGATTGAGAGAAGTCTTTTCAGCACAGATTATCAAAGCTTGAAGTCAACAGAAATAATTTTTAAAGCCTTCAGAAGACATGAACAGACACTTCTCCAAAGAGAACATCCAGATGGCCAGCAGATACATGAAACGATGCTCAGTGTCCCTCCTCATCAGGGAAATACAAATCACAAACCACACTGAGATACCACCTCACACCCATCAGAGTGGCTAAAATGAACAAATCAGGAGACTCTAGATGCTGGTGAGGATGTGGAGAAATGGGCACCCTCCTACACTGTTGGTGGGAACGTAAACTGGTGCAACCCCTCTGGAAAACAGTGTGGAGGTTCCTCAGAAAAATTAACAATAGAACTCCCCTATGATCCAGCAATAGCACTACTAGGAATTTACCCAAGGGATACAGGAGTGCTGATGCATAGGGGCACATGTACCCCAATGTTCATAGCAGCACTCTCAACAATAGCCAAAACATGGAAAGAGCCTAAGTATCCAGCAAGTGGTGAATGGATCAAGCAGATGTGGTATATTTATACAATGCAATACTACATGGCAATGAGAAAGAATGAAATCTGGCCATGTGTAGCAACATGGATGGACCTTGAGGGTGTTATGCTGAGCGCAATAAGTCAGGCAGAGTCAAGACAGATACCATATGTTTGCACATATAGGTGGATTAGGAGGAACTTAACAGAGGACCATGAGGGAGAAGAAGGGGAAAAATAGTGGGGGAGAGGGGGGGAGGAAAACCATGAGAGCCTCTTGAATGCTGAGAACAAAATGAGGGCTAATGGAGGTGGGGGAGAGGGGAAGGGGGGTGATGGGCATGGAGGAGGGCACTTGTTGGGATGAGCACTAGGTGTTATATGGAAACCAACCTGACAATAAGCTATTTAAGAAAAAAAGAAGCCCTTAAAAAGTGCTGACCCAAACACACATTTTTCAAAACTGAAGGTGAAATAAACAACAAATAACCCTGAAATAATGTGTCATCAGTAGACAGACTCATACTAAAAGAAACACTAAAGGAAAGTGATCCCCCAAAGGAATCATGGCAATGCAGGAAGGAGTGAAGAATGATGGGAAATGTAAATATATTAGTAAATCTATATGAATATTGACTCTCTAAGAGCATTAAAATTGGTCTTGTGTGCTTTCAAATATATGTAAAACTTAAATGAAAATTTTAACACCAGTTAAAACAATAACATAAGTTATAGTTTTAAAACTAACACCAGTTTGGGAGTGGGAAAAATGGATGAAAATACAATTTAAGAAGATTAAGTAGAGGATGCCTCTTATGATCTGTAAGGTAAACGTAGGTCATTACCAAGTTAATAGCAATTAAAAAAAATGAAAGAAATACTTTATTAATAGATGTAAGAAAATTTTAAAATAGGAAACATAAAACATGTAGGTCTTGTAGAAAACAAACCGTAAAATGTAAGCCATAAACTCAAGTATAACACAACACTTAATGTAAATTGACTCAGTAATGCAATTAAATGGCAAAGCTGTTCAGACTGGATTAAGAAACAAAACCCAAGTATTTACTGCTTATGAGACACATTTTAAAATAAGGACACAGAAATGTTGAAAGAAAAACAGGTGGAAAATCATACAAACATTAGCAAAAATGAATTTGGTTTAGTCACACTAAATTAGATGAGGTAAATATTGGCAGAAAATTAGTGTTACTCAGGAAAAAGGAAAACATTGGATAATGATTAAGTGTCAATTATCAGGAAGACACAACAAACTTCACCTTTGTATCCAGAAAATGTTGCTTTTTGCTTCCCTCTCCTTTCTCTCCCTGTCTGTCTGTCTCTCTCTCTGTGTAGATATAGAGCTAAGAAGAAAAATACAAATCTAAAAATCCACTTATTAGATTTGGAGAGCTCACATTTTTTTCAGTAACAAGTATATTAACCTTCCCCCACCAAAGTGTCAGATGAATATAGGGGATTTAAAATTAAAACAACTAAATTTTAAAACTTATCTTAAGTGACATATATGGACATATATGGAATGTTGTATCTCAAACTGCACCTGGCTGGCTCAGTTGGTAGAGCATGTGACTCTTGATCTCAGTGTTGTGAGTTCGAGCCCCACATTGGGCATGGAGCCTAGTTAAACAAAAACAAAAACCACTGCAGAAGATACATTTTTCAAGTGACCACAAAATAAGTTTCAACAAAGGTAAAAAAATTTAAATCATAAATCCTAGAAAATTGTTTAGAAATAAAAGAGAAAAAGTATGAATTACTAATAATCAGTGTGGTGAAAGAGAAGATCACTATGGATTCTACAGAAAATTTTAAAATGAAAGTTATTTTATTTTATTTTATTTTTTTACAAATAGTTTATTGTCAAATTAGTTTCCACATAACACTCAGTGCTCATCCCCACAAGTGTCCTCCTCCATGCCCATCCCCCCCCACCCTCATCCATCAGTCCTCAGTTTTTGTCAGCATTCAAGAGTCTCTCATGGTTTGCCTCTCTCCCTTTCCCCCACCATTTCCGCCCTTCTTCTCCCCCTTGTTCCTCCGTCAAGTTCCTCCTAATCCTCCTATACGTGCAAACATATGATATTTGTCCTTCTCTGCCTGACTTATTTCGCTCAGCATAACACCCTCAAGGTCCATCCATGTTGCTACACATGGCCAGATTTCATTGTTTCTCATTGCCATGTAGTATTCCATGGTATAGATAAACCACATCTTCTTGATCCATTCATCTGTTGATGGACACTTAGGCTCAAAATGAAAGTTATTTTAAACAACACCTTGCCAATAAACTTGACAGTTTTCTTGAAGTAGACAAAATGCTTTGCAAAACATTATATACAAAAGTTGGCATAAGAAGAAATTTAAAGCCTGAATAATTTATTGTCTATTAATGAAATTGAACCCATAATTAAGAACCTCCCACAAAGAAAGCATTCAACCCAGAAAGCTTTACTGGTAAATTACTCTAAGTATTTAAGACAGAAATAGCACTAATCTTGTACAAATTCCTCCAGACAATAGAATAAAGAAAGATGAAACAGTTCCCAGCTTGTTTTGTAAGGCTAGCATAATCTTGATACCAATATCAGTTAAGACAATTATAAGAAAATCAAATTACAAGGCAATCTCAGGAATATGGATAAAAATGTATTGAATCAAATATTAGCAAATACTATCTGCTGATATATTACAAAGATAATACATCATTATCCAGGTGGTTTATTCCACAAATGCAAGGTTGGTTTAACACATGAAAATCAATCAAAGCCATTTGCTATATTGAGTCTAAATAAGGAAACCATATGGTCATCTAACCGTGTGTGTGTGTGTATGTGCATAGATATAGTGTATATATCTATATATATGTGTATATTTCTATATACAGTTTATGTGTATATATCTATATACAGTTGATAACATTTACTCATAATAGTTATTCATTACAAATAAGATTCTTGGAAAATTAAGAATATAAAATATCTTCAAGCTGATAAAAGATATCTGCACATACATGCAGCAACTTCACATTTCACATTCATTTATTAAAAGATTTTCCTGTGAGATTAGATATAAGAAAGGATATTTGCTACCATAACTCCTATTCAACATTTTAATAGAAGTCCTGGACAGTTGAATAAAGTAAGAAAAGGAAATCAAAGGTAAAGTAAAAAAAAAGAAATAAAATATATTATCACTTTTTTGGTTAGGATTATATATGTAGACAATTCAAAATAAATTTATAGATAAATTATTAGAATTATTTTTTAAAAATATTTTTTATTTATTTCTGAGAGAGAGAGAGAGAGAGACAGCCTGAGCAGGAGAGGGTTAGAGAAAGNGGATACAATTATTAAATATTAAAAATTATTAAATATAATGATAATATATTATCTCTGTATTGATCTGTAAATCCAGTGCAATTCCAGTTAAAATAGCAGTTTTTGTTTAGAGGAAATATAAAGCTGATCCTAAAATTTATATCAAAGAACAAGGAATTGAGAATAGATAAAGTAACCTATGTGAACAAAGCTGGAAGACTCAGAATACTACATATCACGCCCTATTAAGAGTTATAACGATCAAGAGTATGATCCTGGCCCAAGGATAGACAACTAAGTGAGTAAAACAGCGTGAATAATTCAGAAACAAATCCACCCATAACTGGAAAATATTATTGCAGCAGATGGTCTCATACAGATCAACCGGATATCCATGTGAAAAAAAAAAGACCCCGATCCTTACGTCAGACAAGCCACAAAAATCAAATTCAGGTGAAATAGAAAATTAAAAACAATAAAGCTTCTAGAAGGTAATCTAGGAGGGGGAATATTTTTATCACAGAGTTTTGTTAAAGATTAGATAAGCAGAAAGCAAGTAGCAATAACCATAATTTTAAAAAGTTTAATTAAAATTAGGAACTCCTCTTTATAAAAATTACCATAAAGAGAATGAAGAGACAACCCACAGATGATATTTGCAATATATAGTATATACAGTAAATGACTTCTACAAATTACTTAATAAGTCTAACAAGCCAGTAAGAAAGAGAATAATTGTGGGGCGACTGGGTGGCTTAGTCGGTTAAGCATCCGACTTTGACTTAGGTCATATCTCGCGGTTCGTGGGTTCGAGCCCCGCGTCGGGCTCTGTGCTGACTGCCAGCCCAGAACCTGGATCCTGTTTCAGAGTCTGTGACTCCCTCTCTCTCTGACCCTCCCCTGCTCACGCTGTCTCTCTCTCTCTCCTAGAAAAAGAAAAAACATTTTTAAAAAAAGAGAATAATTGAATTAATAGATATGAAAAGTCTTGGACCAAAACTTCTGAAAGGAGTATATCCAAATGACCAGCAGTTAAAAAAAAGAAAACAATAAAAGAAAAAACAAAAGCTCAGATTTTTAGTCATTGAGGAAATGTAAGTGAAAATATAATGAGATATTACTACACATCTACCAGAATGGCAACAATTAAAAATCTGACAATACCAAGAGTTGGTGAGGATGTTAGGGCACCTGGAACTTTTGTATACTGTTGGAGGGAATTTAAATTTGCAAAACTGCTTTGGAAAACTGACAGTGCACCTAACCCATGACTCAGTTCTACTCCTATGTTAGTTCCCAGTATAAACACTTATATATGTGGTCCAGAAGATGTGTCCCAGAATGTTCAGAGCACCACTGTTTGTAACAGCGCCATGCAGCTCACATGCCCAAGAATGAGATGGATGAATAAACTTGGCTCTGTTTCCAAAAGGGAGCTATTCAACAGTGAAAACTACTGTGATTCCATGGATCAATCTCACAGACTATTGAGTCAAAGAACTGACACCTAAGAGCACATGTGTGTGCACTTTGTATGATCCTACTTATTTGAAGTTCCAAAACAGTGAAAGCGAATCTATGGCAATTATAATTAGATGAGCAGCTCCCTTGGGAGTGGTAATGACTGGGGTGTAGCACAGAGGACAGTCCTGGTAATACTCCACATCTTAACCTATGTGGTAGTTGGATGGGTGTTTTTCCTTCTGCAAAAATTTTTTGAGCTGTGTACTTTAGATTTGTGTATTTCCCTACATGTGTGTTATACTTAAAAAAACTTAAAAAATAAGTAAGCTATACTTTCTCATATGTTAGCTATGCTTGCAGGATAGACTTGCCCTATTAATTTCTTTTCTTTTTATTAAAAATTTTTTAATGTTTATTTATTTTTGAGAGAGAGAGACAGAGTGTGAGAGGGGGAGGAGCAGAGAGAGAGAGAGAGAGAGAGGGAGGCTCCAGGCTCTGAGCTGTCCGCACAGAGCGCAATGTGGGGTGAGACCATGACCGGAGGTGAAGTTGGATGCTTAACTGCCCCAGCCACCCAGGTGCCCTGCCCTATTAATTTTATTTGTAATGGAAAATGTTTAGCATTTCTATAAATAAACAAGTGGGCTTGGCTAATGTATTGAGAAATGGTAATGCATTTGAGAATTTGTGTCATACTTTAAGATACTACTAAACCTACTTCATTAGAATATTCAACAGAGAGATAATGGAGTGAATTATTTAGTGCAATGCACATATTTTTTCCAATAATAAAGGGAGCAATTTTTTTTTTAGTACATGCATTGTTCATTTCTTTTCCATTCTTCTGTCAGAAATAGATTACTTCACAGTTGTTTCTTTTCAGATGCCTACAGGAGAATGCAATAATCCCAACACAACTCTAAAATGATGTCTTTTGTCAGTTGTGGTTTATTGGCTGACCCATCAGGTTGCCTTGGTGTCGAGGTATGCACAGTTGCTGAACCTGAGTTCTATGTCACAGAGGACTGGATATCTTCATTCATTCATAACCTGCACTCTGGCTCAGCACCTGCTAGTGTTATTTAGTTCAGGGAAGCTGGCCACCCATATAATTAAATAATTATGTAATTGGTATTTGTGAATACTGTTTTCTATATAAAGTAATTGGAAAAAGTGAAGAGGAAGGGAGTTGAGTTTTGGCTAACCTCCTTAGGAGGGATGAAATTTCCGAAGCACATTTTTCCTTGGAGTAGAAATCATCTTCCACCCACAATCTGCTTACTTACCTCCCCTGTTCATTCTAGAACCTCAGTCTAATTTGACTGGATGGATTTGGTGAGAAGTCTCACCTAATCAGACTGATCTTTCTAATTGAAGTGCCTTTTCCTCTTGCAGTTCAGGCTGATATAGGCATTGTTCCAGTGTTCCAAGGAAAGACTTGATGCATCAGAAAAAGTAGGGTCAGAGGAACGTAGTCTTTAGTCCCTTCACACCTCATTGTACAAAAAAGCCAGACAGTCAGGAAGTAACTCTCCAAGATTATGTTTTGCTGTTCTTTTGATGGGTCAATTTAGCATCTACTGTGTAGAGTGCATTTAATAACTAGAGCTTCCTTAATACCACAGTGCTCTGAAGAATTTTTATTGAAATATACTAAGCTTTTTGTTTTAGTAAATATGTGTGTGCCTTTTCTAGATGAATGTTACAATAATGTAGAATAGAGAATATTACACAATGGTCAGCTAAAAAATTCAGAAAAATGAAATGTAGTTCCCAGTATGCTTCTTGTTCTCCACCCTTCAGGAAGCTAGACACAGTAGTTGCACAGGGAAATTATTTTCTTAGCTATAATGCTGTGGTCAGAAAAACTCATCCCCTCACATCCCATACCTTCATTGCCTTTGTCAGTGAACTTGAAATTGAGCAGTAGGATAAAAATTGCGGTGTCTGATTCTAAGGCTAAGCCCGCTACGCACTTTTTCACCTAGAAGGTTCTATAATTAGATACAAAATGGAGGAGGCTTAAATTGAGCTTTGATGCATCAGACAGCCTTTAAAATCAGCTGCGTCTGGCTTTCCTCCCAAGGATAATTTCAGTGTTATTTACTATGGAGTAAAAATGGGGCTCATGAGCAAGTTACAGTCACTTACAAGAAAATTAAGTTGCATTTCTGCATATCTGTGTTGTGGCTATAAATTTCAAACTTTCTATACTTGGTAAGGAAGAGGGACCACAGAAGAAAAGGAAATACGTTTAATCTTTCTAAACATAAGAAGAATGTAAACAACTAATAAAAACAGCAGGGTCACAGCATTTTACACTCAGATTAAGGAACTTGCTGGAGGTCACACAGCTACTGGTGGTGGAGCTGGGCTGCGAACCTGGGGAGATGGGCAGAAGGCTATGTAAATAGGACCACCATAACTTACTGCTTCTGGAAGAGAAAAAGAAGATGGTTAGGAAACAGCAGAGTCAGGAGTCATTTTAAAAATATGAGAACTGACAGATTTGGAAATAGAAATTAAAGATGATGGGAAACCAGGAAGGGGGTGGAGCATTAACAGGAGGATGCTTCCAGGAACACAGAAGAAAAAGAATTGGAAGCAAATGAGAAGCAAAAGCACCTCTTCCCCAGGAACAAGAGGGAACAAAAGGAGAATGAAAAGAGACATGTGTGAAGACAAAAGTGGTCAGAGTGGGGGCCCCTGGCTGGCTCAGTTAGTTGAGTGTCCAACTTTTGATTTTGGCTCAGGTCATGGTCTCATAGTCCTGAGACTGAGCACCACATGGGGCTCTGTGCTGGGCGTGGAGCCTGCTTACAATTCTCTCTCTCCCTCTCTGCCTCTCCTTCCCACCCCTGTTTATGTGCGTGTGCTCTCTTTCTCTCTCTCTCTCTCAAAAAAAAAATTTTTTTTAAAAAAAGTGGTCAGAGTGATGAGAAATCATGCAAAGACTTTTCTTACAAGGCCTCTACTTTTACATTAAGGGCAGTGCTATCCTTTGAGTGTCAGGAAGGGTAAAGTGTTGAGGATGGTAGAGGGGTAGAATAGAGAAAAACATGTCAGGGACAGGGAAGTATACACACCTTAGCTTGTAAAAACTCTCAGTTTTTCACCACTGAAGCTGATGTTAGGTATGGGTTTTTGTTTATTTTTTTAAAATAATCTGGCCTTTATTATGTTGAGGCATGGTCTCTATAATTCTCTTGTTTTGAGTTTTCATCATGAAAGCTGTTGAATCTTTTCATATGCCTTTTCTGTATCTATTGAGATGACCATATGATTTTTATCCTTCATTTTATTGATGTGGTGTATGACATTGATTGACTTGTGAATATTGAACCATCCTTGCATCCCAGTAATAAATCCCATCTGATTGTGGTGAATGGCTTTTTAAATGTATATACTATATGTGGTTTGCTAATATTTTATTGAGGATTTTTACATCTGTGTTCATATGTGGTTTGCTAATATTTTATTGAGGATTTTTACATCTGTGTTCATATGTGGTTTGCTAATATTTTATTGAGGATTTTTACATCTGTGTTCATATGTGGTTTGCTAATATTTTATTGAGGATTTTTACATCTGTGTTCATCAGGGATATTGTCTTGTGGTTTTCTTTTTTTGTGTGTGGTATCTTTTGTCTGGTATTGGTATCAGAGTAACGCTGGCCTCATAGGATGTATTTGAAAGCTTTCCTTCCTCTTCTATTTTTTTCAATAGTTTGAGGAGAATAGGTATTAACTCTTCTTTAAATGCATGGTGGCGTTCACTTGTGAATCCATCTGGTCCTGGACTTTTATTTTTTGGTAGTTTTTTGATTACTGATTTAATTTAGTTATTTGTAATTGGTCTATTCAGATTTTCCAATTCTTTCTGGTGCTGTTTTGGAATATTGAGTATTTCTAGGAATTTATACATTTCTTCTGGGTTGTCCAGTTTGTTGGCATATAATTTTCCATAGTATTCTCTTATGATCCTTTGTATTTCTGTGGTATCAGTTGTTATTTCTCTCTCATTTTTTATTTTATATGGGTCTTTGCCCTTTTTTTCCCTGCTGAGTTTGGCTAAGGGTTTGTCAATTTTGTTTATCTTTTCAAAGAACCAGCTTTTGGTTTCATTGATTGTTTTTTGTATTGTTCTTTTATCCTTTATATCATTTATTTCTTCTCCAATCTTTATAATTTCTAATAATGTTGTTTAGTCTCTGTATATTTGTGTTTTTTTCCCATTTTTTCTTGGGATTTCTAGCTTCATACCTTTGTGGTTGGGAAAGATGCATAGTGTGATTTTAATAATCGTCTTAAATTTATTTAAGTTTGTGTTATGACTCAGTCTGTGATCTATTCTGGAGAATGTTTCCATGTGCACTTGAAAAGAATGTGTATCCTCTTATTTTTGGATGGAATGTTCTGTATATGTCTGTTATATCCATCTGGTCCAATATGCCATTCACAGACATTGTTTCCTTATTGATTTTCTGTCTGGATGATCTATCTATTGATGTAAGTGGAATGTTAAAGTCCCCTACTATTATTGTATTACCATCAATTTCTCTCTTTTGTCTGTTACTATTTGCTTTATATATTTAGGTGCATCAGTGTTGGTGTATAGATGTTTACAATTGTTATATTCTCTTGTTGGATTGATCCCTTCATCATCATTTAATGCCCTTCTTTGTCTCTTGTTAGTCTTTGTTTTAAAGTCTATTTTTATCTGATATAAGTATTGCTATCCTGGCCTTTTTTTCCACTTCTATTTGTATGGTAAATATATTCCATCCCTCGACTTTTTTGTAGCCTTGAAGTTTTTAGACTTCTTTTAGTTTGATGTGAGTCTTTTGCCTGCAATATGTAGATGGGTCTTGCATTTTTTAAAATCCATTCTGCCACTCTGTGTATTTTGATTGGAGCATTTAGGCCGCTTACATTCAAAGTAATTATTAATAGGTACATACTTATTGCCATTTAAAAAATCTGTTTTCTGGTTGTTTTGTAGTTCTTTGTTTGTTCTTCTCTTGCTCTCTTTGTGATTGATGAGTATCTATAGTGTTTTGCTTGGCTTTCTTTCCCTTTATTTTTTGTGTATCTATCATAGGTTTTGGGTTTATGGTTACCATGAGGTTCATAGATAACACCCTAAGTAAATAGCAATCTGTATTGATTGCATGGTCATTTAAGTTGAAACACATTCTAAAAAAAGAAAAAAAGAAAAAAAACTTTTTTTCTTTTTCCCCTTTTCTCCCCTTTTGACTCTTTTTCTACATTATATATATATATGTATACATTTACATATATATACATATTTTGTATAAAGTATATATATGCATATATATACTTTACCTCTTTTTATTTATACTTTCCTTATGTCTAATTATGGCCATTTCTTTTCCACTTAAAGAAGTCCCTTTAACATTTCTTGTAGTGCTGGTTTAATGGTGATAAACTCCTCTATCTTTTGTTTATCTGGGAAACTCTATCCCTCCTTTAAATCTGATTGATAACCTTGCTAGGTATTGTTTGTTGTAGGTTTTTTCCGTTCAGTAGTTTAAATATATCATGCAATTCCCTTCTGCAGAAAAATCAGCTGATCGTTCTATAAGTTTTCCCTTATATCATCTTTTTGTTTCTCTCTTGCTGTATTTAGGATTCTCTTATTATATTTAACCTTTGACATTTTAATTATTATTTGTTATGGTGTGGGTCTCCTTGGGTTCCTCTTATTTAGAACTCTGTGTTTCTTGTGCTTGGATGTCTATTTCCCTCCTGAAGTTAGGGTTCTATTAAAAATATATTACAGTTTTAGTTTCATTGATTTAAAAAAAATCAATGATTGGATAGAGCATTGATAAAAAAAAATAGTGGCTGGATGTAGCAGAAGGGCCATATTTGTTTTTTGGATTTAGATACTTATTTTATGTATAAAATTGCCAAGTACCTAAAACATAAAATTAAAACATTTCTGGAGATTGCAAATGACTGTACTTCTTATAATCCATTGCCAGCTCCAGTAAACCCCAAATCCCTGTAACATTCATATCTTACATGTCATATCATTTCAGTGTTTTGTGGGGTTGTTGTTTGTAGGCTTGTGGGATAATTTATTTTATTTTATTAAAACTTTTTGATGTTTATTTATTATTGAGATAGAGAGAAACAGAGCATGAATAGGGGAGGGGCAGAGGGAGAAGGAGACACAGAATCTGAAGTAGGCTCCAGACTCCGAGCTGTCAGCACAGAGCCTGACACAGGGCTTGAACTCACAAACTGTGAGATCATGACCTGACCTGAAGTTGTATGCTTAATCAACTGAGCCCTCCAGGTGACCCGGGATAATTTATTTTTGAAGGGAGAATAAGGATTAAAAATTTTTAACAAATATCAAGGAATTGAATTTATCTGATGTTTGCAAAGCTCGTATAAACTTTTTATGATTGTTTTCAATTTGTGAATGACTTCTTATATATAACTTCCAGATCAGATTTTTCTAAAGTCTCATTTCTAATTTTCAAATATGGTGTCCACATCTTTAGAAACGCCAAATGGAAATGACATGATCTGTTACCTATATTCAGAATCGTTGTTTCCCTGAGCCATCAAAAAATATGGAATTCTGTTGCATAGTCTCATTTAGCTAAGTTTTTGCTTTTTCCTGGGGTATGCTTAATGGCTTTTAAAGAGGAAGTTTATCCTCCTACCACTCTCCAGGATGAAGTTCTTAGCATATTACACGCAAGAAGCAATTTCCCAACTGTTCCCTGACCTCACCCCCTCAAAGGCTGGGTTTCTGAACAGAAGGCATTTACATAGGGAGCTACAGATTTTGCACATGTTTCTTATCTCAGTAAAACTGACTTCAAAGGCCAAGTTTAGGGTGATCTCTTCAAATGTACTGGGTTTCCTCAACCTCTGTTTTTATAAATAATTTGACAATACCCAGAGCTGAACCAGACAATACAGTGAATTTGTCTTAATCATAGGCCAACTTTTGGTAAGAAAATGAAAAAATCAGTCCATTGTATGATATCCAGATATCTGGATGTTTGATATGGGGAAGACAACACATCCGGGTAGTTCTGTCTGTGCCAGGACCGTGGGTGGCAGCAGAGGTAAGGAGAAAGGGGAGAACCAGGACTCAGAGAACTGAAGAGAAACCACAGAAAGTGGAATAGGAGAGAGGGAGCAGACCAGACTTCACACAGGAAGTTCCCAGGATATGGAGGTCAAAGATGAGAGGTGGGGCATATGTAGGGCTGAAGGTCAGAGCAAGGCCACTTTAGTCAGGCTACTATTAAGTTTTGGCTTTGCTGAAAGGCAGGTCCAATACCTCTAATGTATCAAGAATGCACCAAGGATTTTCATACCTTTTAAACAAAAGAAAAGTCCAGAAACTAGTTTCACCAGCTTTGTCCTATATTGCTGAAAATTCTTCATATTTTCCTGACCCTTAGTTCAAAGATCAGCCTGTAGCCCAGGGTCACCTCTGTGACATGATCAAGAATGTCCAAAGGCATCCAGGTACCACAAACAGTGATAGTCTCGCTCATAGAGATCTAACCTTTATTTTCAAATTAATAATCTCCTTGGAAGAGTGGCAAACTAAGTCCTAACAGTTTAGTTAGGATAATGCTGGCCTCATAGAATGGGTCAAGGAATATTCTCTTTGCTTCTGTTTTTTGGAAGAGACTGTGAAGGATTAGTATCATTTACTCCTTAAATGTTTGGTAGAATTTATCATTGAAATATCTGGGCCTCATGTTTTCTTTTTTTGGAAGGTTATTAATTATTGATTCAATTTCTTTAACAAATATAGGCCTTTTCAGATAGTCTATTTTTCCTTGTTTGAGTTTTAGTCATTTGTGTCTTTCAAGGAATTGGTTCACTTCATCTAAGTTATCAAATTTGTGGCGTAAGAGTTGTTCATAGTATTCCTTTATAAGATTTTATATTCCTTTTAAAAAGCTTAATTTGGGAATAATTGAAAAACATACTTATATATATTTAAAGTACATGTTATCCTTTTAATGTCCTGGAATAAGTGGTGATGGCCCCTCTTGAATTTCTGATATTGGCAATTTGCATCTTTGGTTTTCTTGGTCAATCTGCCAATAGGCGTATTATTTTTATAAATTTTTTTTTCAAAGAATCAGCTCTTGGTTTTGTTGATTTTCTCTATGGTTTTCCTGGTCTTTAATTTCATTGATTTCTGCTCTAATTTTTGTTATTTCTTTTCTATTGCTGCTTTAAGAATAAATTATTCTTTTTATCTAATTTTCCAAGATGGAAACTTAGATTTTTTTTAAATATATGTATTCAAATAGAAACCATAGAAAGCACTGCTTCACTGTATCCCACAAGTCTGGAGAAGTTGTAGTTTCATTTTCAGGGAACTTAAAATTTTTTTTAACCAATTTATTTATTTTTGAGAGATAGAACATGAATGGGAGAGGGGCAGAGAGAGAGGGAGACACAGAATCCAAAGCAGGCTCCAGGCTCTGAGCTGTCAGCACAGAGCCCGATATGGTGCTCGAACCATTGAACCATCAGATCATGACCTGAGCTAAAATTGGACACTTAACCTGCGGAGCCACTCAGGCACACCCTTAACTTAAAAATTTTTTTTTTTTTTACTGTGTTGGTTTTATTTAATGATGTAGTTGAAGTATCTAGATCTGAGCCAAATATACAGTAGGCACTTAATACATACTTTCGATTGAAGTAAGAGGTATTTTATAAAAAATTTGACAAATAGGGTGGGAGAGGGAAAGAAATAGTACCTTTGAACCAAGGTTTTTAGCTTTGGATGCTGCAATTTTTATAAAAAATTTTTTTGCTTTCCAAATTCTAAATGGATTTTTGACAAATTAACCTGCATATAATGTTTGAATAAAGATTTTGCGCCCATTTGGTCTCATCTGTTGAGAACAGAATACACTTTTAGTATAGTGAACCAGACTCTTTTTAGGTCTCTAAAGCCTAGCTGATTGTAAGTTCTAGCAACTCTGAGTCAGAGACCTATGATTTCCTGTTAAACTATAAAGTTATTTACTCTCTGAATCACAGCACAGAAATCATATTTTGACGTCTATAGAGAAAGGAAGAATTTTATATAATATGATTGATTAAGATATTATTTATCTTTGGGCATGAAAAAAAGTAACATGATTTTTGTCAGATGTTGTGTTTAGCCAAATTGGTCAGGATGTAGAATGTCATCCACCCTTAGGGACTGACTTCATTCATGACCAGGATTTGAACCAGAGACTTATGCTTTATACAAGTTAATACAACACACCTATTTTGCTTTATTTCTGTCACAAAACACCACTTAATAGAAGAATATGCTTCAGTGGATATTCAAGAAATATTCAGTTATCACCAGAGGTGCTTATTTAGGGTATTGTAGTGATGGTGTTGATAAAGTGTATCCTGGATATTTACAGGCAAAGATTTAAATAGAAATTTCATTACCTGAAAAATACCAAAGAATCTTCTATTTATTTACAACTGGCTCAACTCTTCTCTTAACTGTCATCCTGCCTCGTTCCAGGCAAAGAGGACTGTCAGAAAGTTGAAGATAGGCCTTTATAACAAGTCTGTCATGGGTATGGTTAGGGGAAGGACATGAGTAACATCTATGAGTAGAATTCCTGAGCTATCAGTCATTCTTTCTGGTTGAACAGCTCCATTTCCAACTTTCTTTCCCTTGGATGGGCGTGGGGTATGATGCAGAAGCCTGAAAACAGCATACCTCTATTTCCAAGGCTACTTTGCAAGCTAGCTTTTAGTTGGGTCCTGTAATGGGAGGTATGAATGAGAAACTGGAAAATGAGAAGGGAAAACACATTTTTAAAAAAATTTTTATTTATTTTTTTTTAAATGTTTTTATTTATTTCTGAGAGAGAGACAGAGAGACAGAGAGACAGAGAGACAGCATTACAGGGGAGGGTCAGAGAGAGAGGGAGACACAGAATCCAAAGCAGGCTCCAGGCTCTGAGCTAGCTGTCAGCACAGAGCCCAAAGCGGGGCTTGAACCCACAAACGGTGAGATCATGACCTGAGCCTAAGTCGGATGCGTAACTGACTGAGCCATCCAGGTGCTCCACTTTTTTGTTTTTTTAATTTCCTGTTTGGGGGTAGTGCTCAGGCAATAGCAGCACCGGAGATGTTGGCTTCTTGGCAGCAGTGCAGGCTCCTGGATTCCTGTTCAGCAGGGATCGGGCACTTACAACCTCTGCGGCAGCACATCGGCTCCTCTGAAAGTCATACCAGATTATGGTTTAGAAGTAATTGTAGCATTCCTATCTTTAATCTCTTTCTCCATTTTGCTCTTCCATTCCCTCAAATGCTTTTATAATCAACTCCCTTCAGGAAATGTTTTTTTTCTGTTTGATACATCTAAAGTGAGTTGTATTTTCTGACAAGTTTGGATATAAGACATGACATAAAACTGTGATCCTAGAAAACAAAGCCTCAACGATGGAATCTGGGATCTGTTATTGACTGGATTGTGCTTGGACATGAAATATCCTGAAATGACAAAGGAAAGTGAAATGCTCAGAACCTATAGTTTGTAGTGGCCTGGGATACATTGTTCTTAAAGGCAGGACTTCAGGAGAATGACTGTCTATTGTGACTAGTTTAGAAGTGATGATGACGAGGATTCTAGGGTTTGTTGGCTGCTTCTGACTTTGCTGGAGAGCTAGAGAAAGGAAATGAAACACTCAGTATTTAAAACTTCCAGCTCTTTGTTTAGAGAACCAGGGATTTTTTACTGATCGCTCAGAAAGAATCTCCTCTCTTGTAGCCTATAAATGCAGGACTGATACATCTGGGAATCAGACCCAGAACTTGTCCTGTGGGCTGCAGATTAATTCACTTAATTAATTAAATTAATTAATTAAAATTCACTATGTCACCAGGTGTTTTACAGTTGAGGTGTTGGCTGGTAGATAAAGAGACCTTGAGAACTGGAATGGGAATGAGGCATTTGAGAGTAGTCAGAGGAGCCTAAGAAACTTGAACGCCTAAAACCACCTGAGTATCCTTTACTTTCAGAAACAGTTCCTCCTCCCCTATCTGAAGTCTACCTTTTCCTTTCTTGAACAGCCAGATTTTACCCTACAGGACACAGTTGCTTTCTCTCCTCAAGGTTCTTGACACTTAATCTTTGCTTCTATCCCCATAATTAGAAATAGATCCCAAAACGTTCCAAGGGATTAACATTAAAAAATAACATTTTGCCAGTTTATATTGGAAAAACCTAGATATACTGTGGTAATGGCTTCTCAGTGGGTAGCTCAAAAAAGGCTGAATTTAATAGACCCTCTTGTTCAGTGGGGATGATGGGGCCCAAATGCCTGAGGCAGAGGCTATACAGAGCAGTGCCCATTGCTAGGTATATTTGCATGGGGGGCAACAGGGACAACCAGTTGCAGCTTGCAGGGATTTTTGGCAATTGCTAATTTTTTAAAAGTCCTTATGGTGTAAAATATATTGGCAGCCTACCTTATAATTGGTAAAACTCTAGGACTAAGGAGAAAATGTTTGAGTCTGCACAAAAAAAGTGTTCTTTCACTCAGCTTCCATATATGAGGCAGTTCAAAGACTCAAGCCCACCTAAATGAAGGGGAAATTGAGTAAACTTGAAGAAGTTTCCTGGGATACTTTTGTCAGTAAATACTCTAAATCTTCTTCAAATCCTTCCCAAAGGGATATGACTCCATCTACCAGGATGACTGTGTACTGAGCAAAGGGAAATACTGAGATTTTAGAGCATCATCCATCAGTGGCTCTGAATTGCTAATCCCTGGTGATGTCAAATACCATTGTAGTCTGATACAGGTATATGGGGTTTGGGGCTGATTGGTTCTCACAGTGGGTCCAGTAGGCCTATGAAACTACGTTATGGTGATTTTCAGAATTCTCAAATGCATAGTTGAAGTGACATTTGTGGTAACAGAATAGGTAGAATTCTCACTATGGGTTTGTGAACTGTGGATTGAGGGCTATTATTATAGAGAGGGCCAAGTAGAAGCCCTTGAAACTTCCCATTCTGACCAAGATATAGACTGAAAGAATTATCTGATCCATGGGGGGATTCAAAGAGATTAATGAATTTCATCATCAAAATTTTGAAAAATGTAAAAGTATTAATTCTTGTCACCAAACTAATTAATACTGCCTTTGGAGAAAAAGCAGATGGGTCTTGGAGAATGTAGAATTCTAGAAATGTGATCATGTGATAAATAATTCCAATTATAAATGCCAATTACAAATTATAAATACAAGATTTAGAGAAACAAATACAGCCTTTGGAACACGTTATATATTTATTGACGTGGCCAAAAAAATTTTTTCCCTTTCTATACCAATTTATGAGGAACATTTTGCTTCCATCTGGTAAGGACAGAAGTTTACCTTCACTTGAGTCATTGTTAATTCTCATGTTCTCTTGATCATAATCTAGCCTGTGAGGACCTTGGTTATCTCAATTTTCTATATAACATGATGATCCATTACATAGATTATAGTATGCTCATCGATCCTGGTGATTGGGAAGTAACAACTACTTTCAATGACTTAGAACAGCGAGTCACAAAATTCTCCAGCCTCAGCCCCATCCAAAACCTACTGTATCAGAAATTAGGGATAGATTAATCTGTGTTTTAACAACCCAGCAGGCAGTTGTGATAAGCATTAAAGTTTGAGAATTACTGCCTTTGAAAATTACACTTGTGTGTGTGAGAAGGCGGGAAATAAGTCTCATGAAAATTCAAAGATCTCACACCTTGGTGGAGTTTGACTTGAGGAGAGTAACTTCTGGGACATCTGGGACATCTCCTCCAAAGTAAAAAGACAAGTTGCTGCACTCACCACTATGAAAGAGGTGCAGTGTTTTTGTGTTCCTGTTTGCATTGTGGAATAAATAATACACATTTCATCATGCTACTTTGAGTACTTACTGAGTAACCTGCAAAACTATCAAAATAATGGGGCTTCTCTGCTATTTGGGTTTTATGACTGGCAGATTCAGTGGTTGTGTCCAAGTGGCTTATTACAAATTAGGATGCTCTGTGGAGGTTCTGAAATGCTCTAAAACGAACTTCTGTGGCAGATCCTGAGGGCCTTGGGGGAAAAACTGTGCCCTCTCCTACAAACTACCACTGTCCCTGTAGAAAGAGTTCCTGGTATGCTTTTTGGGCCCTGGTAAAAGCCAATGCTTGATCATTGGATATCCCAACGGTCCATTGTAAACTAGGTATTATCTGATTCACCAAGCATTAAACAAGGGCATGGCAACAGAATTCTTTTCATTAAAAAAAAATTGATTGATTTATTTTGAGAGGGAGAGAGAGTGAGAGAGGGGCAGAGAGACAGGGAGAGAGAGAATGAGAGAATCCCAAGCAGGCTCTGCACTGTCAGCACAGAGCCTGATGCAAGGCTCAATCTCATGAATCATGAGATCATGACCTGAGACGAAATCAGGAGTCAGTTGCTTAATTGACTGAGCCACCCAGGCACCCCAGCAGTATTCTATCATTAAGTAGAAGCAGGGTATATGAGATTAGACTTGATCAGATCCTAAAAATACAAAGTAAATCTCATGATCAGTGGCTCAGACTTGTAGAACTCCTACTTCTGTTTTACTGCTATCATCTCTCAATCCACACCTAACATCTCATGGGTAGTTTGGAGCAAAGCCATGGCTTCCTCTGCAAGCAAGCACTGTCCCTTTGAGAAACAGCTTCTGACTTACTTCCTCTGATCAATTGGTAGAAGAAGAAAAATAGAGACCTGGTTTATGGATGGTTCCACATGGCAACTTGGTAGATTAGTAGGCAGGAGGAAGAAGGAAGCCACTGACCCCGTGCTTTTGGAAGCACCTGGGAGAGGAGCTGCAGTAGGAGAGCAGACTTCTCCGTGGGGATGTCAGTGCCTGGGTCCTTGCTAAGTGGTGGCGGAGCAGTTCCAATAGCAGAAGTAGCGGTGCCTTTCACAGTATCTGTGACAGTGTGTGTGGACTCCTCAGTGTGAGTGCGGTCTCCTGGGTTATTTCCCTACTACCGTAGCAGTCGTAGGAGGTGACAGCAGTGGTGGTAACAGCTTTCTTATGGTGGCATTGTTGACCCCTCTCTTGTGCCCTCCAGCCTGACTTATGTCATTGTAGCCAACCCCCTGCATTAATGCCCTCTATTTGAAATCTGTAGAGTAGTTTCTGTTTCCTGAATAGACATTGACTTGATATACCTAGGAATGTTCTTTGTTATTCTTATAGCAATACTGAGCAAGACATTGTTATTCCTGTTTTACAACGAGGAAACAGACACTCCAAGATATTAAGTACCTTGCCCACAGTATAGAGCCCAGAGAGAGAATCCATGATGAAACACTAGTATGAAGCTGTCTCATTTACAGTTTTATATAGAGTTTGAAACCACAGTTTGCATGTTCTTTGTGGCCTGTAATACTTGGGGAATAGGAGCTGCTGGTGGGGTTGCCATATTTTTCTGTTGTAGCATGTTAGGTAGCTAAAAACAGTGTACTCCAGAGGCATTTGTTACCTCCTCTTTTTATTTTATTTTATTTTATTATCTTATTTAAAAAATTTAATGTTTATATTTGAGTAGCAGAGAGACAGAATGTGAATGGGGGAGGGACAGAGAGAGAGGGAGACAGAGAATCCAAAGCAGGCTCCAGGCTCTGAGCTGTCAACACAGAGCCCAAAGTGGGTCTCAAACCCAAGAGCTACAAGATCATGACCTGAGCCAAAGTCAGACACTTAACCGACTGAACCAGTCAGGCACCCCTCTTACCACCTGTTTGTAAAGTACCTTAAAAAGTAGCCTGACAGAGAAACAACCAGGTTTTATTATTTAGTAATGCCCGTGAGTAAACCTGAAGAGTCATGCCATTGAGCTTGCTCTGTGTTATAGTATTAGCCCTAGACTCCTAGATTTGGGCTTACAGTAAAGAGAAGCCTCTTTCCACCTGACACTTGTTTTCTTCCTGTTTGTGTGTCATTCCAAGACTCCAAGGAATGGGGAGTATTCAAGCTGATTTTTTAACTCCAAAGATATTTAATCTGGGAGTAAACAGAAGAAAATATATAAGAACAGTAGGTCGGATAGTAAACCTGGTTCCCAGTTTTTCCTTTTCTTCCATTCCTATAAATAGTACCAAGGACTATTATGGTTGCTATGATTACACAGTTGTGACACTGTTGACTCACTTACTGATCTGTGGGTTAGGAGTTCAGCTCTGGAAAATTTCCAGTATTCCTGTTGAGTTTGTTTGCTTCTTTATTTATTTATATGATTTTTAATACTGTTTATTTTATTTTTGAGGGGGTGAACGGGAGAGAGAGAGAGGGAGGCAGAGAATCCAAGCAGGCTCTGTGCTGACATTACAGAGCCCAACATGGGGCTTAAACCCATGAACTGTTAGACTATGACCTAAACTGAAATCAAGAGTCACAGCTTAACCAAGAGAGCCACTCAGGCACGCCCCCACCCTTTAAATTAGTTAGACCTACAAATAAATTGAGTTCCACACAAATCATACTGTTCCATCTACATTAGGGGCTGCGTGGTACTGATTATAACATGACATTCATGTTATTCTGTCTTTGAGAAAACTCAGGCTCTAATATCATGTAAAAATATATTCATGTAACAAATGCTAGAATTGGTAGGCAATATAGATTCCTATCACTTCTCTTTTGAGACCAGGAAGAGTGGTCTTTTCTTGAACTGACAGAGTTTGTGACAGTGTCCAGCATGGTTCAGATTCTCTAAATCCATGCTCTGAAGTATCTATGTCCTCTATAAAGAAGGATAATATAAACAGGATACATATCTGTTGACCATAATTCTTCCAGAATGTTAACAATATGTCCGGGTAGTGGTATCAAGGATAAATTTATTCACTAGAAATTTCCAGTAAATATTGGTTATTTGTAAAATGATTTTCCAAATGAACAACAATTTAAAAATGTGAAAGCTTTCCTAGCAGAAGATATTCTCAAAGTAACAAAGCTTAGGACATTTCTTATCTGTCCAGTGAGTCCTGGCCATCCTCTAGGACACTTTGGTCTTCCAGGAGCTGAATAAAGCTTGTTGACATGAAATAAAATATGATGTACTTTTCTAAAATTATAGAAAGGAATGAATTAATACAGAGTATTATTTATTTGGTCTTTGATCTTTCTTAGGTTTTTGAGACTTAATACCAAGGCCTACTTTTGTTTGCAGCAAACAAAAGGAATCACTAACTATAAAAAATATAAAGTAAAAATCTGAGCATGCGATTTTTCGACATACTACATTGTGTTCATCTGCTCAGAACTTCATAATGAAATGCCACAAACTGGGTGGCTTAAACTGTAAAAATTCATCTTCCCACAAGTCTGGGAGCTGGAAAATCCAAGATCAAGTGCCCAGCAGGGCTCATTATCTGGTGGCAGCTGTCTTCCTGGCTTGTAGATGGCTCCTCTGTCCTCACATGGCCTTTCCTTGACCTTTCTGGTGCCTCTTCTTCTCCTTCTTTTTCTTTAAAAAAACTTTTTTTTAATGTTTAATTTTGAGAGAGAGCGAGACACAGAATCCTAAGCAGACTCCAGGCTCAGCTGTCAGCACAGAGCCGATGTGGTGCTCAGACTCTCGGACCTTGAGATCATGACTCAGGCACCCCTCTCAGGTGCCTCTTCTTATGAGGAATCTAATCCTACCGGATCAGGATTGCATGCTTGTGAACTCATTGAACTTTACTTCCTGAGAGGCTCCATCTCCAAATATAGCCACAGTTGAAATCAGCCCTGCAGATTTTAGATCTGCCAATTCCATAATCATGTGAGAGAATTCCCTAAAATGAGTATTATATTTAATATATGTAAAGTAGTAATGTATAATATAAAATATATATTAAAAAAGCAAGTGTAGCCATGCTGGGCATTGGAGGTTCCATATGTGAATTTTGAGGGGTCACACACATTCAGCCCCTCACATGTATCTACTGTCAGTCCTGCTGAGAGCTTCGGATGCACACACAGAGTGCAAGTATATTTTCTGAGAGGAAAGTTTGTTTCCACTTTAAATGACATCCATGTCTACATTCCTATTTTATGGTGTTCTGAGACAGATGCCATCATTTTCAGGGTTTGGGTCTCCTTAGCATATTTAAAAAACGTTGAGAGAGTTCATTAAAGAGATTCTTTTTGATGGTTATGACCAATTATGTTATTTCCTCTTTGAAGATGCACTAATAAAATGTATTTTTCCTAATATTCATTTCACATGGTCCTTAGAGATTCATACAAGGTCTGTATCTTTCCTATTTTCCCCATGAAAGCAGCAAAGTATTGACTTCCGAGTCTAGTTTATTTATTCTAAGTAAATTTTATTTACCAAATTTATTTACTCCAGAACAACTTATCCAAGGAAAATTAGATTAATTCCTTAACAGTTCTAGCATTTTTGGCACAACAGAGCTAATAATAGTCCCATACCATAAGGTTCTTGTGATGATTCAAAAAGCTTAGTAAGGGCCTGGCACTCTCTACCATTAATATAGAGGACACAGATATAGGATATAATCAAAACCATTTGCACGGATTAAAATATTCTTTTCTTTAAGTTAGAAAGTTTAAAAATTGGCATAAGGCTTAGTGAAGCCAAATTGACAAATTGATATTCTGATACTATAATATTGCATTTCACCTTAATCAGCTGCTTTCCTCCCACCCAGTCCATGGCGATTTCCAGTTTCCAATAGGAAGATCTATCTTTTCCTAAGCCACCTTGCTTTGACCTCTCACCTACAACTTTGTCTGCACTGGTGAAGGAATAAGGAGGTCAAGACATTGTTGTCAGTTTATTTGTGACTCTAAAATTTAACAGGCTGCTATCCCTGATGAACACGGATGCAAAGATTCTCAATAAAATACTAGTAAACTGAATCCAACAGTACATTAAAAAAATAACTCACCATGATCAAGTGGGATTTATTCCTGGGTTGCAAGGGTGGTTCAGTATTTGCAAATCAGTCAGTGTTATACACTACATTAATAACAGAAAGGGTAAGAACCATTTGATCCTTTCAGTGGATGCAGAGAAAGCATTTGACAAAGGACAACATCCATTCAGGATAAAACCCTCAGGAAAGTAGGTTTAGAGGAAACAGAACTCAACACAATAAAGGCTGTATATGAAAAATCCACAGGTGATATCATCCTAAGTGGGGAAAAACAGAGTTTTCCTCTATGGTCAGGAATAAGACAGGGATGTCCACTCTCACTATTATTTAACATAGAATTGGAAGTCCTACTCTCAGCAGTCAGACAACAAAAAGGAATACAAGGGATCCACATAGGCAAGGAAGAAGTCAGACTTTCACTATTTGCAGATGACATGATACTCTATATAGAAAACCTGAAAGACTCTGCAAAAAAACCGCTAAAAGTGATACATAGATTCAGTAAAGTTGCAAGATTACAAAATTAATGTACAGAAATCTGCTGCATTATCCACCAATAATGAAGCAGCAGAAAGAGAAATCAAGGACTCAATCCCATTTACAATTGCACCAAAAATAATAAGACACCTAGGAATAAACCTAACCAAAGAGGTGAAAGACTTGTACTCTGAAAACTATAAAACATTGATGAAATGGAAGATGACACAAAGAAATAGACATTCCATGCTCATAGATTGGAAGAACAAATATATTACCCAAAGAAATCTACAGATTTAATGCAATCCCTATCAAAATACAGCATTTTTTTTTGCAAAACTAGAAAAAACAATCCTAATATTTGTATGGAACCACAAAAGTCCCTGAATAGCCAAAGGAGCCTTTAAAAAGCAAAGCAAAACTGGAAGCATCACAATTCTGGAGTTCAAGTCATAGAGTAAAACTGTGTAATCAAAAGAGTATGATGCTAGCACAAAAATAGACACATAGATCAATAGAACAGAATAGAAAACCCGGAAATAAACCTGCAACAACACAGTCAATTAACCTTTGACAAAGTAGAAAAGACTATCTAATGGGAAAAAGTTTCTTCCACAAATGGTGTTGGGAAAACTGGACAGCAACACGTAAAAGAAGGAAACTGGACCACTTTCTTATACCATACACAACAGTTCATTGAAAATGGATTAAAGACCTAAATGTGGGATAAGAAACCATCGAAATCCTAGAGGAGAACACAGGCAGTAACTTCTTTGACATTAGCCATAAGTTCTTTCTAGATATGTCTCCTGAGGCAGGATATATAAAAGCAAAAATAAATGATTGGAACTTGATCAAAATAAAAAGCTTATGCACAGCAAAGGAAACGATCAACAAAACTAAAAGGTAACCCATGGATTGCGAGAAGATATGACATATCAGATAAAGGGTTAGTATCCAAATCTATAAAGAGCTTATAAAACTCAATACCCCCAAAAAAGAATTATCTAATAAAAAATGGGCAGAAGACACAAATAGACATTTTTCCGAAGAAGAAATCCACATGGCCAACAGACACATGAAAAGATGCTCAACCTCACTCATCATCGTGGAAGTACAAATCAAAACTACCATGAGATGTCACCTCACACGTGCCAGAATGGCTAAAATCAAGAAACGACACGTGTTGGCAGGATGTGGAGAAAGGAAAAGCCTCATACGCTGTTGGTGGGAATGTGAACTAGTGCAGCCACTCTGGAAAACAGTATGGAGTTTCCTCAAAAAGTTAAAAATAACTATCCTATGGGACCCAGCAATTGTATTACCAGGAATTTGCAGAAAAAATACAAAAATCCTTTTTTCCAATTAAATAAAACCTAACCAAACTAGGAGAGAGAGAGAGAGACAGCGTGAGCAGGGAGGGTCAGAGAGAGAGGGAGTCACAGACTCTGAAACAGGCTCCAGGCTCTGAGCTGGCAGTCAGCACAGAGCCCGACGCGGGGCTCGAACCCACGAACCGCGAGATCATGACCTAAGCAA
The DNA here is from genome assembly GCF_008692635.1 of Crocuta crocuta. Classification (NCBI taxonomy): domain Eukaryota; kingdom Metazoa; phylum Chordata; class Mammalia; order Carnivora; family Hyaenidae; genus Crocuta; species Crocuta crocuta. Next base: position 5,533,708 of record NW_027529934.1, on the reverse strand, counting down.
AAGTCGGAGGCTCAACCGACTAAGCCACCCAGGCGCCCCCAAAAATACTTTTTCAAAGTGATACATGCACCCTGATGTTTACAGTAGCATTACCTACAATAGCCAAATTATGGAAAGAGCCCAAGTGTCCCTCAACCGATGAGTAGATAAAGAAAATGTGGTATATATGCACAATTGAATATTATTCAGCCACCAAAAAGAATGAAATCTTGCCATTAGCAACAACATAGGTGGGGCTAGAGAGTATCATGCTAAGCGAAATACAGCAGAGAAAGACAAATACCATACAAAACAAATGAACAAAGGGAAAAAAAAAAGACAGAGGTAAACCAAGAAACAGACTCTTAACTACAAAAGAAACTGATGGTTATCAGAGGGGAGGTGGGTGGGGGATGGGTAAAATAGGTGATGGGCATTAAGGAGTGCACGTATTGTGATGAGCACTGGGTATCATATGGAAGTGTTAAATCATTTTATTGTACACCTGAAACTACTATTATACTGTATATTAACTAATTGGAATTCAAATAAAAATCAAACAAAAAATAAAATTCACAGTGTCCAGCAGGTCCACTCCACCCTCCGCTCTTCACAGAGCTTCCTGTTTGAGTGAATTCACCATCACATTCATCCCAGATCTGGTTGTTGTTAGATCACCACTAATTTCCAGGACAAGTCAGGAATTTGTCACTAAGTGATCTGAATTCTCCTGCCAGGATGTTGCTGCTTTTCAGATGATGGTAAATCAGCTGCTCCAGACTGTAATGATGGCAGTATTTTCAGTTTTGACGTTTTATCCTTCTCTGCTAGTAAAACTGAAAATAAACCCCAACCATAGGCTACTAAAATAAAGGATGCCCAGTCAAACTGCCTTTCTGTCAAGGACTTTAAATTTTAGCTTTGCTCTGCTGACGAGGTGAAAGGCAAGGTGTAATTAGTACTAATAGCTTGCTTTTATGGTCCCATTCCACCTCACCCCCAGATAAACGTCAATGTATTCCACACTTTAATAATGAGCAATGATTAGGTAGGATGTGCAACTACATTTAGGGAATTAGTGGTTTAACCTAGATCACTTTGTTTTAGCCTTTGGGTCTTGCTTCTGGGAAAAGACTTGGAGGCAGGCTAAATTTTAAAGCTGTTTTGAAAATGACCTTGTTTCTGTCTCCTCATTCAGATCTCTTCAGGGAATAGTTTGTTCTAGGACATCATGCTCAAGGCCATGGTGGGTAGTCCAGAAAAAAATTGATCTTCAAATAAGAATTCTCAATTTCCCAGAAATAAAACAACTAAAGGGGAATAAATAAAGCAAAACTTTTCCAAGGAAAAATATTCTTTCTAACTTGTGATTTAGCAATGCTAAAAATCTCTCCTTAACACACCGCTGGTCCCATCCCACTCTCCTAACATTCAATCTGTTAGGGAAAAAAATCAGATCTGGTTGTTGTTAGATCAGTGAACTCAACTCCATATGTGGGCTTCCGTGAACACAGTGTCACCTTTAACAGGCTTCTGTGTACTCCTATTACAGAGTTGCTTCATGTCTAGAATATCTTAGTCCAATAAATCTCTTTTGAGTCCATATCGGTAACCACTAAGCACAGTGTTAGGTATGGGGAATAAAGGTATAAAGATGAATAGGACACAGTTTCTTCCTTTAAGGACTCACGCCAGAGGAAGGCAATGGTTACATAAATAATCATAAGGCACTGAAGTCCATGTAATAATAGATGTGGACATAGGAGAGGGTAGTAAAATGGAGGAATTAGTTTGAGAACCAGAACAGAGTTGAATAGTCCTCAGGGAAGGCTTACTCTAGAGGTAGGAAATCCCGAACAGGGCTTTCAACCTTAAGTTGAAAAGGAGTTTTCTGGCAGCAATAGTGAAATGTGTTATAGGAAGGGAAAATAAAAGGGAACAGAATAAATTTTAGGAAGAGGGAGGAGTAGATGCCCAAATGTTTGAAAAAGCATAAGGTAGTGTCAAAATTAGGCATATTTGTTTTTCCAGACAAACTTTATAAAAGGGCCTTCAGCTTATACTCGGGAACTTAGTGACAAGAGAAAAACTCATAGAAGTGGCAGTTTTTTGGTTGGTAAGACAACTATATAGAGCTTTTTTGAAAAAAATTTGTTTACTTTATTTTAAGACACACACACACACACACACACACACACACACACACAACATGTGAGTTATTCCAGCTACAAGAGGTCAAAAGTCTAGGCAATGAGCAGNAGCTTTTTTGAAAAAAATTTGTTTACTTTATTTTAAGACACACACACACACACACACACACACACACACACACACACACCATGAGTGGTAGAGGTGCAGAGAGAGAATCCCAAGCAGGCTCTGTGCTGCTGAATGTGGGGCTCGAACTCATGAACTGTGAGATCATGACCTGAGCTAAAACCAAGAGTCAGACACTTAACTTACTGAGCCACGCAGGCACCTCAGACCATATAGAGCTTCTAGTTAAGCTGTGTTCAGTGGTGTGAGGGGCACTGGGTTTGGAGCAAGGGCCGCTGGGACACTGATGATGCTGAGTGGAGATCTGGGGGCAAATAGGCCAATGGAGCCAGGCTCTGCCTCCCCCACCCATTACTTCAACCAGAGAAGAGCATTGGTAGCTCTTGTGTGGGGCTTCTGGCTTCATGAGTGAAGAAACCGGGCCCAGAGAAGTTCAGTGACTCACTCAAGATCATTTAGCTAATTTATCACAGAGATGATCCAGAAAACCAGGCTCCTGACTTCCAGTTCAGCTCTTTCTTAAATTAGACTATACTGCCTCTTCCGTATTCAAGTCATTTTGATGAGGTAAAACTTGTGAAACAATTAAGACTTTTATTTAAAAAAAAAAAGACCTGAAATGAAAAAAAAATCACCCACATCGCCACTGTCATTCTCAGCATGGGGAGAGCTGCTTCTCCTCCCCCCCCTCCCCCCATCCACCCACTAGGTCAGAGAAACGCCCATGATTCAGTGCTATTACATAGATGGTGCGAGCGGCCAAAGATACTGCGTCATGTATCCTTGCTATTCTTACTACACAGTGTCATTCTACTAGTAGCTGTTGCTTCATTTTCTTTGACATTCTTTCTATATTTTGAATTTGGCTGCCTTTCAGAACATGAGAAACTTTTTTTACTTTCAATCTTTTCTTTAGATTAAAAAAAATTTTTTTTAATGTTTTTTATTTATTTTTGAGAGTCAGAAAGAGACAGCTCGAGCAGGGGAGGGTCAGAGAGAGAGAGAGATACAGAATCTGAAACAGACTCTGAGTAGCTGTCAGCACAGAACCTGTCGCGGGTCTTGAACCCATGAACCGTGAGATTATGACCTGAGCCGAAGTCGGGCGCTTAACCGACTGAGTCAGCCAGGCGCCCCTAGATTTTTTTTTCGTTTATTTTACCTTTGAGAGAGAGCAAGAGAGAGCAAGCGTGAATGGGGGAGGGGCTGAGAGAGAGGGAGACAAAATCAGAAGCAGGGTCCGGGCTCTAGACTGTCAACACAGAGCCTGACATGGGGTTTGAACCCAGGGCTGTGAGATCATGACCTGAGCTGAAGTTGGACACTTAACCTACTGAGCCACCCAGGAGCCCCTACTTTTAATCCTTTCAACAGTCTTGGTTATTACCCAACTCGTTATCAATAGAAGAGGAGTGATAGGGAGGATTAGATAAGAATTCGTGAAAGTGTTTGTATTAACATTCTAGAAGGATGTTTCCTTCTGAGACATATTATCTCTAATGTTTATACCCAATCCTCAGATAAAAATATTATTTGGGAGAAGTTATACTTAATATTTCTAGGCTATGCAAAGCAATTCAGTGGCAGCTTTTTGGGTTTTTAATTCTCATTCATAAATTCATCTATTTATTCATTTGAGTAGCTGCCAGAGACAATCTTTGTTCAAAGAGGGAAAAAAATGAGGCCCTTGCTTTCCTAGAAGTTACATTCTCTTAAATGAAATGAAAAAAATTCCTTATTTGATCAATTATTCATATTTCCGTGGTTGTTTTGGATCTAGATGGATGCAAGTATTGGATATTTATTGATGGTCCATGAAGAAGAGTAACAAATGCCCCTGTCTTTGTGACCCAAACTGATAGATAAAGTAAATTGGTTTAGATATTCAACGGGTATCATGTCAAATTAATTATCAGACCCTGGTTGAACTTGAGGTGACAGTTGAAGGTTTACATTTTTACTTGGTCTTAAGGTAAGTGATACAAAATAATTCACCTTAGGCCAAGTGAACCATTACTGTTATGTGCTGAGTTGTATCCCCACAAAAATCACATGTTGGAATCTTAATCCCCAGTACCTCCGTATGTGATTGTATTTTCAGACACAGTCTTCAAAGAGATCACTGAATTAAAATGAGGTCATTAGGGTAAGCCTGAGTCCAAGATGACTGATGTCCTTATAAGAAGAGATTAGGACATAGGCATAGAGAGAAGACCATGTGAAGACACTGGGAAAACATGGCCCCTCTGTAAGCCAAGGAGAGAGACGTCAGAAGAAACCAATCTTGCACACATTGATCTTCAACTTGTAGCCACTAGATTTGTGAGAAAATAAATTTCTGTTGTTTAAAGCCACCCAGTCTGTGGTACTTTGTTAGAGCACCAGTAGTAAACTAATTCCATCACTTATATCATTAAGGGACATTAGATTTTTAATCAGTAAATACACTAGGCTGTGCTATGGTAATAACGCCCAACTCTCAGTGTCTTAAGAAAACTTTATTTTGAAGGACTTGTTATATGCTCATTTCAGGTAAGGAGAGGGCTCTGATCCTAGCTGTTTTCACTCAGAGAGGAGCTGATGGAGCCTCCACATGTGAAACATCACTGGTCATTGTGATAATGTGAAGGAAAGGACAAATTGTTGGTAGGTTTTAAAGGTTTCCATTGGGAAGTAGCTCCTGTCACCTCTACTCAAATTCACTTCCAAGAGGGTGGGAAGCGAGTGTAAACCCTACTGATGGAAGACCACCTGAAATATCAGTGAGTGACATCAATGATTAGTATGATACTTAACATATTCTATATTTCACTTAAGATTTTCCGTGCCCAAAAGACAAAAACAAAACACTTGAAGTTCAAGGGAAAAACTACCAAGGCAGTTAAAATAGAAATTCCTATGATTTTTGTGACAACAAGCCCATCTGTAATATATAGTTTTTAGATCTGAGTGATAATCCTTCTTCCCAATCGTAGCTTATCATATCGCTAGCACAAAGGGAGTGTAGAAACAAAGGGAAGATGGTGAAAATAGGAGAGAATAAGAAAAGTCTAATATTTATTGGGAAACCAGTACTTAATGAGTAGGTTACATGTAACAGTTACATTACAAATCATTTCTTAATTCATTGTCACCCAATTATTGTCACCCAATAAAGAATAAGATCATTCTACAATAAAAAATCTCCAAACTAAAAACATATCAACTTGCCTCAAGGATGAGAGTATAACTTTATAAAGTACAAAGCTCTTGCTCCATTATTTATACTATGGGTTTTTTAATCTTCAGTTGTGACCTGTTAGTGGGTTATAAAATTGTGGCCACTGTTATGTTTTTAACTTCAGTAAGCACACAGTGTTGTATTAGTTTAGGTGTACAATATAGTGATTCAAAAATTTTATGTATTACTCAGTGCTTATCAAGATAAGTGTACACACTCTCTCTTTTTTTAAAGTTTTTAATGTTTATTTATTTATTGAGAGGTGAGAGAGAGGCCTAAGCAGGTTCTGTGCTGTCAATGCAGAGCTGCTGTGGGGCTCCATCCCATGAACTGTGAGATCATGACCTGAGCCAAAGCCGAAAGTTGGATGCTAAACTGGCTGAGCCACCCAGACACTCTGATAAGTGTACTCTTAATCCCTTTCACCTACTTCACACATTCCACCCCCCACCCCGTCCTCCCCTCTGGTAATCATCAGCTTGTTCTCTATAGTTGAGAGTCTGTTTTTCTTGGTTTGTCTCTCTTTTTTTAATTTTTTTTTTTTTTTTTTTGAGAGAGAGAGAGACAGAGTGGGGGAGGGGAGCAGAGAGAGAGGGAGACACAGAATCTGAAGCAGGCTCCAGGCTCCGAGATGTCAGCACAGAGCCCAACACGGGGCTCCAACTCACAAGCTGTGAGATCATGACTTGAGCCGAAGTCGGACTCTTAACTGACTGAGCCACCCAGGAGCCCGGTTTGTCTTTTTTGTTTGTTTGTTTTGTTTCTTAAATTCTGCATATGTGGGAGATGATATGCTCTTTGTCTTTCTCTGACTGATATCTGTCACTTCACATAATACTCTCTAGATCCATCCATGTCATTGTAAAGATTTCATTTTTTTTTTATGGCTGAGTGATATTCCATTGTATATGTATACCACATCTTTATCCATATATCTGTCCATGGATATTTGGACTGCTTCATAATTTGGCCATTGTAAATAATGCTGCAATAAACATAAGGGTACATATATCTTTTCAAATTAGTGTTTGTACATTCTTTGGGTAAATGCCCAGTAGTGGAATTATATCAGGGAAATGCTGACCTCATAGAATGAACTTGGAAGTTTTCCTTCCTCTCTTGTTTATTGAATAGTTTGAGAACAACAGATATTAATTGTTCTTTAAATGTTTGGTAGAATTCACTTGTGAAGCCATGTGGTCCTGGACTTTTGTTTGTTGGGAGGTTTTTGTTGTTGTTTTTGGTTTTTTGGTGGGGGGAAGGGCAGAGGAAGAGAGAGAGAGACTTTAGCAGGCTCCATGCCCAGTGCTGAGCCCAAGGTAAGGCTTGATCTCATTAATGTGAGATCGTGACCTGAACTGAAATCAAGAGTTGGATGTTTAACCAACTGAGCCACTCAGATACCCTGGGAGTTTTTGATATCTGATTCAATTTCATTGCTTGTAATTGGTCTATTCATATTTTGTATTTCTTCCTGCTTCTGTGTTGATAGGTTGTATGTTTCTAGGAATTTATCCATCTTTTTCTAGGTTCTCCAATTTGTTGGCATATAATTTTTTATAATAATCTTTTATAATCTTGTATTTTTGGGGCATCAACTATTATTTCTCCTCTTTCATTTGTGATTTTGTTTATTTGAGCTTCCCCTCCCACCCCCACATCACTTTTTATGAATCTGGCTAAATGTTTATCAATTTAGTTGATCTTTTCAAAGAATCAATTCCTGGTGGTATTGATATGTACTATTGTTTTTTTTTTTAATTTTATTTCATTTATTTCTGTTCTAATCTTTATTATCTCCTTCCTCCTACTGGTTTTGGGTTTTGTTTGTTGTTCTTTTTTCTACCTTATTAGGTGTAAGGTTAGGTTGTTTATTTGAGATATTTCTGGCTTATTGAGCTAGGCCCATATTGCTGTCTGAGGTTTTTAAAGATGTTAAGCTGCACTGATTGTAAGAACTTGTGAAATTGGACGTCTCTGGTTTTCAAAGACAAATGTTATGGGGGACTCATCTTCCCTTTGTGGGTTCCCCATATCTGGGACGCCTGGTGTGAGAGGGTCTGTTTTTCACCCCCTCTCCATTCCTGCAGTGTCCTTCCTCCTGTGGACAGTCTCACAGGTCCATTTAGCTTCCAACCCCATCTCTGCCCTTCTTACTCTCTATGATGTGGCCTTTACACTTAGCCGAAGAAAGTCTGTTCTGTCAGCTTTGGGTCATTTTCTGGGTTATTTACACTGATGTGGATGTTATCTGGTTGTATCTATGAGATGAGATAAGTTTAGGATCTTTCTCGGGGCGCCTGGGTGGCTTAGTCGGTTAAGCGTCCGACTTTCGCTTAGGTCATAGTGTCGCGGTTAGTGGGTTCGAGCTGCGTTCGGGCTCTGTGCTGACTGCCAGCCTGGAGCCTATTTCAGAGTCTGTATCTCCCTCTCTCTCTGACCCTCCCCTGCTCACGCTGTCTCTCTCTCTATCTCTCCTAGAAATAAATAAAAATACTTAAAAATATATATATATTAAATAAATAAATAAATAAATAAATAAAAAATAAAAAAAGTTTAGGATCTTTCTCTGCCATCTTCCTTGCAAATTCTGTTTTTTAAGTTAATAAATAGAAAGTTTCAATGATTCACAAATGATATTTCTTGAAACCTGTACTTCATTGATACACATATAGCCCTCACTGTACATTTGAAATATATTGCTTTCTTCCAAGCTGAATAAAGTATTCCTACATCAACCAACCATGATGGCCTCATCTTCTGTCCCTTCTCCCTCAAACAAAAGCCCTGGGCTCCTTCAAAGTGTCTTGGCTGAGCCCGTGACCAGTAATATGATTATTAGAAGAGGTCATACAATTTTTGATAGAATAAGACCCCCATAGGGATCTTTTTAATTTTTTACAGACTGAAGTCTTGAGAAGTTATTTTGGTCAGAAAACATAAAGTCAGTGTGGAAATATCTGTTTTTGTCATTCAAGTTCTCTAAGTATGAATTTGACTTTTTGGGTTTGATTTTCCATCCAGTCTGGAGTACACATCGACACACAAAGTCATTTCCTGCATAGGAAGCATATTTAGTGTATTCTTGGTAAATGTTTATTGTACATGTAGCACTGGAGGAAACATATGGCTTATCCTATTTACCAAAAATCTAGATGACCTGCAGGTAGATATCAGGAGGTGTCATTGTGCGCTGGCTGCTCAATAAATCTGTTTTCGTTTTTTTTTTTTTTTCATGGTAACACAGCTAGAATGTATTTTCCAGCCTCTCTTGCAGTGATATGTGGCTACATGACTGAGTTCTAGTCAATGAAATGTTAGTAGAACTGATATCTTCAAGTCCTGGGACTGGCCCATAAAAATCTCCCACATGTATTCACTCATATCTTTCTTCTTTCTGGGTATCTGAAATGGAAATAATCCCAGCATGGCCTTGAAAATGTTTTGATAATAGCATAGCTTCATCAATACAGTTCAATGAATAGCTGTGTGAAAAAGGGCAACCTCACCAAGGTCTTTATCAGTAGAGTACTTTTATATGCACATAAATGAAGAATAAAATAAAACATAACTTACATGGTATTTGAGCCATTCTGTATTTAGGGCCTATTCCTTACAGCAAATAGGCTATCCTAATTAATACATTCTGAAAATGAATATTCTGGATACATAAACTAGTTTAGGTAAGACCTGTGAAGAAGTCTATGAGAGAAAAATCATAGTAACCAGGAAAAATCATTCATCTTTATTGATTCCTTATTGATGTTTTTCCTCAGGTTTTATCAGACTCTTTTGGGGTTTCTGTTACATTTTAGGTCAACAATGATAGAATGATGTTTAAATATTCTATGTACATAAAATATAGAATGTGCAGTTAAGTGTTAGAATGGTGTAATGTGTTCTCAAAGAACTCAATTCAACATGCCTGAGCTTGTCTCCAGCTGGACATGCTCTTTTATGAGCAAGAAGAATGTGTTTATTAATTCTCGAGAGTATTAGTTTAAGGTCATGGAAAAAAGTGGAGATAGTCCAGCTCTCAGCATGCTTCCCTGACCCATGAGGTGTTTTTTTTCTTAGGCAGGCATGCTTTCCTGGTAACTTTGACAGTATTTAATTTTTAAAATTAGGTCATTTGGGGACTCCTGGGTAGCTTAGTTGGTTGAGTGCCTGACTCTTAGTTTCCGTTCAGATCAGGACCCAGGGTCATGGGACTGTGCCTTGTATCGGGCACCATGCTGAGCGTGGAGGCTGTTTGGGATTCTCTCTCTTTCTGTCTCCCTACCTACCTTCCTTTCTCTCTCTCTCTCTCTCTCTCCCTGCCTCTGTCCCTCTCCCCTGCTTGTACTTTCTTTCTCTCACTCTCTCTAAAATAAAAAAATTAAGTAATTTGAAAAGTCTTTTGCATAATAGAATCAACTTTAAGGATCATTAATGATAAATGAAATTTAGTGATAAGATCCAAATTCAATAGTAAGGACCAAAATTTGATCAAATTACAATTGCTCTTATAAAATAGACCAAGAATTTTCCAGATTTATAAAACCTCTTGCTAATAATTAAATTTATTTATTCTTCCTCCTAATGAGAACATTTTATGCCTTGCCATTGAAAAGTGAGCTATTGTCATTATCACATTTGTGCTGCCTGTAATACAAGAGGAAAAGTTGTTCGGTCAGTTTTACAGATCAGAAAACCAAATCTTAAAAGACTTGAAGTGATTTTCCCAAGGACCTACAGCTGGTAAGACAGGGCTGAGTCTCAAATATTCATTGTTTTCTTCTTCTACCATTTAATTACCTGGGTGTCTCTGCATTTTATACCTTTTCAAACAGACTATCTGCCAAACAAAATGATGAATTAAGGCAGCTACAGGTCCGTTATATTTGTGAGCTTGAGATCGAAAGAATCTAAAGAGACCAATAAAGTATATTAAGAGGTAGACGTCATAACCTTATTGTTCAATGTGCAGAAGGTGTTCAGAGGCTCAGAAAGTAAAATGGGCTAATAGAGTGTTTAACACAGTGCCTGGCAACCCTTAGGTGCTCAATAAAGACTAGTTGGAGCCATGTCCTCATAAAGTAGTATCTGTAAAACCATTTGATCAAAACCCTCATTTCCTTGAGTAACTCATTTGCAGAAGATAAACTTTTGATCGTTTGTTACTCAAGGGTCATTGATCAGTGTGAGGAAATGTTAATTAAAAAAAAAAAAGAGGCAGAGCAAAGAAAGGAACTACAGCCAGTTGGATTCCTTTTCTATCTCCAGAAACATAAACAATGACTAGGCAGCTTTTGCACTGTGAGAAGCAAAGAGGAAAATGTGTTTCTCTGAAGCAGAGTAATGTTAGGAAGCCCTATCATTAATTCATAATTGTAAATGTATGATTCCATTGGAATTTGAAGTATATTTAAGAAAATGTTTTTTAATGTTTATTTATTTTTGAGGTAGGAGAGACAGAGCACAAGCAGAGAAAGGGCAGAGAGAGAGGGAGACACAGAATTGGAAACAGGCTCCAGGCTCTGAGCTGTTAGCACAGAACCTGACGCGGGGCTCAAACTCATGAGCTGTGAGATGATGGCCTGAGCTGAAGTCAAAGGATTAACTAACTGAGCCACCCAGATGCCCCGAAGTATATTTTTAAAGCAAGAATATTAGTGCATTTTTAATTCCTCTGTTATAATTCTCATCCTGAAGTTCATTTTTATCTTAACGTTACCTAAAATTTTTATTGGTATCATCATCTCACAGCTACTAAACACTAATCAATGCCATTTTAGTGGCATTAGAGCAGAGTGGAAACCCAGGCATCAGAAGAAGAAGCTTCTAGTCCTGGCTCATCTGATAATTACTTGTGTTACCTGGGGCAGTTCATTTTAACTGAAGGGAGTCTCAGTTTTCTCACCTGAAAAATGAAGAGCTTAGTAAGTTGACTAGTTTGAAGAATCATTCAGATTCTTCCCAAAGGTTAACATTTCCAGACCAACTACAACATTTCCTTATCTTGTGTCTGCACTGTTGTACAAATATTTTGAAGGATTTGAGAGATAACACCCTTTTCCCATGGCATTAGATCCTGTAATCAATGAAGACTTTATATATCTTCTCTTTTTATTGACTTAGGTATCAAATGTCTAGAGGAAGGCTGTTTTTTTCCCCCCAGTCTCTTCCTCTTGCTTCTCAGTTCTTAGTCTCCTTCTGCCCCATGCACTGCTCACATGCACACACTCTCTCTCTAAAAAAGGAAAAAAAAAAAAGAAAGAAAGAAAGAAAGAAAAGAAAGGAAAAGAAAAAGGAACTGTTTTTCTACCTGCAATTTTATGGAGTGTTGAGTATTTCCCAAACCTGAAAAAGAAGTCACCACTTTCTTAGAAGTTTACATCATTTTTTAAATATTTTATTTATTTCTGAGAGAGAGAGAGACAGACAGACAGACAGACAGTGTGAGCAGGGGAGGGTCAGAGACAGAGGGAAATACAGAATCTGAAACAGGCTCCAGGCTCTGAGCTGTCAGCACAGAGCCTGATGCGGGGCTCGAACCCATGATCTGTGACATCATGACCTGAGCAGAAGTTGGACGCTTAACCAACTGAGCCACCCAGGTGCCCCAGAAATTTACTTCATTATCATGAGGAGCTAGTTGCTTGGTATAGACCTAAGTTACAGGTTCACTTTTCACAGTGGCTGAATGAAAGACAATGAGCATTGCATGGAATGAGACCCTCCAGCCAGCCTTTGTAGCTTTTTGGAATTCTTATCATTGTGACAACTTTTTTTTGATGGAGAGACATTATGTCTCTAGAAGCTCTTTATTTTCTACTTTTATTTATTTATTTTAACCTGTGAAGGACATCCCTATAGAACATTAGTATAAAACAGAAGCTCAGGCAAGTTTACCTTTGGTAAAATTTGACTGCTCCTTTGTAGGTAACAAAGCACTGAATAAAGTACTGAAACTTCATGTTAATTGGAGTTTGGGGTAAAGAGTATTCATTCTGTAGCATGAATTCCCAAGTAGTTTGTTCAGAAGAGTTTGATCGCACAGTGTATTACTCTGAGCAAGTAGAACATAGCAGACAGAGGTTGGGAGGCGGGAGGATGGACAGATGGCAGAGAGGGAAGGACTTGGAACAGCGGAGGAGAGATCCAGAGAGAAGCTTCTGTAGCACAACTGCTGCCCTGGGTTGAATTATATCCCCTGAAAAGGTCTGTTGAAATGCTAGCCCCTGGTACCTGTGAATATGATCTTATTTAAAAACAAGGTATCTCCATATGTTTGCACGTATAGGAGGATTAGGAGGAACTTAACGGAGGACTGTGAGGGAGAAGAAGGGGAAAAATAGTGGGGGAGAGGGAGGGAGGCAAACCATGAGAGACTCTTGAATGCTGAGAACAAATTGAGAGCAGATGGGGGTGTGGAGAGGAGGGGGGAGATGGGCATGGAGGAGGGAACTTGTGGGGATGAGCACGGGGTGTTATATGGAAACCAACTTGACAATAAACTATTAAAAAAAAAATGAATGAAATCTATTGACACCTTGAACTTGGACTTCAGCCTCCAGAACTATGGGAAATAAATGTCTGTTGATAAAGCCAAAAAAGAAAAAAAGAAACAGGGTATCTATAGGTGTAATTATTTAAGACGAGGTCAGTACAGGAGTAGGGTGGACCCTAATCCCATAGGACTGATGTCCTTATGAGGAAACACAGAAGACACAGACAGGAGATGGTCAAGTGAAGATGGAGGCAGAGATCGGAATGACACATCTTCCAGCCAAGAAACCCCACGGACTGCCAGCCACCAGGCAAGGGAAGATTCTTCCTCAGAGCCTTCCAGGAGGGCATGGCCCTGCAGGCATCTTGAATTCAGACTTCTAGCCTCTAGAACTGTGAGACAATGTATCTTTCTTATTTTCAGCCACCTACTTTGTGGTGTTTTGTTAAGGCAGGCCTAAGAAATGAATACAGCCACACAGGTTTGTATCTTGGCTTTACCACTTACTATTCTTTACTCCTGGGTAATTATTTTAGTTTCTCTAAACTTTAATTTCCTTCATTATAAAAAAAGAAAAGCAACAAGAGGGCTAGTATAAGAATGAAAATAATGTATACAAAGCACTTAGCATCGTGTCTGGCAAATAGTAAGCATTTAATGAATAACTAATATTAGCTTGAACCGAGAAAAACATTAAATGTAAATTTTATGTAAAAATGTGCCTACTGAAGATTCTGCTAATTACAAGGCCAAAGGCATCAGATCAGGGTAATATTACATAATAAGTGAATAGTACGAGGTCCTCTTAAATACAATCAGTTCAGAGATATAATAATGAAACAGTGAATCTGTCTTCTCATTCGTTTATGTATCTATTGTCTATATAATGATTCAAGTAACCAATTTCAGTGATTTCTGGAATGAAAGCTAATTAAATGTAACAATTTAGCACTGAGTGTTTTTTGCTCAAGTGTGCCAGAACTTAATTTTATGTTAATTCCCTATGAATCTGAGACTGCTTTTCTTTTCACTTTTTAAGAATATACTTTAAAATACTTTAGAAATGACATCAAATGCCTTGCTTAAATTACCTGTTATTTTATGTCCTATAGTAGAGCAGGTCTGGACATATCAGAAATAATTGGCCCAAACATTACTCTGGAAGCCTTGCTATACTTTATTTAAAAAGAAGTCAGAGAAAGGAAATGAGATCAGGTTTGACATCCAAAATGAGTTTTTCATTTAGAATTGTGTTCTAGTATAATGACATTTGAATAGTAACGTGGAAGAGAAGTATAGCTGTAGTCGAGTGTTTCTCAGTATTAGAATATCCTAGTAGCCCTTCTGATCACTATACAGGCTCATTGGCTTTTCTGTGTATTCATGTCTACATGTTCACATATACACATCTACATCCATACATGCACATAGATTCTACAAAATTAAAAAATAATTTACTTATTTTGAGAGAGAGAGAGAGTGAGAAGAAGCACAGACGGGGAGGACCATAGGGGGAGGGGAGAGAAAATCCCAAGCAGGCTCTATACTGTCAATGTGGAGCCTGAAGCAGAGCTCCATCTCACCAACCATGAGATCCTGACCTGAGCCAAAATCAAGAGTTGGATGCTTAACCAACTGAGCCACCCAGGTACCCTGAAAGTCTTTATTTTGTAAAGATTTTATTTTTTAAATAATCTCTACACCCAATGTGGGGCTTGAACTCAAAATCCCAAGATCAAGAGTTGCATGCTTCACTGACTGAGCCAGCCAGGCACCCCAGTTCTACCAAAATTCTCAATTGCTTGCTGTGATGTTATACAAAATGAACTGGCAAGGAGGTTAGAAAGAAACATGAAGACTTCAAATGGGGGGTGGATAATAGTCAAATCATTAGGAATTAACAAGAGCAATTAACAAGAACCTACAATAGAGAGAAGACAAGAAGGGAATAGACTAGGCAAAGACAGGAGGAGAAAGTTTTCAAAAGCATTGTGTATTCAAAAGCAGCACCTTCATCATTATTTTCCATATCATAAATTAATATAAAAATGAGTATACTCATGCACATGGATGAAAATATATTCCTTATACCATTTTGAGGGAGTTGAGACAGAGTAAAATGCTGAATTATGTTTATATCTAACCATCTTCAAAATCCATCTCTATATGAAGGAGACCTAGAAAAGATAATTTTTTCAAAGTGTCCTTCTTTCTTTTTTACAATTGATATATAATTGACACATTAGTATTAGTATTAGGTTTATGACCTAGTGATTTGATATATGTATATATTGTGAAATGATTACCATCATAAGTTATAGTTAAGAGCCATCACCACCCAGTTATGTTGTTTTTCTTGTAATAAAAACTGTTTTGTTTACTGTATTCCTGCCCATCTGGTTACATTCATTTATGTTTTCTACCTGCTTCTTGCTGACATTCATGTTCATAACTTCTCTTTGACAGCATCAATTACAGCCTAAAAGGAAACCTAACAGTGCTGGCATAGGTAATGGGCCTCAAGCAATTCTAGAATGGAATAGTAGAGTTTTTAAAATTTTTATTTATGTATTTGTTCATTCACTCAACCATTATGTACAAAAAATTATGCTAGCTATTGGTGAATGAGATTCACAAACTCCTTAGTTTCAAGAAGGTTGGAAACTAGTGGGGTAAGATGGATATGTCACTAAACAATTATAATGTGACAAATGCATTTGTGAGAAAAATGTGATAACTGTACTTGAGAGGTTCTGAAGCCCAAAGGCATAGTATGTAAGTCACATTTGATAGGATCAGTAAAGGCTTTCTATAAAAATGTCATTAAGTTTATACTTAAAGAATGATTTGCACTTAGATGAAGAGGCAAGAGAGTTTTCCTAGTAGAGAAAATAACATGTATAGTGACTTGAAGATAGGAGATTGACAGATTTGAGGAAATAAAAATGGTTATTATTGGCTGGAGTGTAGATTGTAAAGCACAGAGACTTCAGTGATCATGTAAAGATAATCAGTAGTTAAAGATTATGAAGAATCTCAAACACTATATTAAGGAGGTGAAATTTTAGTTCAAGGATAGTCAGGAGCCATTGAATAATTCTAAGCAGGTAAATGGTATGATCAGTTTTAAATTTTAGAAAATTCATTTTTATTCCTATATGGAAAATAGATGGATGAGATCCAAGACTAGAATGAGAAGTTCGTATATGAGTCTGATGGAGTAGTACAGGAGAGACAAGAATATGACTCAAATTAAGGTAGTGTCAATGGTTAGAGAGGGAGTGAATAGATTTGCAAAATATTTAGGATGTAGAATTAACTGAATTTGATAATAAGATAGTGTAGTCAATGAGGCATAAAACCCACTAAGATGTTCAGATTTCTTGTGTCAGCAACTAGTAGAACTATTAATTTGTAGAGATAGAAGATACCAGAGAAACAGAAGTTTCTGGTAAAATGATGATGTGTACTTGTGTAATGTGTTGAAATTTGAAGTGTCTATGAAATTGCTGAGTAGAGCTACCCAATGGAAAGTTGGATATGTGGTTTCTAGCTGAGGGGGAATAACACAGATTTTGGATAGCATCATATATAAATTATCATAAATTATGGGAATAGCAGAGCTGTTAAAAAAGTCATAGAATGAAAGATGGATGGATTGAGGTAAGAGCCTTTAAAGGCAGGAAAAGATAGACCCAAATAAGGAACTGGTATGAAGCTTTAAGAAACAGAAAGAAAATTCTACAGTTATGACATCCTGAAGGGGGAAGGAAATGTTTTAAAGAAGGGACCAGCAACAAGAAATGCTGCAATATTAAATAATTAATAAAACGTGTCCATTGAATTTAGCAGTAAAGATGTCTTCCTAAGAGCATTTTTGAGGCTGGATTCTGTGGAGTGGTGTAAAGACAAGTTGGATTGTAATGGCTGAGTTGAAAATATGGAAGTGAAGGCAGGAAATTTAAAAACATTTTCAAAAGTTTAATCATCAGAGGGACAATATATGGTTTGGAAATCAATGAATTTGAGAATTTTTTTTGATGAAGAGGGAGATCCAGGGATTGAAATGTGAGGAAATTCAAGGAATGCAAAGAAATGACTAATGGTCCTTTGTACCTGAATAGTCAGGTAAGACTAAGATCCAGAGAACAGGAAGGTAAACTTTAGATAGGATCATTGGCAGTTTTTCTAATGTAACACACAGAATGGACATGGATTGAAGTAAGTTTGAAGATACATAGAAGTTGGGTGAGTTCCCATCTATGGGCCTTTATTATTCTGGAAAGGGAGAGGTAAAGCAATTGGGTATGAATGAGGAGACAACTTGTTGGATCTAAGGCTTCAGTTAAATATAGAAAATTGAAAATAGTGGAGGATGAGATTATTGAGAGCTGAAAAGATACAAAAGAATTTCCAGGAGCACTTGAGAGCCCAGTTTATGCTGTATGTCATCAATTTATGGTAATATTAGTTTGTTTGTTTTCTATTTACATTTGTTAAGAAAAACAGTAGCATTCAGCCACCTTTTCACATAGGTGTGAAAAGGCAGTTAATTTGATTCATTTAGACTTCAAAGTTTGCTTTACAGAATGATAGTTCATCCAGAGATTTCAAATATTGAGACACTGGTATAATGATGAGCCAATAAGTATAAACTAAGTAGAAATGAAGACAAGAGAAGAAAGGAAAGGGGTCAAATCACTACAGATACCTGTCCAAAGAATCAAAAATAAGTAAATGAGAGGATGAAACACACAAGTGTGACTAGAAAATGTGGCAACTGTAATGACAGTTGTGGAAATGGAGCATTCCAGTTAATGACCAACTCTAGGGCACAGCCAGCAAATTTCTGTGCATCTTTAAAGTAGAGAACAGATGGAGGTCCTTGGAAATGTGAACATTTATTAGCTGGGAGGCCATAGTGTAGGGTAGTCAAGAGGAAGTTAAAATCATTGGAAATCAGACAGGACTTGGGGATGAAGACAACATTGAGCCGGGTATTATAGCTTTGGTAGAGAAAAAAGACCTGATAGATAACAAGAAATCAGAGATAGAAGATTAAGTAGAGAAGTGACATGAATTTCAAGGAAGCATTCAGATGGAAGAATAATGTTCTGAAAAGGGCAATAGAGAATGAGAAAAACATGGATATATATGGGTATACATGAAAAAGCTTCTTAGGATTTCTGGATAACAACCTTATTTCATTGACAATGCACATGAAATTATTTCATTATATTCTGTTTTCCGCTTAATTTATATACCTATTTGTTTATGTTGATTTGCACATAGAGCTGTGTATTTGTGTTGAGAATTTCATAATTATTTTATTTTTATAAATGGACTACTCTATATCAGTGCTAGGATACCAAAATGTGGCATGATTCTTGAAGTTCAGTGTTTCCAGTTTCCTAGCTTCCCTGTTAGTCATTGTGATTTCCTCATGGTAAATAAGTCCATGTTGTCACCATAGCACACTGGGAAGAAGATAGAAGTTAGCAACTTTGAAAAAATTGTTTCAAATTAGATAGAAAGGCTTCAAAATTTTTGATTTTTATAATATTTTTTATTTGTAAATAATTTGAAGGATTTTTACTGTCCTGTTTATTTACTATGGTAAGTTAATTGTGTCTGTGATCAAGAAATCTCCCAAAGGAAATATTTTCTTGTCTAAATAAGTTTAGTGAAGTCCAGACTGTACCTCTTGGCTTTACTTCACAGGTTTAAAAAAAACAAAAAACATCAAGTCTTAAGGCAAATGTTTATTCCACAATAAATGAAAGTCATAGATGCCAGAAACAGTTCCAACACCTGTAGTGTACACCATTTAAATAAATGTTCCTTTGTGATATTTGAATATCTTAGTAATGATTTTGCACTAACTTAAATTCATCTAGGTAGATACTTTCATTTCCTGAGATAAAACTATAGGGAAAAGGAAGATTTTTTTCCTCTCCTTTCTCATGCTTTTAGATCCCCACCATCTCCTTCCCTTCTTGATGGTTCCTTGCCAGAATGGTCTCTAATCAGTCAAGTTATCCTGCCTTGAACATTCTGTCTTCCTTATGTAGTCTTCTTCACCAGTCCATGTCTCTTTCCTTCTTCAAAAAGGCTTGCTTCATCTGGGAAGCTTTCAATAGATTAACTCCACCTAACTGTAGCATGCTTCTGCTTTTTCATGCTTTAACAACATTTGTAATTTAACATTCATCTTCTTTATGTTTTACCCAAACACTTTTTTTTAATAGTTTATTGTCAAGTTGGTTTCCATATAACACCCAGTTCTCATCCTTACAAGTGCCCTCTTCCATGCCCATCACCCCCTTCCCCCTCCCCACACCCCCATCAGCCATTTTACCCAAACATTTAAACAGATTAGCACATGGTGTTATTATTATTCTATCATAGGGTCATCATATTATTATTTGATTGTAGTTTTATTTGGGGGTTCTTTCCATCAGACTGATCTCTTTGTGAACAGGGTATGTAGCCTTCATCTCCATATCCCTAACTCCACACACAGTAGTCATATTGATGGCAGACAGTCCTATCTCAATTGCCCCCTTGTACTATTTGTCCTTGGGTCATGTATCAATATCTGTCTATCTATCATCTATCTATCTAATTTTTGTCTTTCTTTGGTTCGACTCTGACAAGCTGCTTAGTGATTAGAATTTAAAGAGTACCAGATAAAATAGAATAGGGGCCCTTTGGCTAACTGGGAACATCCACATCTACAGCTGGCCACAACTGTTCTAGAGCTCATAGATATAGCTATTACATGGTCAGGAATCTGGATGTCTGTTTAAACAGAAGGAGCAAGTTTGACTTAGGGTTTCTACAGAATCAGGCTAGAATTAAGAAAGAGGCTTACAGGTCAATAAATAAGCAGAGAACGGACCAGTTTATTTCAAAGTATAAGCTGCTTAAAGATATGTCAGATCTCTAAAGCTGACACTGCCCAGTATTTGGAAATTCTTACACAGAAATAAACATGAAATAGTTTTAACAGTAAATTTTGGTATGTAATAATATAAAGATTAAAATATTAAAGACAGCTATAATAATCAATGGTGAAGCTCCAAAACAGAGGCATGTGTGGTATAGTGAAAACAACACCAGAATAAGAATTACAAGATGCAGGGTTGAATCTGATATCCGTGCTAGATGACACTGAGCAAGCCACTTATTCTTTTTTTTTTTAATGTTTATTTATTTTTGAGAGAGAGAAAGAGAGAGTATGTGAGCAGTGGAGGGACAGAGAGAGAGGGAATCACAGTATTTGAAGCAGTCTCCAGGCTCTGAGATGTCAGCACAGAGCCTGACATGGGGCTCAAAACCACGAGCTGTGAGATCATGACCTGAGCTGAAGTTGGATGCTTAACCAATGGAGCCACCCAGGCGCCCCTACAATCCACTTATTCTTTCTGAGCCAGCCTTCTCTTATTTGTCAAGTGAGATGGTTGGGGGATCTATATGATCACCTTTGATAAGTTGTGATGCTTTACAGTGTTGTAGAAAAGTGCAGAAAGTTATATAATGTGATTATGATTATTAAAATACTGTGAATATATCTGAACATCGTTAGAGAGAAGATAATGCTTTATTAATTATATGGAAGTTATGGGGAGGGTGTCCCAAAGTGCCTAGGAAATTGAACACATGGCAAATGTTCACAAAAAGCCTCAGGAGTTTAGAGTTGGAAGGTATCTTACATTATCTATTAAACATTTAATTTTATGAATGAGAAAAGAGATTAGAAGTTAATATACTTGCTTAATGTCATACTTAGCAAGTAAATGGTGAAAACTGTGCCAGGCTTTAGATAGATGGTTAACCCAGGTAAATACTTATTCTACGCTGCCAGGAATTTGCATAAAAAATGTAAGTTTTGGGCAGTGTTACCAACATCTAGTATTCAGGGCAGTGAGAAAAAATTTACTTACAATAAATTAATTGTTAATATCTTCAATACTTAGATTTCTTCTAAATCAATAAAAAGTTACTCAAATAATTAAAAATATATAAAATTAATGATCATACAAATCACAGAAAAGAGTAAGAAGGTGATTAAGAAGTGGCATCAGCAAGATGGATGGCTAGAAAATCCTAACACTGATTTCTATTACAAAAACAAAACGCGTAAGTAGAAAGACTACACACCAATGAAAGAGCTCAGGGAAAGTTCTAGACTACAACAAAATAGCAGCAAAAATCCTGTAGAGCTCATAAACTGAAGAAGGGCACATAAAAAGTACAGGAAGCATTTTACCTGAGTTATTTCATCTCACAGTTCAGAGCAGCTTGACTCCATGAGGGATCCTCTTAGAGGATTTCACCCCATAGGAAAAAGGAGAGCAGGAGAACCCCAGCAAGACTCACCATTGCGGTCATTTGCAGACTTGCTACTGAGGTCTCCCAGAATCTACATCAATACTGACCCCAACTGATAGAGCTGCTTGGAATCCCCCCACTGCATCTACTTTCTGGGGCTGGTGAAACCTGCCACCATAGGACCAGCACATTCTTGGTTACTGAGGACCCCTTAGTCTCACTTTACAAGACCTCACTCTGTAACGTGACCTCACTTTACAGAGCTGCACAGAGACTATGCTGCTGTGCCTTCCCAGGAAGAGGTGACTGCACCCTCAAATATGCAGACATCAAGACAAATTCACCAGAAAAATCAAAAACAAGGAAAGATAACACTACCAAATAATATTCTACTAACTGACCCTAAAGAAATGGAGATCTGTTAATTACTTGAAAAAAGAATTCAAAATAATTAATTTAAGGAAGCTCAGTGAGATTCAAGATAACACTGGTAGACGACTCAGTGAATTCAGGAAACAACACATGAACAAAATGTGAAGTTCAACCAAGAGAAATAATAGAAAAGAAACAACGGTCCTGGAGCTGAAGAATACAAATAATACAAATAAAAAAAGTGATAAAGAACTTCAATATCAGGCTCAATCAGGCAGAAGAAAGAATCTGTGAACTTGATGACATCTTTTGATATTATCCAGGTAGAGGAGAAAAAAGAAGTTAGATTGCTAAAGAGTGAAGAAAGCCTATGAGGATTGTAGGACTACCTAAAGAGAAACAATATTCACATTATATGGGACTCCCAGAAGTAAAAGAGAGAAGCAGAAAATTTATTTAAGGAAATAACGACTGGGGCACCTGGGTGGCTCAGTCAGTTGAGTGTGCAACTTTGGATCAGGCCGTGATCTCGTGGCTCGTGGGTTCCAGCCCTGTGTTGGGCTCTGTGCTGGCAGCGCACAGCCTGGAGCCTGCTTTGGATTCTGTGTCAATAGATTTCTCAGTAGAAAGCTTACAAGCCAAGAGAGATTGGGATGGTATATTCAAAATACTCAAAGAAGAAAACTTCAATAAAGGTAGACATATAGTCAAATTCAAAGTATTTTACTACCACAATAATGTGTAAATTGCTTTGAATCTAGCATATAGGGTAAAAGATAAAAGTGTTAGCATCTATAGATATAATATTTTGTTAATGGGCATATAATTTAAAAGTATGTAAATTGGGGCATCACCATTAATTGTGCATGGGGGGCAAATATGTAGAACATTTTTGTGCCATTGAAGTTAAGTTGTTAGCAGCTTAAAATAGAGAGTTATAAGTATAAGATGTATTATGAAAGCCGCACACTAACTACAAGGCAGAAATCTATAATAGATACATAAATGAAAAAGAGAAGAGAAACCCACCACTACAAAAGTCCCATCATGGTGGGCCCCTCCACCAGAAAACCAGCCCCCAAACCCTGCCAACACTGTACTTCCCGAGCTGGGAGTTTTGCAAGGCCTCAATCTGGTGGCAGTGGCAACAGATCTCATTTCACAAGCAGACCAGAGCACACCTACTTAAAGCATTCCACAGTGGACCACGTAGCACCTTTCAGGCCAGTCATCTGCAGAGAGTCTTTGCAAATGGCTGACCTGAAGGATAAAGTAGCCAGGACCCAACAGCAGAGTGCACATGACACACATTGGAGATGCTCCCAGAAGTTCCAGGCCCTTGGTAACAGGGGACACTACACTGCAGGGCACTGCAAGAACTCTTCTTCATAAAGCCATCACCCTCAAGAACAGAAGATGTACCTGACTTTCCTAAAAGAGAAACAGGCACAGAAACTTAGACAAAATGAGAAGACAGAGGAATTTGTCCCAAATGAAAGAACAGGACAAGGCCACGGCCAGAGATCTAAGTGAAACAGATATAAATAACATGCCTGATGGAGAATTTAAAGCAGTGATCATAAGGGTACTTGCTAGACTTGGGAAAATAGTGGAAGGACATTAGTGAGACCATTAACACAGGGATAGGGGATAACATAGCAGAGCCTAGCTCAATAAACAAAATGAGAAACACTCTTGATAGAATGAACAGCAGGCTGGGAGAAGCAAAGGAAAAAATTAATGACGTAGAAGACAGAGTAATAGAAAGTAATTAAGCTGAATAAAAAGAGCGGAAAAAAAATTGTTGAAAACAAGGATAGATTTAGGGAACTCAATGGCTCCATCGAACGTAAATAATGGTCATGTTATAGGAGTCCCAGAAGGAGGAGGAGGAGGAGGGGGAGGAGAGGGGAGGGGGGAGAGAGGATGTGGGAGGATGGGGAGAGAGGAGGAAAAGAAAGAAAGGGGCAAAGAATTTATTTGAAGAAAAAAGAAAGATCTCAAACAGCCCAAACTTATATCTCAATCTACTAGGAAAGAACAAACTAAATCCAGTAGAAGAAAGGAAATAATAAAGAGTAGAGAAGAAATAAATGAAATAGAGGCTAGAAAGACAATAAAAAAGGTCAACAAACTAGAATTTGGCTTTTTGAAAAGATAAACAGAACTGGAAAAACTTTAACTGGACTAGAGAAAAAAATAGAGGTGGCTCAACTTAATAACATTATAAATGAAAGAGGAGACATTACAAACAATATCTCAGAAATACAAAGGATCCTAAGAAACTACTATGAGCAATTAAAAGCCAACAAATTAGATATTTTAGAAGAAATGAATGTATTTCTAGAAATGTAACTTACCAAGACTGAAAGTTTGAACATAGAAGTAATGAAGAAGGGTATTGAACTGATAAAACCATGACATGGTAAGTCGTCTTCAAGATGGCACGAGCAGTTCAACTGTAATAAAATTTTAGTTGGTGTCAGTGACTTTCTTAAATTGCCCACGTAACATTTGGGGACTTTTGAGACTAGGTAATAGAAGCTTTACAACTTCCACTTGTTTTTTTGGGATGCTTCCAAGTGAGAGACTATTGAGAATTTGCCAGTTGAGCCCATTTAGCCCACAAAATAATGAGAGATAATAATAAATTTACCACAAAGTTTTGGGTGGTTTGTGGTGCTGCAACAGATAAATAGAGCAGTGGCAATGCTAACAAAACCATGCAAATTAGATGATTGCAGAGAGCTAGGGAAGTGATTTAGACCCAAGGCCTAAAAATGAAAGTCTTAACTTCCCTTGCTAAGGTAAACGAAAACCACTGTTTCTAGTGTTCTTTCTAACAAAAAGAGTGGGAAATGTCATCTCAGTAAATTTATGTTTTGCACAGGCAAAGTAGATTAGTTGAATGGGCATATGATAGGGACTATCACTTCTGCAATTTTACAAGTTTCTGCTGGTGGCACTAATATTTGAAATCCCTTAAACAATGGAATATTGCTTTTGTTTACTTGTTTGACAGTGAGAAGTAGTTTTAAGGTTTTCCATGTGGCCTTTCCTAATATGAAGAATCTAATTTCATAGCTAAGGGAACTAATATGGAGTCCTGCCAGTTGCTGAGTGGATCTGTTGCAACTACATATTCTAGAACTAAGAAAATAACCAGAAGTTTGAATGGGAACATACTGGACCAACGGTGAGATGGACATGAGCCTAAATTCCATTATCATATGAACTCTGATTGTGACCATAGTGCTTTGGGGATCCCCAGGGATTACGTCAGGTGAGAGCCAGTGCCTAAGAATCCCTGGAAATTCTGTCTATATCTTTTTTTTTTTAATCCAAAGTACAGTTCCTTTGGAGAAGATAAGGTAGAATATTTATAGTCCGACAGGGTGATGAGGTACCTCTGTAGGGTCTATCTTTCCCTTTATTCAGGGTTCTGAACCACCTCACATACGGGCACTTGGTGAGAGGTATGCCCCTATATAAATATAAACCACAAATGTGGTTCATTTCTTTATACCTAGAGTTTGTTTGTTTGTTTTGCTTATATACAGCAAGTAAGACTTGAATAGGCCACTCATTTATTTTAGTCATGGGCGCATCATTGTCAATTAACCACTGCCAAATGTCAAATTATTCTGATTACTATTCTTCTACAGTATAACAGAAAGACCTGATGTATCAACTTAGTTTAATATAGGCCGTCATTAAGTGCAGGTTTTAATCAACCAACAAAGTTGACTTTTAGAATCCACTTCCAGCTGCTTGCGCAAATGCATTAAATCCAGAATCTTTTGCTAGTATACTCATTTCAGTTGAGTTAGCCTAATCCAACATTGCATCCATTCTGTCTTGATTGAATGTCATACACGTTTCCTATTTTTCTACTGACAGACATTGGCAAAATCTTACAATTTTGTGTTTCCTTCCGAGTCAGACTTTGTACCTATTCTTCTGGGACTCTGGGATTTGAATCTAGTTATAGGTCTAGAAGTAGTGACATTACAGATAGACTGCCTACAAGGCTTCTTTCTCAGGATAGGGCATTATAGGCTTGTTTTCCCTCTAGAAAAATGGATAACCTTTAGAACAAGAGGAGAAGTTTCTACTATAGTAAGGGAGGCTCAGTAAAATTTTGGGGTTAAAAATCTTCAGCACGAGTGGAATCTTCCCAAATGTTTCCATTTCAGTTTTCAGTGTTGCACTCATTCTCAATCAATACCAAAAATTTTACATAAGAGACTCTTCAAGAATTTGAATTAAATTTATATTATAATTCAGCCAATTGCAGGAGTAGATTTTGGGTTTGCGTTTCAGACATGGCAACTTGTAGATACAATATGTAAGGGATAGTTCCGGGCATATATGGAAGTCCTGAAAGACATGAGCTTATTTATTTACTTTCCCCCTCAAAGGTCTCCATCACAGTTAAGAATAGCTACCACACTCCACAGCCTTCTATTTTTATTTTTTTGACTAAAATGTTCTATTGTGCCGGGAACTTGGTCACTTAACCCTAACACCACCAACACATCTAACCCCAAGTGATTAGATTTGCTGCTGCAGTGAATAGACACTCGTCCATTTCTAATGCCTTTAAATCTGATCACAGAAGATAGCTAATTCTAGATTCCTATCTTTTAGATTTTGTTCTCCTAGAACTACTACTGGTACTAAAGGCAATGCCAGTCTAAATTCAGTCAGGAAGCAGTAAACACAGAAATAATTAATAGCAATAATACAAGTAGTACAAGAATGAGGGGTTTAATTAAAAGTAGGGTTTATGCAAATATGGTGGGATTGTGGAATTGATGATTTGGGACAGAGAGTCAGAGGATGAGAGAAAGTCATCAATTACTACATCCTGAAGTACTAGAGGAGGTGTGAAAGTCTGAGAAGTTTTGAGTATTTGGTCACCAAAGTGGGACCAGGTAGCAGGAAGATCTATAAAGCTGCCGCATCACTCAGAGATGACGCCACCATGAGAGAACACCATAGTCTTCTAAGAATAATGGCTTTTACTGTCCTTCATATTAATCTCATACCAATTTCTCTCATTGGTAAACTTTAAACTAGAACTATTCAAAGAAGGTGATTCTAGGAAGCATAGGGGTAAGACTTAGCTAAAAGTGGAGTGCCACTATTCACAGTCCCATATATGACCTTACTAAGAAGTTCATTTTTTTCCTTTGGAGATGGATCAAGGTTTTTAGACCTCTCCTTGCAGAAGCCTTCCAACTTCAGAATCCAACCTTACCTGGGAGCTGGGACAAAAATCCTGACAGGGAGAACTTGACCAGGGCTTTGATGATTCTATCAACCATCTCTACATTTTTAAATAAATCCTTCAGGAATGCAAGGGGTCAGAGAAAAAATGTACTCTCTGTGAGGAATCCTCTGTGAATTCCTGCCCTCAATGAAATTACCCCTCTAATGGAGAAACATAATACAGCATCACGAATCAACGATTCTGAAAACAAGTACAGATCAAGAGGTTCACATTGGAGTGAAGCAAAAAAAGACATTCTGGAAATGGTGTGCTGGATTTCATATATACCAGTGTTTATAAGAACCAATTATTAAATGTTCTTTATTATCTTATGAAGTCAGTGATACTGATTTGATGTTGGAGCAATGAACAATTGTGATTGGTTAACATGAAAAGGTCATTTTAGAATAGAAATTAAGATCAAATTCCCTGTGGATAGCAGAGACAGGTTGCACCAAAATAGGGAATGAATTGAAGCCATTCAGAAAGATAACTAGGGAAGAACTAGTTTTTTAAACTATAGTTTGTAAATTAAAACATGGGTTCATGTTATGATCCTTGCACTGATTTTGAAAACATAGCTAGAAAACTATACATTGTATATGCACAATGCAGAAAAGAATCATAGTGAGGCAATTTCATGTTAAATCAATTTGTCAGTGCTGACAGATCTTTCAAAGAGTGCTTTTGTCAATACAAAACCTGAGTTAAAAATGAATAATTAGTTAATTAACCTTACATTTTATAGGCAGCCTATTTATTTGGTATGATCGAACTTCCTTAGCAGTTTGCTGAAATTTAGGTAATTTTTCTTCCTAAAATGGAAGAAATACTGAAGTTGGGTGAATGCTTTTGCATGTGTTTTAACAGCTTATGTTTTTTACAAACCATTAGCATTGTAAGTTTACAATGTAGTGACATTTAGTAAATTTACAAAAGTGTACAGTCATGACCACAATCCAATTTATGGCATTTCTACCATACAAAAAATGTCTTTGAGTTTTTCATCAATCCCTCCTCCCAACCGCAGGCAACCATTGATCTATTTTCTGTATTTCTAAATTTTTCTGTTCTGAACATTTAAAATAAAAGTTCATAAAATCATACAATATGTGGTTATTTGTATCTGGCTTCTTACACATAGCATAATGTTTTGGCGATTCATCTATTTAGAGCTGTATCAATTTTTTGTTCCCTTTTATTGGTGAATAGTATTCCATTGTATAGATCTAAAACAATTTATCTATTCAGCAGGTGATAGATATTTGCATTAATCATTAGTTTTAGCTGATATGGATACTACTGTGATGAACATATGGTGTTCATGTGGACATACGTGTTAATTTTTCTTGGGTAGATAGCTAGATAGTAGAATTGTTGTGATGTTTGGTAAGTTAACATTTTCAGAAACTAACAGTCTTTTCCAAGGTGGCTATATCATTTTACATTCCCACTAATAATGAGGAAGGTTCCAGTTACTCCATATCCACAACCACACTCAGTAGTGTGGTTTTGTGGTTTTGTCTTATTGATTCTAGTCATCTTAGTGCAATCTCTTCAACAAGATTTGCACACTGAGAACTACAAAACATATTGCTGCAACCCACAAAGTGTGATATGTTATATTTTCATTTTAACTTAGTTTAAAGTAATTTCTGATTTTCTTTTTAATTTCTTTTTTGGCTCATTTAGAAGTTTTTTTGTTTTGTTTGGGTTTTGTTTTTGTTTTTGTTTTTTAAGTTTCCACGTGTCTGGGGTTTTTCCAGGTATCTTTCTGTTATTGGTTTCCAGTTACATTTAATTGTGATCAGAAAACATACTTGGTATACATACATGATTATCTTTTTAAAAAATTGTATTGAAACTTGTTTTATAGCCCAGTGTATGGCTTCTCCTGGAGAATTTTCCTTGTGCACTGAAAAAGATTTGGCAGCCCTCGTTTGCAGTGTCCTATGTTTCAATGAGGTTGAAATGGTTCAAAGAGTTGTTTAAGACTTGTATATACAGGCTGGATTTTTTTGAGTTGTTCTACTAGTTATTGATAATGAGATATTGGAATCTCTATTACTTTAAAAAGTGTTTATTTATTTAATTTTGAGAGAGAGAAAACAATCAGGGGAGGGGCAGAGAGCGAGGGAGACAGAATCCCAAGCCGGCTCCCCCTGTGCTGTGCTGTCAGTGCAGAGCCCAACGCGGGGCTCAAACTCAATGTTCTGTGAAATCATGACTTGAACCAAAACTAAGAGTTGGGTGCTTAACTGACTGAGCCATCCAGGCGCCCTTCAAACTATTACTTTTGAAATGTCTATTTCTTTTTTTCTTAAAACTTTTCATGTTTATTTATTTATAAATAATAAATAAATTAGAGAGAGAGAGCATGTGCATGAGCTGGGGAAGGGCAAAGAGAGAGAGAGGGGAGAGAGAGAATTGCAAACAGGCTCTGCACTATCAGTACACAGCCCAATCCCATGAAACGTAAGATCATGACCTGAGCTGAAATCAAGAGTCAGATGCTTTAACTGACTGAGTTGTCCAGGCACCCCTGAAATATCTATTTCTTTTTTTCCCTTCATTTTTCTTTATTTTCACAATTGTTTTGGCATTCTGTGTCCTTTGCATTTCCATATAAATTTTAGAATTAACTTGTCAGTTTCTTTTTTTTCTCACAAATAGTTTATTGTCAAGTTGGTTTCCACATAACACCCAGTGCTCATCCTCACAAGTGCCCTCCTCCATGCCCATCCCCCCTCCCCCCACATCCATCAGTCCTCAGTTTGTTCTCAAGAAGCATTCAAGAGTGTCTCACGGTTTGCCTCTCTCCCTCTCCCCCACCATTTCCCCCCTTCTTCTCCCCCATGGTCCCCCATTAAGTTCCTCCTAATCCACCTATATGTGCAAACATATGGTATTTGTCCTTCTCTGCCTGACTTATTTCGCTCAGCAAAACACTCTCAAGGTCCATCCATGTTGCTACACATGGCCAGATTTCATTCTTTCTCATTGCCATGCAGTATTCCATTGTATAGATAAACCACATCTTCTTCTTTTTTTTTTAATAGTTTATTGTCAAATTAGTTTCCACATA
>NW_027529934.1:5456923-5499124 GCF_008692635.1 Crocuta crocuta | reverse complement strand
ATAGATGGCTTTTATGATGTTTAAGTAAGTTCCTTCTATCCCAACTTTCTCGAGGGTCTTTATTAAGAAGGGATGCTGTATTTTGTCAAATGCTTTTTCTGCATCTATCGACAGGATCATATGGTTTTTATCTTTTCTTTTGTTGATGTGATGTATCACATTGATTGATTTGCGAGTATTGAACCAGCCCTGTAACCCAGGAAATGAATCCCACTTGATCTTGGTGGATAATTCTTTTTATGTCCTGTTGGATTCGATTTGCAAGTATCTTGTTGAGGATTTTTGCATCTGTATTCATCAAGGATATTGGCCTGTAGTTCTCTTTTTTTGTTGGATCTCTGGCTTGGGAAATCAGAGTGATGCTGGCTTCATAAAATGAGTCTGGAAGTTTTCCTTTGATTTCTATTTTTTGGAATAGCTTGAGAAGAATTGGGATTAATTCTGTTTTAAAAGTCTGGTAGAATTCCCCAGGGAAGCCATCAGGTCCAAGGCTCTTACTTGTTAGGAGATTTTTGATAACTGATTCGATTTCTTCACTAGTTATGGGTCTGTTCAGATTTTCTATCTCTTCCGGTGTGAATTTTGGTAGTGAGTGTGTGTTTAGGAATTTGTCCATTTGTCCATTTCTTCTATGTTGACCAGTTTGTGGCATATAGTTTTTCATAGTATTCCCTGATAATTGCTTGTCTTTCTGAGGGGTTGATTGTAATCAGTCCGTTTTCATTCATGGTTTTGTCTATTTGGGTGCTCTCTCTTTTCTTCTTGAGAAGCCTGGCCAGAGGTTTGTCAACTTTGCTCATTTTTTCCAAAAACCAACTCTTCGTTTCATTGATCTGATCAATTGTTTCTGTGGTCTCTATGTTGTTTATTTCTGCTCTGTATTTTACTATTTCTCTTCCTACTGGGTTTGGGATGCTCTTGTTGCTCTGCCTCTAGTTCCTTTAGGTGAGCTGTTAGACTTTGCACTTGCGCTTTCTCTAATTTCTTGAAATGGGCCTGAAGTGCAATGTACTTTCCATCTATGGGATGCCTTTGCCACATCCCATAGAGTTTGGATTGTTGTATTTTCATTTTCATTTGTTTCCATATATTTTAAAATTTCTTCTCTAATTGCCTGATTGGCCCATTCATTCTTTAGAAGGGTGTTCTTTAACCTCCATGTTTTTGGAGGTTTTCCAGACTTCTTCCTGTGATTGATTTCAAGTTTGAAAGCATTATGATCTGACAGTGTGCATGGTATGATCTTAATTCTTTTATGTTTATTCCGGGCTGTTTTATGTTCCAGTATGTGATCTATTTTGGAGAATGTGCCATGTGCACTTGAGAAGAAAGTGAATTCCCTGGCCTCAGGATGTAGAGTTCTAAATATATCTGTAGATCCATCTGGTCCAATGTGTCATTCAAGTCCACTGTTTCTTTATTGATTTTCTGTCTGGTTGATCTATCCATTGCTGTCAGCAGAGTATTAATGTCCTCTGCTATTAGCACATTCTTATCTATAAGATGGTTTCTGTTTGATTAACTGTTTTAAATATTTAGGTGCTCCCATATTTGGTGCGTAGACATTTATAATTGTTAGTTCTTCCTGATGGATAGGCCCTGTAATTATTATGTAGTGCCTTTCTTCATCTCTTGTTATTGTCTTTAATTTAAAGTCCAGTTTGTCTGATATAAATATAGCTACTCTGGCTTTTGACTTCCCGTAGCATGATATATATTTCTCCATCCCCTTACTTTTAATCTGAAGGTATCTTCCAGTCTAAAATGCGTTTCTTGTAGACAGCAAATAGATGGATTTTGTTTTTTTATCCATTCTGCTACCCTATGTCTTTTGATTGGAGCATTCAGCCCATTTACATTCAGTGTTATTATTGAAATATGTGGGTTTAGAGTCATTGTGTCCTTTGTGGGATTCATGCTTGTGGTGGTGTCTCTGGTATCTTGTGTTCCTTGTAACACTTCCCTCAGAAAGTCCCCCTCAGGATTTCTTGCAGGGCTGGCTTAGTGGTGACAAATTCTTTCAATTTTTGTTTATTTGGAAAGACTTTTATCTCTCCTATTTTGAATGACAGGCTTGCTGGATAGAGGATTCTTGGCTGCATATTTTTTCTGTTCATCACATTGAAGATCTCCTGCCATTCCTTTCTAGCCTGCCAAGTTTCAGTAGATAGGTCTGTCACCACTCTGATAGGTTTCCCTTTGTATTAAGGCCCTTTTCTCCCTGGCTGCTTTCAAAATTCTTTCTCTGTCCTTATATTTTGCCAGTTTCACTATATGTTGTGCAGAAGATCGATTCAAGTGACATCTGAGGAGAGTTCTCTGTGCCTCTTGAATTTCAATTTCTACTTCCTTCTCCAGGTTGGGGAAGTTCTCTGCTATAATTTATTCAAGGACTCTTTCAGCACCTTTCCCTCTCTTTTCCTCTTCTGGAATTCTTATGATACGGATAGTGTTCTGTTTGATTGTATCGCTGAGCTCTCGAACTCTTCTTTCATGTTCCTGGATCAGTTTATCTCTCTTTTTCTCAGTTTTTTCTTTTTCTATAATAGTGTCTTCTAAATCACTTATTCTCTTTTCTGCCTCTTCAATCCGTGAGTTTATTATGTATCTCATTTATCACATTTTTAAATACACCATCAATATTTTTAAGCTCCATATTGTTTGTAGCCATAGTTTCTCTGATGTCCTCCATGCTTTTTTTCAAGCCCAGCCATCAATTTTATGATTATTGTTCTAAATTCTTGTTCAGTTATGTTGCTTATATCTGTTTTGAGCAGTTCTCTAGCTGTCATTTCTTTCTGGAGTTTCTTTGGAGGAGAGTTCTTCTGTTTTGTCATTTTGGTTAGCTTTCTATCTCTTGTTACTGTTAAAAGCTTGTTGTACACTCGGCCCCTGGGAGTTCTGCTGTATTAGAGAGAGCTCTTTTGACTGTTCAGGGCCTGTCTGTTCAGAAATTGTTCTTTGGATGGTGTCTCTTTTTGAGCGTTTGGTTATTTTGTTTCCCTACTGGTAGTGGTATTTGGGACTCTCCATCATGTGTAGTTTGGCTTGTTTCTTGAGGCAGCCTTATAAGGTTTCCTCCCAGTATACTCTGTCTCTTTCTCTTCCCAAACTCCTGTGGCTCAGTGTCCTATGACTTCAGGCCTTCTCTGTTTGAGAGACGGGTGCAGGTGAAATGTACAGAGCTCCCTACTTCTCTGCCATCTTGCCTCTCTCCATCTATTTCTTTTTCAGTTCTGTCAGTATCTGCTTTATTTAGATAGAATTTCTGTTGTTCAACATACATGCATATATATGTATAATATATATGTATATATATAATACATATCTATAGCTATATCTTACTGTCGTATTGACTCTTTTCTCATCACGAAGTACCCCTCTTTACCTTTAGTAATATATTTCATTTTTAAATCAATTTTATCTGATAATAATATAGCTTCTCCAGCTGTCTTTTGGTTGCTGCTAGCATAATGTTATTTTTTTCAACATTTTACTCTCAACCTATTTGTGTCTTTGAATTGAATGTGTGTCACTTACAGACAACATATTTTGGATCTTACTCTTAATCCAGTTTTACAGTCTCTGCCTTTTGAGTAGGCTGTTTCATCTATTCAAACTTAATGGTATTATTGATTTGATTGGATTTCTGCCATTTGGTTATTTGTTTTATATTGATCTATTGTTGTTCTAGTCTTTCTTTCTTTTATGTATTCTTTGTGTTAAGCAAATGTTTTTTAATGCTGTCACTGATTACTCTTGAGTTTCTTTTTACTATATTGTTTTTGACTCACCTGCTTACTGATTGCTCTAGGGAATGTAGTGTGCATCATTACTTATCAAAATCTAATTCAGAGTAACACTAAATTTATTCAGATAAAAAGTGGGTACTTAGTTCCAAGATACATGCCTCCCCCCATGTTTCAGCTATTATTGTGAAATGTGGAATATCAATAGGTATTAAAAATTAACAATAGAACTCCCCTATGACCCAGCAATAGCACTACTAGGAATTTACCCAAGGGATACAGGAGTGCTGATGCATAGGAGCACGTGTACCCCAATGTTCATAGCAGCACTCTCAACAATAGCCAAAACATGGAAGAGCCTAAGTGTCCATCAACTGACAAATGGATCAATAAGTTGTGGTTTCTCTATACAATGGAATACTACATGGCAATGAGAAAGAATGAAATCTGGCTATTTGTAGCAACATGGATGGAACTTGAGGGTGTTATGCTGAGCGCAGTAAGTCAGGCAGAGAAGGACAGATACCATATGTTTGCACGTATAGGTGGATTAGGAGGAACTTAACGGAGGACCATGGGGGAGAAGAAGGGGAAAGTTGGAGAGAGGGAGAGAGGCAGATCATGAGAGACTCTTGAATGCTGAGAACAAACAGGGCTAATAGGGTTGGAGGAGAGGGGAAGGGGGGTGATGGGCACGGAAGAGGGCACTTGGATGAGCACTGGGTGTTATATGGAAACTAACTTGACAATAAACTATTTAAGAAAAAAAAAGAATATAGCATTGAATAAAACCCCCAATAATACAGAATCACATTTATTATATTTCATATTATAAAGAAGCTAAGAGAAATAAGAAAAATATATTTGTAGAGTCTTTCATTACAACCAACATATTTACGATTTCTGGTACCTTCATTTCTTCCTGTATAAGTTACCATATCATGTTACTTCCTTCAGCTGTAAGGATTTACTTTAGTATTTCTCGTAAACCAGGTTTGCCAGCAACAAATTATCTTAGTTGGCTTATTTGGGAATATCTTTATTTTGCTTTCATCTTTGAGAGTAGTTTTGCTCTAAGGAATTCTTGTTTGACAGTTTTTCCCCTTTTAACATTTAAACAATAACCATTTTATTGATATACACATACCATAAAGTGTGTCATCTTCAATTCATTGTTTTTTTTAGTATATTCATAAATTTGTGACTTAATCACCACTATCTAATTCCAGAAAGTCTTCAACACCTGAAAAAAAAACTCCGTACCCATCAGTAGTCACTGTCCCTTATCTGCCAACCACTAATCTAGTTTCTGTCTCTATATATTTGCCTATTCTAGATAGTTTGTGTACATGCAACAATACAGTGTATGGTCTTTTGTGACTGGATTCTTTCCTTTGCTGTGTTTTCAAGTTTTATCCATCTCATGGCATATATAATAATTTTATTCCTTTTTATATCTGAATAATATTCCATTTGTTTGAGTAGAAGACATTTTGTTTATCCATTTATCTGCTGAGAGAAATTTTGGTTGTTTCTAGACTTTGAATAGTGTGGACAATGCAACTATGAATATTCATGTAAAAGTTTTTGTGTGGACCTATGTTTTCATTTTTCTTGGGTAT
Source organism: Crocuta crocuta (assembly GCF_008692635.1). Taxonomy (NCBI): domain Eukaryota; kingdom Metazoa; phylum Chordata; class Mammalia; order Carnivora; family Hyaenidae; genus Crocuta; species Crocuta crocuta. Next base: position 5,493,753 of record NW_027529934.1, on the reverse strand, counting down.
CTACCTGGGCATGGAATTGCTGTGTCTAATGGAAACTGTATGCCTAGCTTTTTGTGGAACTACAAACTACATTCCAGAAGTGTGCCTCTCTCTTAGCACTTTGAATGTATCATTCCACTGTCTTTGACCTCCATTATTTCTGATAAGAAGTCAGTTTTCAATTGCTTTTCTCTTTATGTTTTCAAGATTTTTTCTTTGTTTTTGACTTTCGAAAGTTTGACTGTGATGTGTCTAGGAGTAAATTTTAGTGTTCCTCCTACTTCGGTTTCATGGACTTTCTTGGATTCATGTATTCAAGATGTAATTTTTTTTTTCATAATATTTGGAAAGTTTTCTGCCATTATTTCTTAAAAAATTTTTTTTGTGGTCTATTTCCTCTACCTTGGAACTCCTATTACATGTATGGTGATCCACTTGTTATTGTCTCATACATCTGAGATTGACTTTCTTTTTTTTCAGTCTTTCTGGTGATAATTTCTGTGATCCAGCTTCAAGCTTACTGGTTGACTTTCCATTTCAGATTTACTATTGAGCTCCGTTACTGTAATTTTTGACTTTTCATTTGATTCTTTTTGCATAGTTTATATTTCTTTTTTAAGATTATCATGATGAGATGAGTAATTGTCATCATGTTTTCTTTTATTTAAGCATAATTTTCTTTAACTTTTAAATATAGTTGTAATATCTGCATTGATATCTTTGTTACATGGAAGATCTGGAACCACTGGGAGTTAATTTCTGTTCAGTGTGTTTCCCCCTCAGTATTGGTAACCCTTTCTTTGCCTCACTCATAATTTTTGTTAAAACCTGGAAATCTTAGGCAATATATTGTATCATCTGGATTCTGGGGTTTTTATCTCTGTTGATTTTTGATACAGTAAAATATATCTCTTGCCTATTTTTCTTTTAGGTGTGAAGATTTCATACATTCAAGATAATGTATGTAATATATATGGAATTTGTGGAGCATAGTAACAACTTAAATAGGGTGTTTCCAATCCTGCTGAACCTACATGTGTACTTCACCCAGATGCTACCCCAGTGTATTCCTAACCTTTCATGTATCTTCAATAACATACAAAATTTTCTTGATTTTCTTTAGTTTTGCCGTATACATATGCATTTGTAAGATATATACCTTTTATTTTGTATTTTGCTTTATAAAAATGGTGTCATCGTGTTTATTGTCACCTGCAACTATCTTTTTTCTTAGGCCACATTGTGATTCTAATGTTTATCTCTGTGGATATATTTGGTTGTTCTGTACGCCTATTCACTGATAGGTAGTGTTTCACAACTCTCCTCTTTAATTCTGTTTTGATTGACACGACTGTTATAAAATTTTTGCAATTGTGAACAATGCTTCTTTGAATATTCTTTTTGTGTGTGTATATGTGTGTCTCATGAGGCACATGTGCAAATATTTTTCATAAGTATAAGCCTAAAGTGTTGCTTGATCATTAGGTATGGACAATTGCTACTTTATAAGGTAACCCCATCCCTCCAAAGTGGTTGAATCTGTTTAATCTCCTAGCAGCAGTACACGAGAATAAATATTTCATATTCTTATTCTTACACTTAATATTGCTGGTTTGTATTTCTAGTAGGCATGCTAAAGCTCTTCTACATTTTCCTTCAGACCTTCCTTTTCGTATCATTGGTCAGCATTGTCTTATAGCCTTACATACTTAAACCTGTCACTTGCAAGGATAATGAAAGAACAGGATCTGTATTTTTCTATGTTATCCAATATGGTAACTACCATCCATATGTGACTGTTTACTTTCTCAGTTGCACTAGCCACATTTCATTAAAAAATTTAATTAGTTAACATCCAGTGCAATAGTAGTTTCAGAAGTAGAATTCAATGATTCATCACTTATATACAACACCTAGTGCTCATCACACATGCCTTCCTTAATACCCATCCCCTGTTTAGCCCATCTCTCACCCACTTCCCTCTGTCAACCCTCAGTTTGTTCTCTGTCTTGAAGAGTCTCCTGTGGTTTGTTTCCTTCTCTTCTCTCCCTACCTTCCCATATGTTCATCTGTTTTGTTTCTTAAATTCCACATATGAGAAATCAAGTGGTATTTGTCTTTCTCTGATTGACATGTCATTTAGACTAATATGTTCTAGCTCCGTCCACATCATTGCAAATGCCAAGATTTCATTCTTTTGATAGCTGAATAATATTCCATTACACACACACACACACACACACACACACACACACACATATATATATATAATGTACCTTCTTTATTCATAAATCAGTCAATGGCTATTTGGGCTCTCTTTATAGTTTGACTATTGTTGATACTGTTGCTATAAACATTGGGGTGCATGTATCCCTTCGAACCTGTATTTTTGTATCCTTTGGGTAAATACCTAATAGGGCAATTTTTGGATTGTAGGGTGGCACTCTTTTTAGTTTTTAGAGGAAACTCCATGCTGTTCTCCAGAGTGGCTGTACCAGTTTGCATTCCCACCAACAGTACAAGGGGTTCTCTTTTCTCTGCATCCTCACCAATGCCTGTTTTTTCTTGTGTTGTTAATGTTAGCCATTATGATAGGTGTGAGGTGGTATCTCACTGTGATTTTGATTTGGATTTCCCTTATAATGAGTGATGTTGATTATCTTTCCACACGTTTGTTATCTATCCAGATATCTTCTTTGGAAAAGTGTCTATTCATGTCTTCTGCCCATTTCTTAATTGGGTTATTTTTTTGGGAGGGGGTATTGAGTTTAATAAGTTCTTTATTGATTTTGGATACTAAACTTTTATAAGATATGTTGTTTGCAAATATCTTCTCCCATTGTTGGTTGACTTGTAGTTTTGTTGATTGTTTCCTTCAGTGTGCAGATTTTTATCTTGATGAGGTACCAAAAGCTCATGTTTGCTTTTGTTTCCCTTACCTTCAGTGACATGTCTTTAAGAAGTTGCTCTGACTGAGGTCAAAGAGGTTGCTGTAGGTGTTCTCCTATCCCACATTTAGGTGTTTCATCCATTTTGAATTTATTTTTGTGTATGGTATAAGAAGATGGTCCAAGAGAGGGCAAGATGGCGGAGAAGTAAGGAGCTCCGTATGTGCACTNAAAAAAAAAAAAAAAAAAAAGTGGTCCAGTTTTATTCTTCTGCATGTTGCTGTCCAGTTTTCCCAGAACTATTTATTGAAGAGACTGTCTTTTTTCCATTGGATATTCATTTCTGATTTGTCAAAGGTTAGTTGACCATATAGTTGTGGCTTCACTTCTGAGCTTTCTATTCTGTTCCATTGATCTATGTGTCTGTTTTGTGCCAGTACCACACTGTCTTGATGACTACAACTTTGTTAATATAACTTAAAATCCTAATCATGATGCCTCCAGTTTTGTTTTTATTTTTCAGGATTGCTTTGGCTATTTGGAGTCTTTTGGGGTTTCATACAAATTTTAAGATTGTTTGTTCTAGCTGTATGAAATATTCTAATGGTGCATTGATAAGGATTACATTAAATGTGTAGATTGCTTTGGGTAGTGTAGACATTTTGACAATGCTTGTTCTTTCCATCCATGAGCATGGAATGCTTTTCCATTTCTTTAGATCCTCTTCAATTTCTTTCATAAGTTTTCTATAGATTTCAGAGTATAGATCGTTCTCCTCTTTAATTCCTAGGTATCTTACTGTTTTTGGTGCAATTGCCAATGGGATAAATTCCTTGATTTCCTTTTCCACTGTTTAATTTTTGGTGTATAGAAATGCAACTGATTTCTGCGCATTGATTTTATGTCCTGTGACTTCGCTGGATTCATGTATTAGTTCTAATAATTTTTTGAGTAAGTCTTTTGCGTTTTCTACATACAGTATAATGTCATCTTCAAATAGTGAAACTGACTTCTTCCTTGCCTATTTGGATGCCTTTTATTTCCTTTGCTGTCTGGTTGCTGAGGTTAAGGCATCTAGTACTTTGTTAAATAATAATGACAAGAGTGGACATCCTTGTCTTTCCTTGACATAGGGAAAAGTCTCTCATTTTTTTCCCCAGAGAATGATACTAGCTGTGGGTCTTTCATATAAGGCCTTTATGATGTTGAGGTATGTTCCATCTATCCCTACTTTGTTGAAGGTTTTTATCAAGAAAAGGTGTTGTATTTTGTCAAATACTTTTTATGCATGTATTGAGAGGATCATATGGTTCTTATCTTTTATTAATGTGGTGTATCACATTGATTGATTTGCAAATATTGAACCAGACTGACACCCCAGGATTAAATTTCGCTTGATCATGGTGAATAATTCTTTTAATGTACTGTTGAATTAAATTTGCTAGTATTTTTTAAAATTTTTAAACATTTATTTATTTTTGAGAGAGAGAGAGAGAGAGAAAGAGAGAGAATGCAAGCATGAACAGGGGAAGGGCAGAGAGAGGAAAACACAGAACCTGCGCAGGCTCCAGGCTCTGAGCTGTCAGCATAGAGCCTGATGCAGGGCTCGAATTCACAGACCGTGAGATCATGACCTGAGCTGAAGTCGGATGCTTAACCAACTGAGCCACCCATGCGCCCCAAATTTGCTAGTATTTTGTTGAGAATTTTTGCATCCAGTTTCATCAAAAATATTGCCCCTGGAATTCTCCTTTATAGTGCAATCCTTGTCTGGTTTTGGAATCAAGGTAAGGCTGGCTACATAGAATGAGTTTGGAAAGTTTCCTTCCATTTCTATTTTTTGGAACAGTTTGAGAAGAATGGGTATTAACTCTTCTTTAAATGTCTGGCAGAATTCCCCTGGGGAGCCTTCTGGCCAAGGACTCTTATTTGTTGGGGGATTTTTTATTACTGATTCAATTTCTTTACTGGTTATGGGTCTGTTCAAATTTTCTTCCTGTTTCAGCTTTGGTAGTTGGTGAGTTTCTAGGAATTTGTCCCTTTCTTCCAGATTGCCCAGTTTGTGAGCATATGTTTTTTATAGTTTTCTCTTATAATTGTTTTTTTTAATGTTTATCTATTTTTGAGAGAAATAAAGAGAGATAGAGTGCAAGTGGGAGAGAGGGAGGGGGAGAGAGAGAGGTAGACACAGAATCCAAAGCAGGCTCCACGCTCTGAGCTATCAGCACAGAGCCTGACACGGAGCTCAAACCCACAAACGGTGAGATCATGACCTGATCCAAAGTCAGATATTTAACTGATTGAGTCACTCAGCCGCCCCTTTTTTATAATCGTTTGTATTTCTGTGATGTTGGTGGTGATTTCTCCTCTTTTATTAATAATTTTATCTTTTTGGGTTCTTTTTCTTTTCTTTGATAAGTCTAGCTTGGGGTTTGTCTATTTCTTTTTCATTTTCATTTTTTTTTTTTTAATGTTTTAAATGTTATTTTTGAGAGAAAGAGAGAGAGGAAGAGAAAGAGAAAAAGAGAGAGAGAGAAGCAGGGGAGGGACAGAAAGAGAGGGAAACAGAATAGAAGCAGATTCCAGGCTCTGAACTATCAGCACAGAGCCTGATGTGTGGCTCAAACTCATGACAGTGAGATCATGACCTGAGCCAAAGTCAGACCCTTAGCAAACTGAGCCACCCAGTTGCCCCTATCTATTTTGTTAATTCTTTCAGTGAATCAGCTCCTTAGTTTCATTGACCTGTTCCACTGTTTTTGTTTTGCTTGTTTGTTTGCATCTATATTACTTATTTCTGCTCTAATCTTTATTATTTTCCTTCTGTTGGCTTTAGGCTTTACCTACTGTTCCTTTTGTAGCTCCTATAGGTGTAAGGCTAGGCTGTGTATTTAGAACTTTTCTTGCTTCTTGAGATAGGCCTGAATTGCAATATACTTCTCTCTTAGGACTGTCTTCGCTGCATCCTAAAGGTTTTGGATTGTTGTGTTTCATTTTCATTTGCTTCTATGTATATTTGTATTTGAAATTCTCTTGAATTTCCTGGTTATCCCATTCATTCTTTAGTAGGATGTTCTTTAACCTTCATTTATTTGAGGGCTTTCCAGATTTTTTCTTGCGGTTGACTTCAAGTTGTACAGCATCGTGGTCTGAAAATATGCATGGTATGATCACAATCTTTTTGTACTTATTGAAGGCTGTGCATTAGCCACATTTCACATGCTTAGTAGTCACATGTGGCATGAGGTTACTATCTTTGACATCCTAGATATTAGAACATTTTCAAAACTATAGAATGTTCTCTTGGACAGAAGTGATTTAGACCAATCCGCCTTCCCTGAAGTTTAAATAAGACTGGATTCCTGAGTAAAACTGGGGTTCTGACAATAGGGGCAAATACATGCTTGACTTTCAAGGAAAATAGTGTCTGCTACATGTGTTTACTTATACTGCTGGAAAATTGCAAAATATAAGTGTTTGGATGTTGAGTAACAAAGAGATCACTTTGCTGAGCTCTTCTCTTAAGCTGTGAAAGATCATAGTTCCTACATCTATTGCAGGTGCCTAAGTTATAATTTCGTTGTTTACGATTGCAAAGATTTAGTTGAGTTGATTAATTCAAGACATTCTGTTGACTTCTCTCAACAAAAATGGGAATAATAAGGTGCGTAATGTGTCTCCGTGGTTAGCTGAAATGCACTGAAACTATCAGGAGTGGTGAATTGGATGAAATAAGCATTCACAATACTTTGTTGACATAGAATGCCATATGGAAGGAAAATTACAGCACCGTGCAAGCCTTCTGAGACTTTTTTCTCCCTCTCACTTTCCACACTGGGAAACTTATTCATCAGAGGTCAGTGTGAACAAGAGAGAATTAAAAAACATACTTGATAGATCTGAGGCAGAATGGTGTTAGAAAAGAACGGAATCACAATTTCCCATAAGAAGAATTGGCTACTCCAGAATTACATTGTGTTCATCTTCTCGTTGACATCAAAGCAGAGAAATTAGATCGCCTTTTGGGTCTATTGCCCTGTTCCATAATCCAAGAGGGTAAGCTCTCACTAGTTATTTTAGATATTTAAAAAGGCATACCAACGTTTTCAATTCTAAGGCAATTAAGCCTCTGTTTAAGTTGAATGGGATATTTGAAATATGCTAAAATTAGAAAACATCAAATAATTAAAAGTCTAAATTGTGTAGTACTGACTGTAAAAGAAACCAGATCATTGAAAGGTCACTGGGTTTGCTGACAGCACAATGATATAATGCAGCCCGTCTACCAGAACCATTAAATACTCAGGGGAGCAAACCTCCTTTGAGGGAAGCATGTGAAGACAGTAGATCACAGCCAGCTCCTGAAACTGCAGCTGTTTTCAGTCTTCTAGAAACTTTGAAGTTACCTTTGATTTTTAAAAAAATCTTCCTTTTATTCTGTTTTTTTTTTTTTCCTCATTCATAATATCTCTGGTATTCATCCTCTCTGTTTGGTCCAGGTTCTCCAGAGAAACAGAATTAATAAGATACACACACACACGGGGGCGGGGCAGATTTTAAGAAATGGGTTCACATGATGGTGGGGACTGGTAAGTCCAAAATCTGCAGGGCAGGCCAGCAGACTGAAAATTCGAGTCAGGGTTAATGTTGCAGTCTTGAGTTTGAATTCCATAGGTCACTAGGCTGGAAACTCAGGCAGGACTTCTTTGGAGCATTGTTGAGGAGAATTCCTTCTTCTTTGGGAAATCCTCAGCTTTTGCTCTAAAGGGCTTCAACTGATCGGATTAGGCTCACCCACATTCTGGAGGGTGATCTGCTTTCCTCAGAGCCTACTGAGCACACCTAAAAATACCTTAATGGCCACATCTAGACTGATATTTGACCAAACAATTGAGTACTCTAGCCTTGCCAAGTTAACACATAAAATTAACCATCACATTTTTCTTTCTGTTTATGTATCTGCCTTAAATCTATGCTCTTTTAATCGCATGTCTGAAATGATTGAAGCAGACCCACATAGACCCTTGGCTAGGCGTCCAAGTTTCTCCATTCTTCAGTTTATCTTTCTTATGCTATTGTCATATCCCTAGAACAATTTTTTTCCTGAAGTTCTCCATTGTGTTACCCAGCTGATCCAACTAGACTGATTACCACTTACTTTCTGACTCTTTACTCCATTCATGCTGTTCTCACTCTTTTTCACATGAATGGTTCATTCTGTACTGATCATCTCATAGTTGGGCTATTACATTTCCTCCTTTAATTTTCTAAGACTCTCCATATCATAGGTCCAAATTACATTTGCTCCAGTTCCCATGAGAACCTCGTATCTCTGGAGCACTTATACTCTCTATCACCAGTAGCTTATGGTTTAGTAGTTAGTTGTTCTCTAGTTGTTTAATGTGTGTTATCTTTATCTTAATCAAATTGTAAGGTACTTGAACTAGGGACTTGCATTGTGTTGCATTTCTCTTGTATTGCACCACTTCACCTAGAACAGTGCTAGCCAGGGGTTACAAGGAGATGATGTGGCCATTCACTGAGTATGGCAAAAAAAAAAAAAAAAAAAAAGGAGAATATTTAAACGATGCATAGAAACTGCAGTTGGGAGCTAGAGTAATATAGCATTCTGGGCCCTGCCTTTGAACTATTAAATTAGAACTTCTGAGGATGAACTTAGGACACTACACTTTTACAGAGTTCTCCAAGAGGATTTTGATTTTGCAAGTGTGAACACTGACTGGTATTCAGCAGGCTACTACACAGACCTCTTCCTGTTTCGGAGCACCCCATGAATTCACAAAAGAGTTCAGTGTATTTTTCCTCCAGGTATGTCCACATTGTCACCGCCTTGCATAAAACACTCCTTCCTTTCTTACCTGGGTCACAGATGCTTCCTCAACTCTTCTGCATGCTTTCCGCCAGGTTCCTCTCCAATAGTGCCTCCATATTGCTTGGAGTGTTGACGCTCAAAATTTGCAAATCTGACTGTGTTTCATGAGTTCCCCCGTTCAGGATGAAGTTCAGTCTTCTTTACATGGTTTATGAAGCTGTTCAAGGTCTATCTGCCTACCTTTATAGCCAAGATCTTCCGCTGCCTCCATCCAGACTATGTGACTCAGAACAGTCTTGCCCTCTCTTTGCCTTTGTACATGCAGAGAATTTTATACCATCATTTGTGCCGTTCGTCCAAGTAGTACTTACTAATTAATCTGTAACGTCAACATTGATAGACACTAAGGGTTTTGATATTAAAGATGTAATCCCTTCCCCATTTGAATGCTGCTGACCAGTAGGAAGACAGATACATAAGAACTCATTGAACAATAGCTATTGTGGACTGAGAACATATTATTTACCAGGACTGCACTAAACACTTTGCATGGATTATCACCTAATCTTCACAACCGCACTATAGGGAGCTGAGCTAGAGTGCAGGTCTTTGAAATCGGCAGCCCACATCCTTAACTGCTATGTTCCTCTGTGGCTATGCGGACAGAGTTAAGAGGAACCACTGTCATATTATAGGAAACTTCGTAAATTATTCATGGTATAATCTCCTTGATTAATAGGAAAGAAAATTAAATGACATAAGACTAATACTTTTCTTTGTACCTTCCTTATATTACACTGGGACCAATATTTTTCTTACTTTTATAGCATCAGAAATTAACTAAGCACCTGTGATGTGGTAGGTACTAAATGAAAATGTGAAAGTTCCAGTTCCTTTTCTTCAGCTATCTCAGGTTACTTTGTCAGCCTTCAACATGTAAACCCTGACAGAGCTAAGTCTGAGTCCAGGCTCTGGTCTTTCCTTACTCATTTGTTCTTAGAAAGTTATTTAACCTCCTCTTCCCCTTTTTGATAAATAAATAAATATTTTGAGAGAGAGAGAGCATGAGCAGGGGAGGGGCAGGAAGAGGGAGAGAGAATCCCAAGTGGGCTCTGCATTGTCAGCGTAGGCCCAGATGTGGGGCTCAAACTCACAAACCATGAGATCATGACCGAAGCCAAAACCAAGAGTTATATGCTTAACTGATAAGTCACCCAGGTGCCCTTAACTTGCGCTTCCTAGTTTCTTTATCTGTAAAAGGAAAAGCACAATAGCTTGTAAGTCATGCGAAGATTTAATGAAAGGTTTAAGTGGGAAAATTACATAATCAGAACTGTGTTTTGGAGTAACTAGCTGGGGTAACTAACAGCTATATACAATTGTCTAAATAAAAGGTGTCAGTGTACCAGATGCTGGTGCTAAGGAAGGGTATGGGTATGGGAAAACTTACACATACTTATGTGTTAAATTCTCACCCAAGTGACAAAAGAGATTGGACTTGCTCTTAACAATTACATGGACCCCAACTGAACCCTAAGTTTTGAACTTCTGCCCTATTATAATTCTGATGAATTTGAATCACTCTAAGTCTCAGTCTCTTGAATGAAAGTCTTGTATAAGAGCTAAAATAGTTTCTTATGGAAGATTCTATGAATCTATAAGGGAATTAAAGGACTGTTTAATGGAACAAGACATATTATTTTAAGTGATTTAAATCTTTTAAAGTAGAGAGTTGAAGAATCATCTAAACTTAAATAAATAAGAGATAGCAATGAAAGTATTTTATTAGACACCTGGAAGTAACTAATGGAAGAAATAAATAGAAATGTTTAAAATTGGTCTTTTTAAAGACTGGCCCCAGAAGGTAAGAAGATCACTGAGCCTGAGGCTTATGAGACCCAGCAGCTGGGGCTCTATTCTGATTTTCCCAGGAAGCTCGAGCAGGTTTTAAAGGGGGGAGTGGGGGTGGTGGTGCCTGGGATCCACAAAGCCACAAGGTGACAGCCAAGCTGCCTATTGGGAAGGCGCCCCCTCCAGACAGAGCTCCAGTACTCTGCAGGATGTTCAAGGAAAAATAGCCCACAGTGAGAGAGCTCACCAGCCCTTCATCGGCCAGCAACCCTTTAAACATCGAGAATTCTGCAGCAGGATAGCTCCAAGCATAAAGTTAATATCCATTAAAGCAACATATATATCATCATTCAAATAGTCTAAACACGAGGTGTTTAAAAAGTATGTCTGTTTTAATATACTTTGAAAATTAAGTCGACTTGGTAGTGTGATTTAAAACTTTAGTGTCATTTTTGACATCTACTGTGGAATACATGAAAAATGGCATATGCCTTACCTGGAGTATTGAGTTCTTCTAATCAATAAAATTACTTTTCTTAATTACTCTATGTTAAAAATTACATTGTATGTTATTAATTTAAAGGAAAATCAATAAAAACCAGATGATTAAGGGTATGTGAAATTATAAGTAAGAATTTGTGACCTCAGATAAGTGGAAGCTTATTTTGATTATAAACATGTGTGAGAAAGACACTTAAAAATGAACTTGTCATATCTGTAGTGAGGATGAAAAGCTTAATATCAAGATGTTGAAAGGTGATTGGAGTTTATTATATTTATCAATAGTACATTCACCTTTAATACAATTTATAGAAAAGCAATGTTATTAAAATAAGAGAGAGGAAAATTACATACTATGTATATCAAAAGGCCAGCATTAGATTTGAAACTAATAACATTAGACACTTCTCCATGAGAGATTTTTACTGGCTAACATTTTTAGTAGAATAGCATTGTTATAGTTCGCTAATTATTGTTCAGTGCATTCTCTACAGATCTTCTGGGCTAATGTTTATAGCTTTCTTCTTTTTAACTCTTCCTTTCAGTCCTGTATACAACATGCATAGCAATTTTAACATTAGAAAGATATATGTTTTTGTTATAAGAAACATATTTTACTGGTAGTGTTAAAAAAAACCCTCAGAGATCTTGAGGGACTTTTGTGGTTTAATGTAAATCAAAATAGAAGAAATCAGAACTCCTCTTCAGGCAATGTGTGTTCAATACACCTGGTCAGACAAGAAAATATAGTCATGAAATTGAAACCATACTCACACCTGTCATATCAAATGCAACACTTATGTAAAAACAAAATTGATACCTAGGAAAATTATTGAGCCCCCGATAAATTTGAGATATTGTGATAGACACTGGAGGTACAGCTGTGAAGAAGATATCCCTGTTGCCTCCAAAGGACCTGTGGTCTGGTGGACAAAGTCATAAAAATAGAAAAAAAAGTAATTCAAACAGACTGTGTCTGATAAGAGGTAAGCAGTGTGGAAAAAATATTTTTTTTAAAAAAATGAGACTGTAGGAGGATGAAAACTTACAGGATCCCAATATTTCAAAGCAATCATTAAAGACAAAAAAAAGAGGAAGGGATGTAACTCTTGAAAGGAAAACCGATATTTAATATATTTTCTGATTATAGCTATCATAGAATACAACTGATATGATAGCTTACTTGAATTATTTATTGAATATTTGGACTGAAATGATAGAAACTTTGACAGTTTTGTGACATTGAGCAGAGTCAAGGAAAGAAAGATTTGTGAATAAGTAGTGTTGTTGCTACATCAAAACTTGGTGGAATTAAGATTTAATTTAGCATAGTATATGATTTAAATTGAATTAATTTTTTCTAGAATGAATTATTGTCTCTTTTAAATTAATTTTAAGTATAGATGTAATCATGCTGTGATGTTGGCATTCAGTTTTGAGTCAACTTCCATGGACATCCTGTTTCTTTTGCTAAACATATCTCTAAATTAAAGATACAAATTTCCCACTATATAGTAAGGAAGAGTTGATATGGGGACTTGAAAGTGAGTCGGATATTTTGGACCTGGATCATGAGAGGGGAAACTGATCTGCATTGGTGGTCACACTCGATAGCCAGATGAAAAATTGTAATGTATGATGATTGACCATCCAAGAGTTTCAAGAAGGAATCTAAATGTGCATCTGTCTTCTGAGGTGTTGGTTCTAGGTGACCTTGCCCCTTATGCTTAGATATTAATGAATCATTCTAAGGTAAACAGTAAACTGAGCTTGGACAAGACACAGAGGTGTCAAAGGAAGAATTAAGGGGCAGAGGAAAAAGTGGAGATAAGGGAGAACATGTAAATCTGTATTATTACCTAGATTCCTTTTTGGTTCTAGGCTAGACTGTAGCTGATGATTGGTTCCCTTGAGAAGCAGGGGCTCTCATGTAGGAATAAAGTCAAAATAGTTTATGCTGTGTTGTCTCCAAATTATTAGTAGATCAGATTACTGGCAGTTTGTAGGGCCAATGGGAAATGGTCTTTCTGATCAGACGTGAGAGAATGCCTTATAGTGGTGTACTGCATGCCTTTAGACCACACACTGGCTTTTGGGTTGGAGGATCTGTTATTTTTTTTTGTAGGACTGTTATTCTAAATCCTTGTACCTATGTGATAATTTCAACTACTTTGTGATTTCATTCTCTTTTTCTTTACTTAAATGTTGTAAGTATGGGCATAGGAACTATTGTTTCTAACATTTTAAACTGCATGTTGAGTTTGGTTAAATTATCTTGAATCACTTGAATTTTGTGAAACTCTAAAATGTTAGAGAAACACAAATTTAAATGTAATATCTAAGATATACTTTATGGGTAATAAAGTTAATTTCTGATCTGGGGTCCTTGGCTGGCTTAGGTAAGTGTCCGACTCTTTTTTTGTTTTGTTTTGTTTAATTTTTTAAAATGTTTATTTTTGAGAGAGAGAGAGAGCACAAATGGGGGAGGGATAGAGAGAGACACACACACAGAATCTGAAGCAGGCTCCAGGCTCTGAGCTGTCAGCACAGACCTCAATGTGTGACTCAAACTCAGTGAACTGAGAGATCAAGATCTGAGCCGAAGTTGGACACTTAACTGACTGAGCCACCCAGACGCCCTGAGTGTCTGACTCTTGATTTCTGCTCAGATCATGATTTCAGGATGTGGGAATGAGCCCTAGGTCAGGATCTGCGCTGAGTGTGGAGCCTGCTTAAGATTCTCTCTCTCTCTCTCTCTCTCTCTCTCTTTCTCTCTCTCTCCCTCTCCTTCTTTCCCTCTCTGCCACTTGTGCTCTCTCTCCCTCTAAAAATAAATAAACAAAAAACCCCAGAAAAATAAATAAATTTCTGATCTATTCATGGCTTATGATTATTTCTTTCACCAGTCTACTTCAGTAGGTCCACTATCTAGAGTTGCTGGCTAAGCCAGGTAATTAAGGAATATAAATTATTCATTTGACATATTTTTGTCTAATATAAGTGATATGAAATTGCACACTGATATTTATGTAGTCAGGTTACTTACTTCATATTGGTCATGGCAGAGATGTGCAAAGTCACATTAAAAAGATAAAAAGAGCTCCAGTAACTATAAGATTCAGTTACAGCTTAATGAGTACATATAGATAAAGATTTGATCAGAAGGTGAATTTATCCACATTGCAGAATGGATGCTCAGAAGTTAAACATTGGCAGTGTCAGTAGAAGTTAGGTCTTGTGGTAGAAGAAGACTTGGCTTGTGAGTTGTCTGGTCTCACCAGTAGACACTTTATACTGTGGCGATGAATATATTATTACCTTAGCTTGATTTGATTAAGCATTGGATATTCTAACTTTGCTTGATCGTACTCATCGTTTACCAAGAAACTTGTTGATAAATATATAGTTCCCCCAGATGTCCTCTATGGTTAAATGGACACAAGCAATATATAGCCCACACATAATTACAAATTAATAAGTTGAAATTATAATAATATGCAAATATAATATGTAATAATATAAATTCTCATTTTAAAACAGTCTTGAAAACCAGCTTTATATATGCATCTACTTCTGGCCTGAGAGGTGTAGCCCTCCTTAGGAGGCTCTCAACTTCCTAAACCTGCAGAACTTAAAGCTCCATTCGAACCACATTAATCACAATAAGATGCGTGCTCTATGGTGAAGCCTCCAGGGAGAGAGTTAGTTTTTCCCTCCTTTTATTTTACTAAGAAGCCATTCTACCTGTGGAACGTACACTCATGTTATGTTTTCTACTAGATGGAAGTTCTTGGAGAGCAGAAATTCTACTTAATTAATCTCTGTAGTTCTCACTCCCCATAGTGACTTATTCTTAGTGAATGTATTCAGTGAATGAAAGGGGGAAGACAGGTAGTTTGCAGTTGTAGGTATATGAGTTCATCCTGGTTCACTTCCATGGCTACCAGATAGCCAGGCATCTTAGTGGAAAGTGGTCAGTGTTCACTGCACTCAGTTTAGGCCTCCTGTGGTATTCATAAACTCCCCCACTACATTTCTCATTCAGAGGATGCCATTCTTCAGGTTTCTCTTGTTTACATTTTCCTCTTATGGCTACATAATGCCTACAACAAACAAGCAAACAAACGAAAAAACCAAGTAAAGAGCAATTTCATCCCTTGGTCCCTGACCATGGAACTAACTCGTGCCATAAAACCATGTATTGTCTCTTGAAAATGGTAGAAGTCCTGCTACCAGACTTTGGGTTTTTATGTAGTTCAACTTCCAGTGGGTTTTTGGATGGCTGTCTCTCCTCATAATACCTATTAATAATCCCATCTCAAGTCAAGTCCCAGAAAATTTGCCAACCCTGCTTCTTTTGTTCCATAGACTTTAATTTTAGTTATACTTTAATAAAAGATTGACAGAAAATGATTTTCTTAAAAAAAATCTGTGTGCTAATATATCTGAAAATTTGCCATAACTATTTCAAAGCACACATTGCCTCAAAATATGAAGGAAGAAGTAGTTCATAGCTCATAAATGTGCACCTATTAAATTGATACTTTGAGTGACAGCTGAAGACTAAGGAGCTCAAGATCAAAAGTTTCCTTCCAAAGACAAATGTCACCCTGAAGCCAGCCGTAGAATTCCAAAAAGAATGTAGGAGGCGGATTTATTTTAGTCAGAGTAGCTGGTTTAGAAGCAACTTTTGGCTTTGAAAATTTCTATCTCATTCTTCATCTTCTTTGGGAAAAAACAGAATTCTGTCAGGGTAATGATGATCAGTCACATTTTATGGAATATTACAGCTAAAATATTCTATATTC
Organism: Crocuta crocuta; assembly: GCF_008692635.1. Lineage (NCBI taxonomy): Eukaryota > Metazoa > Chordata > Mammalia > Carnivora > Hyaenidae > Crocuta > Crocuta crocuta. Next base: position 5,477,893 of record NW_027529934.1, on the reverse strand, counting down.
TTCATTTCATAGATAGGAAAGGCAAGCTACAGCAAGTTAAATTATTGTATTAAAGAGGACAATCTTTAAAATAAAATTCTAGGGGTGCCTGGGTGGCTCAGTCAGTTAAGCGTCTGACTCTTGGTTTTGGCTCAGGTCATGATCTCATGGTTTGTGGGATCAAGCCCCATGTTGGACTCTGTGCTGACAGCGTGGTCTCTGCTTGGGATTTTCTCTCTCCCTCTCTCTTTGCCCCTCCTTCACTTGCTGTCTCTCTCCTTCTCAAATAAACTTAAAAAAAAAAAAAGTAGAACTCTACCTCCTAATAGTCAGTGGATTAGGCTCCTACCTTCTTTTGGCTTTAGAGTCATTTTTGAGTCTATGGAGATAATTTCTAAAAGAGGAATTAAAAAAAAGATGTTTGAAGATAAAGCTGTGATTTCTTTCTTCTTCAGATTTGCTAACCTTCCAAAGAGTGATCTCAGCAGTGTTTATTGTTTAAAAGACCACTTGTTGTTGACATTTTTGCTTTTTTGAGATAGTCATTTTCTGAACCAAAATAGAATAAAATTGGAGATCTACATTGCATACACTTATGTGTGTAAGTAACATTTTGGAGTCTTTTTGAAAAGGCTGTTTTTAAGTGTTTTGCAAGAAGTCTGGATGGTCATGAAGGCAAGTTGGTAATCAGATGGTGTATTCATGGAGGGCAGAAATCAACACGGGATGAAGAGAAAGGGGTAGATACATCAAATTGTTGAAGTAAGAACAATTATATGTGCTTTATGATAAAGCAGAAAAATGTATCTCAGTCAAAACCTGGGGTGGGGCAACATTTCTCAGCCCTAGGCACACATCAGAATGATCTTGAAAGCTTTAAAAAAAATACCAAGGCCTGGGCCTGGCCCTACCCCTAGATAAATCACAGACGGGTGAGGTGAGCCTGGTATCTGGACATTGGCATTTTTAAAAAATTTTGCAGGTGACTCTTATATGCTGCTAGGGCTGAGAGGTAGCCCAGGGTAGGATAATAAAAGAAACAAAAATGTGAGGGTTGGGAATGAAAGAATAAGCAACTCATTCGTTAAATGGGAGGATAAAAATGGGCTTGTCTTAATCTCATGAGAAGAGCTGAATTCCTGTCTTGATTTTTATAGGATCTAATGTGCTTCCTCACCAAACAGCAAAATTAGAAGGTTTCCAGCATCCGATCAGGCCCTATGGGACTGCAGGGGCCAGTTGATTCTCTACCACTTTGAGAAAAGCCCGCCCCCAAGCCACCTCCTCTTCCATTGACAGTAACATGATTCTTTTCCACCGTCCAGCCATTTTCCTGCCCTCGGCCCATTTTAAAAGTGTTAAGTAATCTCTGTACCCAGTGTAGGGCTTGAACTCACAACCCAGAGATCAAGAGCCCCATGCTCCACCAACTGACCTAGCCAGGGTCTCCTCCCCTTTACCATCCATAGCACAGGTGCAGGGCAACCATGCAGTTCAGCCTAGACCCTCATTCAGAGCTAGTGTTTGCTGTGTTCAGGCATGCATTGCCTTTAGCTTTGCCGACGAGAAGGCTTTTCATTCATTCATCCAGAGTGCCGACTGTGTGCTAGGTACTGTTCTAGATGATGAGGATGTAACATTGGAGAAAATACACAAAAATTATTATTGTTTGTAGTACTTACATTCTATTTATTCATTTAATGCTTTGATTGACATGCAGTTTTTAAGTGGGTTTGTACACTTCGTAGCTACCTTGAGAAAAATCCCTCAGTGGCTCCCAAATATTTTATGTTTTATCTTCCCTTTTTGAAATCAGAAAACTTAGTTTTATTCTTTGGTCAAAAAAAGCCCAAAAAACAAAAACAAAAAACCCCCAAAAAACAAACAAAACAGTGTTCCCTTGTGAGGCCTGGACAAGAGCCACTGTCAGGATGCCTTCCATCCATCCAGAGGCAACGAGTCCACAGGCCCAAGGATCAAAGAAGATGTACTCAGGCCGACTTGTGATCATTCCAAATATACAGTCAGGTCTTTCAGGGGGAATGGATTTCATGTCCACAAAAGAATTTTCCAAGAAGCAGTATCACTTTAAATTATACTTATGTGCATGAGGCAAGAAAATGTTAAATAGCTAACAGACAAAAAAACCATTCTGGAACCATTGCAACGAAATGCGAACAGGCATCTTTTGAGGAAGAGTCATAGTGTGTCTTAGCTGGAGAGGGCGAGGCTTTGAAACAGAAATGGGGGAAATTAAGCATCTGAGGATGCTTAATTTCACTCCTACCCATGGAGATGCACAGTCCTGTCTGTTGTGCAGAAGGACCTCGTAAGAAAGGCAAGGTGAACCGAGCAGCTCCACTGTTGCTTCAAAACTCTCTTGGAAACTTCCCAGGTGCTTCTGAACCTGCTCCCTGTACTTGGAAGGCAGGAGGAGACAGAAGAGAGAGGCAGGCCACTCCAGCTCGCTGAGTGGCAGCTTTAAGAAGCAAAGGGAATGCACATATAAGGCTTGTTTTGGGCGGCAGCAAAACTAAGAGGTTCCTGCATCCATCTGCCAAATCTTGTACGTTTATCAAGAGGTCCTAACTGGACTCAGTCACAGGTACCATGCAGTTGGTATACCACATCACCATCCCAGGGCTGTGTCGTTAGAGTGGCTTCTGGAGTGGGAAAGGTGAGGGGAACCCGCATTCCTGGGACAGGGGAGAGCCTCTTCCAGTGAAGAGCCTCCAAGTGTATGGGTCCAGATAATGAGGCAATTGACAGCCATGTCTTCTTTTTTTTTTTAATTTTAAGGTTTATTTATTTTTGAGAGAGAGAGAGAGAGCAGGGAGGAGCAGAGAGGTGGCGGGGGGGTGGGGAGACACAGAATTTGAAGCAGGCTCCTATGCTGACAGCTCAGAGCCTGTCATGGGGCTCAAACTCATGAACTGCAAGATAATAACCTGAGACAAAGTCGGACACTTAACCACTTAACCGACGAGCCACCCAGGTTCCTGGTAGTCATGTCTTTTTGATGCTGTTCCCCAACATCGACCCAGCAGTCAGAAGCAGTGATGATGACGTGACTATAAAGGATGAAACCAAAGTTGTCACCGCCGCCGCCGCCATGTGGTTGGCTCCTTAGGACGGAGCAGGGTAAAGACACTAGGAGCCTAGGTGACGTGGGAACTGTTTTGGAGACAAAGCTTAAATTCAGTGCAGCCAATATGACAGCTTTGTGGAATGAGGGGAAGTTGAGCTCAGAATAATATAGTGAGATGCAAATTGTGAAAAGTTTGAAGAGATAAAAGAGAGCAAAAAAAAAATAGTGCAAATAGTGCCGCTGTGGATGCCTTGAACTCAGGAGTCTTATTTATCTTTGGGTCTTTGTGCAGGGCCCAGCACAAAAATGCTCAGCCGATATTTGCAGAATTAAAGGCAAAAGGAAGAGCAACAGCTATAGCAATAGCAAAAGGAGCGAGAGCTGAAACGAGCTGATGGGCTCTTAAGATAGGCATAGCACTTTTGCAGCTTGGTATTTGGACAATATCAAGCTTGATATTTGGACAATATCACATTAGAGTGAATGGCAAGCCCAAGCAATATATGGGGGGGGGCGGTTGAGGAGGAGAGAGAGAAAGAAGAAGGAAAAGAGAAAGGAAGAAGGAGGGAGGGAGGGGAGAGACTGACATGTGGATATAGTCAGAAGACAAAATTGCACCATCTTGTATTTAATTGATGAGAATTCAACTACAGGCATTCATTTGAAAAAAGAAGAAAAGAATCAGGTGGAAATTTCAGCCCTGCATTCAGCTCAAAGAGCAAAGCCCAGAAGTGGGCCTGAGAAGGAAGGGCGATCTCTTCAGATCTATTTTTCCATGTCAGTTATTTAGTGTGAGTATTTTGCCAAGTTTGGAGTGCTTGTACAGTTTTAAAATACATTTTTTTTTTTCATACAGCATGGTTCTACTTCATCTGGTACTCAGAACCCAAGGAGACGAAGTGAGTTGGACCTGTCAAGAGAATGGTAGGATGATTTTCAACTTGGCACCATCCTAATGACCTTGGAGGGTAATTTTAAATACACGCACTTTCTGTCTTCCCAACCTAAACTCCCTGTTTCTGACGCTGCTTGCCTACAGTTCGGAGGTAAGACATTGACTTAATTTCTGTGATTAAGAAATTCAGAGTTTTTAAATTAAGAGTTTTTCTACCAAAAGGTTATCTTCCCTGAGTTCCCAGAGAACCCTGAATACATCATCTATTTATTTGTCTGTGTTTCAGAAAACATTCTAGACCCTTTGAGTTGAGGGCCATATTTTATTTATTCCTCTCCTTGGCCAGATGCTTAGAGCAGCGTTAGGCACATAACTGGTATTTAAGGTGTGTTTGTTACATGAATTAGTAAATGATGAATAATTGACTAAAACCAAAATGATGACCCTAATGAGCTTTCTTTAAAAGTAAATTTTCATGTTTAATTCACCCATGGTATGACTGATTTTCTTAAACAGATTACTAAGATTTCAAATAAATAGTCCCTATGGTATACTATTATAGAGGAATTAATGATCTAAATCCAGAAAGAACAGGGGCCCCGGGGTGCCTCAGTTGGTTAAGCATCCAACTTCGCCTCAGGTCACGATCTTGCAGTTTGTGGGTTTGAGCCCTGCGTCAGGCTCTGTGCTGACAGCCAGCTCAGAGCCTGGAGCCTGTTTCAGATTCTGCGGCTCCCTCTCTCTCTGACCCTCCCCTGCTCATGCTGTCTCTCTCTCTCTCAGAAATAAATAAAACATTAAAAAAAAAATAAGTCCAGAAAGACCCATGTAAGCATTTAGTCAGAGTGCTGGCTTGCTGTCATTAGTCTGTGATACAAAGCTGTGAGGAACAGCTACACAAAAGCCTCAACAGTAGGGGTCATATGAAGGGCATCTGAAGATTATGGCATCAGATTATTTTAAAAGTGCCTATATTGGCTCTGCCTGCCCATTACCTGCAGGTTATAAATTTGGATGTGCTTTATAAAAACTAGAGCTTCTACAGGAATGAAAGTCAGAGTATCCTTTGCAGAAGACCTAGGATAAAGTAAGAAGTCAATCTCCGTTTCTGTCTTCCATGTTTGTGGCCAGGGAAAGACCAGGTCAATTCAGAGAACATCAGAAAAATATTCTAATGCCCTCTGGGGGTAACTCTTTCTCATGTGTGGTATGATATGGCATCCATTTTCTTTCTAGATTAAGTGGAGTCAGGTGATACCTAATCTACTCTCATGGTCAGTGTGTTTATGAAGAATTATATGATTTTGACAAACTAGGTAAATCCAATAAAGTGCATTAGCTATTTTTGTCCCTAGTGGGTCTTCTTTCTCAATATGGTTCATCAACATACCTAGTGGGGAAATGACAAAAAAAATGAGGTTAGAGAATTGAACTGATTTCCTTTGGAAGCAGTCCATAAAAGTTAGGATGGGTATCCAGGGCACACAAGGCAATATGCTAAATTCTTCAGTAAAAGTAGAAAGCAAATAAGGGAAATCTTCAAGGAGTTTTGGATTTCTTGAGGCAATAGATCTAGAATCTGTAACACAAATTTAAGCGCTTTATAAAACAAAGTATTTACAGATCAAAACAATGCAGTATAATCCAAGTGTATGCACACGAAGAGGCTTCACAGTAAACAGCTACTTGAAATCGGAAAGATTTAGTAAGGAAAAGGCTTACTGTTAGAGACAGACTGTGGATCTTACTTTGAATTCAGGGGCATGAATTAAGGAGGAAGAGGTGCATTATTTGTCTTAACAGATATTTCATGCACAAAGGCACAGAGGCACATTGCACATAGAGAACGGCCAGCAGATGAGGTATCCCTGGAACAGAACGTGTTGGGGGAACATTAAGAGATCAGATCAGATAGACCTTTGGGAAGACATTTCTCCTGAATTAGATTAATGATAGATATGAACTTTGAGGTAAATTTCAGGCATGGCTTCGTCATTTGGAAAAACAGAAGAAATTTTCTAAGCCAGAGAGGGCGTCCTCATTTCTTGTGCATGGCACTCTTCTACCATTCCAGACTTTGACGCCACGGTTCCGATGACTTCATTTCACAGCCCGATCAGTTTTCATTTTCTTGCCCTTTTCAAAGCACCGTAATGGCTTTCCAGTCTAGCTGCCTTGGGGAGAGACTGCACCTCCGGTCATCGGGGCACCGGCAGCCCTCTGTCTCCTCACTGCCATCGCACACGCTGCCGGCAAACTCAGCGAACAGATGCCCTGGTTCTTTTGGAATGAACACATGTCGGAGACAGAACCATTATCAGCTGCTCCAAAATTGCATTTTCACCTGCCTCTGTGGAGCGTGTTCTTATTTAGGAGGAAATTATTCTGAATATTGTTTAGAGGCTGTCTGTCACCAGAACTAGCCTTTCCTTTCTTTTCCTTCCTCCCCAGTGATCTCATTCGCTGCTCTACCAAGAATGGGCCCCTTATCATTGGAAAGGTCACTGATCTCATCCCGTATGCTTTCAGTATGAATGAGCAAGAGTCGTGGCGCAGAGGTGAGGCCTCTGCGGGGCGGTGGCTCCAACCCTCTTAGGCTGCTTGCTTGGTGCACTGGCCAGTGCGCTCTCTGGGGTTGTTGGGGGTCAGGGACAGTCTCTTTTCCAGGGGATTCCGAGGGGCAGTATCCGACCTCGTTACAGAACCTCGTCTGGGGGAGGAAGGGAGCAGCGGGCAGAAAACACGCAGGGACGCGCTTCCTCGGGGCGCTGCTGACCCGCCTCCACGCGAGTCCATTCACATCGCGGGATCTCATGAATTGTGTAAAGTGGGAGATCTGGACTACATCATGTTAAAGGGACGATCCAGATCTAAAAAGGCAGCGACTGGGGCACCTGGGTGGCCCCGTCTGTGAAATGTCCAACTCTGTTTCAGCTCGGGTCATGATCTCGCAGTTTCATGGGTTCGAGCCCCACATCGGGCTGTGTGCACTGATGGTATGGAGCCTGCTTGGGATATTCCCTCTCTCTTTCTCTCTCTCTCTCCTCCCCCACCTCTTCCCCCTCTCTCTGCCTCTCTCTGTCCCCCTCTCTCTCCCTCTCTGCCCCTTCCCTACTCATGCTGTCTCTTTCTCAAAACAAATAAATAAACCTTAAAATTAAAAAAAATAAAATAGAAGGAAAGTTTCTAGATAACAAGAAAGCCCCCAGAAAACAGACTTGCAGGAAACCTATTTGTTCTGAAGACATTATTTGCAATTTTCCATAGTGTCCTACATGTGCATGCTGGAGCAGAAGATCTGGAAAGAGGGGACCTAGGTTCCCAGACAAAAACCTTGAAATTTTCTCTAAATGAGTTCTATTTGACATGCTCTCCGTGTCTCTCTAGAGTCAGAATTATAAAGAAGAGGCTCAAACAGTTGAGCACAGTTTAAAAACGGAACTTCCATGCTGGAATCATATGCCTTACCTGAAAACTGACATATGGTTATTATCAAGAAAAATTACAGGGTTTTTTTTTTTTTTGTATTCTGAGACAAATATTTAAGTAAAACAGTGTTTTTAACTGAACCACCCAGGTGTTCCAGTAACAGTTTCTTTTTTTATTAAAAAAATTTAAAATCTTTGTTTATTTTTGAGAGAGAGAGAGAGAGAGCGAGAGAGAGAGAGAGAGAGAGAGAGAGAGAGAGCATGAGTGAGGAAGGGGGCAAGGAGACAGGGAGACTCAGACTCCGAAGCAGGCTCCAGGCTCTGAGCTGTCAGCACAGAGCCTGACTTGGGGCTGGAACCCATGAATCACGAGATCATAACCTAAGCTAAGGTTGGAAACCCAACTGACTGAGTCACCCAGGCAGCCCTAAACATTTCATTTTAAGGATGCTTGTTTTTAATGGGTTTGGAGCTATCTCTAATGAACTATCAGGCAACAAATATACTAACATCGCCATTACATCCCTAAAATTAGTCTCAACTTATCCTATAAGTATAACGAAATATTCTTAGATTTCAGTACCCTCTTTCTCTATTAAATGGCAACATAGAACTGATATACTTCACGTGGTTGATGCAAGAAGACAATTACAAAATGAGCTGGTAACAATTAATTAAAAGAAATGCTGACAAAATCATTTGCAAACAAGAATAAAAACTAATTTCCAAACAGGTTGAGTTTTATCCAGCAATAAATTTCTTAATGTTTATTTGAGTTAAGCCAAATAACTAGTTACATCAAGCATTCACAATCAGGTAGAGCCACTTGGGTGACTTTTCCAATGGGACTTTAAACCCTAGATCCCTTAAGAGATGGCCCATGTGTCCTAGCTATTGTGACTTTGGCTTTCTCTTTGTTACTGCAATTCAGAAAATTCCAAGAAAATCTCAGGTATTTAAAAATGAGCTGTTTGATTAAATTTAAATCACTTGAAATATTTAATCAATTTAACAAATACATAGTTAATATGTATTTATTTCAAGGCCCAAGCTATAAACAGTGGAGAGTGAAGTTCTTCCCCATCTGCCCAGTACCATCCCCTCCTCCTCATCCCCTGGTAACTCTTGAAGCTTGACCGGTTTTTAACTGAATTCAGAAAACCTGGATTGTATGTTTAGATGACTTCTTTTATTTGTCCTTTCTAATGTGTTTCATCAAGATGTTGCTTTCTGATGATGTCAAAGAGAAAAAAGTCCTGCAGAGGTAGAAAAGATCTTGTCCTATTGAAAATAAGGAAATATCTTTTTTATCTAAATAAACAACAGATCTCCGTAAAAATATTGTCATCTCAGTGTGGTCATACAGAAATAACTGGCTTACCAGGATAATAGGAAATTACTAAAGATGGGCAGTAAAGTCAATCATTATAATTGATTTTGTTGTATGTCTGTTATGTTATTATAGTGTTTCATAATCAATTATAATTAGAAGCATATACTGAAGTCAACTTTAGCCATTGGGAAAACTGTATGAGACCCCTAAATAAGAACAGCTATAGACATTTCTACTGTATATTTTTCAAAATGCATATGGGAAATTGTTGATAAGGAATTCCTGGATAAGGAATAGGGCTGTGTCTTTTTTTTTTGAACCAGAAGTCCAAAAGATTTGGGCTAATCACGGTTTTAGGGGTTTAGTGTGCTGTCATACATTTATAATGTGGATCACTTAAGGTTCTGTAAAAAGTGTTTTTCATGCATGTATTTTGAGACAAACAACAGGACATCTATCAGTTTGATGAGAAAAAGATCCAGACTGTCTCTCTGGATGTGCCTCTTGCACAGTTCTGGAGACTCCATACCAACTGGAGATTGTCCAGTCTTTAGATAAAAAGTTCAAGTTCAAATGCATAGGCTCTAAGAATAGGTTTATTGTCTTTGGTGGAGCTAGCTGCTGGGGGCTTTCATGCTCAGGAGTCACTTGACAGAGATCCTACAGATACTTTTGAACTTAAATGAAAAACTTGCCCTCTTAACTGCTTCTGCCTTAGGCCAAGGGAATCCATTTGATCCATTTGAGTGTGCCCATCCTTGCTTACTCATCTCAGAATTTCACTTTAAATTACCCCACATTNAAGCACTTTCAACAATAGCCAAATCATGGAAAGAGCCTAAATGTCCATTAACTGATGAATGGATCAAGAAGATGTGGTTTATCTATACAATGGAATACTACATGGCAATGAGAAAGAACGAAATCTTGCCATTTGTAGCAATGTGGTTGGAACTCGAAGGTATTGTGTTAAGCTAAATAAGTCAAGCAGAGAAAGACAGATACCATATGTTTTCACTTATAAGTGGATCGGGAGAAACTTAACAGGACCATGGGGGAGGAAAAGGAGGGAAAAGAGAATACAGAGAGGGAGGGAGGCAAACCATGAGAGACTCTTGAATACTGAGAACAAACTGATAGGGTTTGATAGGGTTGGAGGAGAGGGAAGGAGGGTGATGGGCATGGAGGAGGGCACTTGTTGGGATGTGCACTGGGTGTTATATGGAAACCAACTTGATAACTATGAAAGAAAAAAATAAATTACCCCACATTTATTCTTAAATTTTATTGGTCATTTATTCTTAAATAAGATTGTTTTTAATCTATCTTTCTGTATTGTTTTAATTATTTTTTATTGACAATGCAGTTTTCTTGCTTTTTTATCTTATATAATAATAATTGATATTATTTGACATTTTTATTTTCATTGTTCTTTGTTCTTCTAATTTTTATTTTATTTAGTCACGTTATCTTTGTTTTTCCTATTGTTGATTTTTCTTTTGGCTTATTTGATCTTACCATCTTGTATTTTTGGTAGGTTTTCTTAGCTAATGTATTTATTTAATTTTAATAATTTCTTTAATAATTAAACAGGAAATAAAGGTAGGGACTTCTTTTCTATTATTCCACATTTGACACTATACTAACAATCTAAAGTTATTGTTTTAACTAATTGCCTATTATATTCAGCCTAAGAACTAATCAGACCAGCTCAATAGATATATGTAGTCTCACTTTTTAAATTTTTCTCACAAAAATAACTATTTGAGGTAAGTGAGCGCTTGGAAGTTAAAAGAAATGATGACAACCCAAATTGTGATTTTCATTACGTGGTTGTTTTGGTGTATTGCTGTTTACTTAGTACCATTATTCAAACTGAAAATTAAATTTCAAATTTGGAAATGTTTGAACACATGGAGTCACCTGAATAATTTGGGCCTATTATAATAATCTATTTTACTTAAAATAAGCCCTGTCTGTGGAATTGTGAGCATTGGTAAAGTGGGAAAAAAAAATGGGTGCATTGTTGTCAAAATTGTAATATTTGAGGATTTTCCACAAGATAAAAGTGATAATCTCAGACAAAGTCATGGAGACTATGTAGATAAGTTTTTAAATGAAGGTATTGAAGATTAGCTTATGGGCCAATTAAAAAAATAAGGGCCAGCTCATCAAATTGTCTCTAGTCTACCTACATTATATATCCAATATCATTTTAAGAAGGAAAGATGGAAGAGGAGGAGGAAGTGAAGGAAAGTGGAAGGAAAGAAGGAAGGAGGGAGAAGGAAAGAAAGAAAGAAAGAAAGAAAGAAAGAAAGAAAGAAAGAAAGAAAGAAAGAAAGAAAGAAAGAAAGAAAGAAAGAAAGAAAGAAAAGGAAGGAAGAAAAGGAAGGAAGAAAAGGAAGGAAGAAAAGGAAGGGAGGGAGAAAGAGGGAGAGGAGGTGAAGGAGGACAAAAAGAAGGAAGGAAGAAAGGGAGCAAGGGCGGGAGGGAGAGAGGGAAAAAAAGGGAAAAAAGACAGAGGTGAGAGAGAAAGAAAGAAAAAATTTGCATGTTATGAACAAAGTAGAGAAAATATAATTATACCAATTACCAGTGTCTTGGTACATCCATCCATTGCTTTCCAGATGTTAATTTTAGATAACCTTAGTGTCTAGGTACTTTCCCTTAGGATGGGTATGGCTGATGATGGATATGATCTTCATGACCCATCTAGGACTAACCCTTGACCATTGCCAGCTTTCTATATTATGCTTTCTTGGCTTACCCTTATTTGGGAAGTTATGAGGCTGAAGTTGGGTTTCTAAAACATGTTTTAATCTTAAGTATTTTTAAATTTATAGTTCAGTGATATTAAGTATACACAGTCAGCTGTTTTTCAAGAAATTAATAGATGTAAAATATCATCTGTTAAGATTATCCACATATTTACCATGTCCATATCCCTTTATTTCTCTTTGTTTATTAGCATTATTTTTAAATTTTTATTTAAATCCAAGTTAGTTAACATATAGTGTAATAATGGTTTCAGCAATGGGATTTAGTCCCTCATCACTTACATCTAACACCCAGTGCTCATCCCAACAAGTGCCTTCCTTAATGCCCATCTTCTATTTAGCTCACCCCCCATCCAGCACCCCTCCAGCAATCCTCAGTTTGTTCTCTGTATTTAAGAGTCTCTTATGGTTTGCCTCCCTCTCTGTTTTTATCTTATTTTTGCTCCCCTGCCCCTATGTTCATTTGTTTTGTTTCTTAAATTCCACATATGAGTGAAATCATGTGATCTTTATGTTTCTCTGACTGACTTATTTCGCTTAGCATAACACTGTCTAATTCCATCCACGTTGTTGCAAATGTCAAGATTTCATTCTTTTTGATTGCCAAGTAATATTCCATTGTATATATATACCACATCTTCTTTATCCATTTGTCAGTTGATGGACATTTGAGCTCTTTCCATAATTTGCTTTTATTGATAGTGCTGCTATAAACATAGCGGTGCATGTGTCCCTTTGAATCAGCATTTTTGTACTCATTGGATAAATGCCTAGTATTATAATTGCTGAGTTGTAGGGTAGCTCTATTTTTAAGTTTTTGAGGAATATCCATACTGCTTTCTGGAGTGGCTGCACCAATTTGCATTCTTATAATCAGTGAAAAAGTGTTCTCCTTTTTCTGCATCCTTCCCAACACTTGTTGCTGCCTGAGCTGTTAATTTTAGCCAGTCTGACAGGTACGAGGTAGTATCTTAATGTGGTTTTGATTTGTATTTCCCTGATGATGAGTGATGTTGTGCATCTTTTCATGTATCTATTAACCATCTGGATGTCTTCTTTGGAAAACTGTCTTTCATGTCTTTTGCCCATTTCTTCACTGGATTATTTGCTTTTTAGGTGTTGAGTTGTTAAGTTCTTTATAGATTTTGGATACTAACCCTTTATCTGATATGTCATTTGCAAATATCTTCTCCCATTTCATTGGTTGCCTTTTAGTTTTGCTGATTGTTTCCCCTGCTGTGCAGAAGCTTTTTATCTTGATGAGGTCCCAATAGTTCATTTTTGCTTTTGTTTCCCTTGTTCTGGAGACATGCCTAGTAAGGAATTGAAACATTTTAATAAGCAAAATACTCATTGCCTGCCTGTGTGAAAATCTATCTTCTTATGGCAAGTTCTTGCTTCCTTAGCACCACTACTTGCTCTCCCAGTCCTCTTTATTCATAAGAGGCCTCCAAGTGTTTTTCCATCATTTTTTTAATTTTCCCTGTGCTTCAGTTAGAAGAGTGAGGGTTATTATTGTTTTGTTGTTATTATTGTTAGTTATTATTGTCTAAAGGCTTATCTCTTACTCAGGGTGACAAAATTAATAATTCTTAGAAACCTGATAAACTAGTATAGAGCTACCCTTGATTTATGGTGCATTTCAAATCAAAATACAGTCAACATTAACACTAAATATAACTGGCATATTTTCCAGTCTTCTTTTTCTTTCTTTCTTTACAATATTTTTTAATGTTTGTTTATTTTTGAGAAAGACAGAGACAGAGCACAAGCGAGGGAGGGGCAGAGAGAGAGAGAGGGAGACACCGAATCCAAAAAGGGCTCCAGACTCTGAGCTGTCAGTACAGAGCCCCGATGTGGGGCTTGAACTCATGAGCCNGTGCTCTTGTTTCTCATCTTAAGATGAAATAAGATACAGCACATTTGGTGGAGAAATAAGTGTAAGCCCCATCCCATTTCCCGCATTCCAGTCTTGTCAATTAGAGCAGAGTTTTACATGAAATAATAGACTAAAAAGTGAAAGCCTTAGTTTGGTAATTTGCTAGCATGTAAATAAAACAGATGGCTGGGCTGAATGAGTTTAATGAAACTAATTGCTATGTATAATATGACACAATCTTTGTCACTACAGTTCTACTTTGAATGGATTTAAGTAATTTGCACTATTTTAATTTGTGGCTTTCCTTGTGTNGGCGGGGGGGGGGGGTTGCAGAGGGAGAGGGAAAGAATCTTAACCAGGCTCCTTGCCCAGTGCTGAGCTCCATACACGGCTTGATCCCAATCTCACAACTGACCATGAGATCATGACGTGAGCCAAGATCAAGGGTCGGGTGTTCAACTTACCAAGCCACCCAGGTGCCCCTATGTGGCTTTCTTTAACTATTGCCTAATGAAAACTTACTCTGTTCTCAGCCCCTTAACATTTTTTTCCTAAAGCTTTCTCAAATGGAACCTATTGATATAGAAGGTTCCAAAAATCTGCTGTTAATGGATGTCAAAAGCTTCATTGATTGATTTTTTTATGTTTGTTGGACTGAAGTTTTCAGTGTCAGAGATGACCTTGCTTGGATATCATTTAATAATGATGTTGAGTACTAACATTATATTCATATAGTACTTTTCACTTATAAAAATATTTCACTCTGACAAAAGTGTTATGTAATCAGTAAAGAATGTACTATTTCATTAGATAAGGGGGAAAGCAAAATAATAAGGACATCTCTAGTAACCTCACCTTTGTTTGAATAAAACTTGGTGTTTTCCTGCTTACATCTCTCTCCTACTGTGGGTGTCTCTCAGAAGCTTTGAAGTTCCCCAAATTGACTTACTAGGAAAGAATAGCCTATTATAATAACAAAGATGACAAACTCCAACATTCAGTTAGTAAAACAGACAGCATATACTCGCTAAGAAGCAGGTGGTATAAGTCATTCTACAGGGAACAGTCAATTTATTTTCCAAAAAATTGTGCAAACTTAGATTTACAAATAAAGTTTGAGGTTCTTTAATCCAACATTCCTGTATATGCAAGAACGCTCTAGAAAACTTCTCAGAAAAATGTTCAGCACACTGAATCTTGAAGTGATAAGGAGGCTACTATATCTGAGGCAAACAGATCTATTGGACAATTTTATATAGTAGAAAATTCTTCCTTAGTGAACTGATACCCAGCCTTTTTGTAACTTTGATCCTACCTCTTTCCTTTAGAAGCACACAGAATAAGTTTAAACCATGTTGTAAATGAAAGACTTTCAAATATTTCTTAGAGTTTAAAAAAGTTAGACTTCATAGTTGTTTTTTAACAGTTTTATGAGGCATTATTGGTATACAAAAGAAACTGGGCATACCTCCTGATTTCAAAATATATTGCAAAACTGCAGTAATCAAAACAGTATGGTATTGGCAAAAAGATAGACATACAGACTGATGGAAGAGAATAGAGAGCCCCCCAAATAAATCCACATGCATATAGTCTACTGGTCTTTGACAAAGAATTCTCTTCAACGAACTGATATTGGGAAAACGGGATATCCACATGCAAGAATGAAATTGGATTGTATCTTATACCACACAAAATTCAATTCAAAATGGGTAAAAGAGTTAAACATAAGACCTGAACTGTAAAAGTCCTAGAAGAAAACATGGAAAAGTCTTCTTGGTTGGCCTTGGCAATGTCTTCCTGGATATGACAGCAAAAGCATAGGCAACAAAAGCAAAAATAGACAAGTGGGACTTCATAGAAGTTTTGATGTTTCAAACAGGAAATTGAAAAAATGGCAGATCTTGTTCAGGGTAACCCAGCTCCTGAAAGATTTGGGAGCAAGAATCCAGTTCTCCAGATGCTCTTTTTATTTCTTTTGTTTTATTTGTCTTCATCAAGAAGATTCTAAATAAATGAGTTGTTATCCCATTCACATAAATCATATTGACTAAAGATTTTATATAGCAACATATATTAACTGAAATCTACAAAGACAAGTGAACAAAAAGATCAACATTCTTAGTTCAAAGTCACTATATAAAAGTGAGGAATAAAGTAATATACAAATAAAAATATATAACAATGGGCAATGAAGGGACCTGAATTATGATCTATTTCACCACCTAAAATCAGTTTAATAATTAATATAAGCATATCATTACATATTTCATTAGCTATGTTTCCTATGGAATCGAAAATCATAAATTTCTTTTTTGATACTCAGAGAGGAATCAATCCAGGTATAGGTTTGAACCAATATGGCTGTTAATCTTGGTGTTTTAGTAAGTTACTCTGGATTTTTGGACTCCGATGCCTTAGTAGTAAGATAAAGGTGTCCTACCCCAAGTTACTGATATCTCTGTTCTAAGATTTTTGGACCATCAAGTTCTAATATTATTTGATACGTATATGCAGGCTGGATGTAGTCTGGAAAATAAATAAGATTTTAATATGATTGAATGGAGAAACTGTACCCTCTATTTCCATAGTTCTTAACACACTTATAAACAAAGTGCTTAATAAGCAATGTTAATTGACTAATGGAAGATAAAATAATGGACCTGAGGAAAATACCCATTTTATAAAATTATAGTAATTTTTTTTTGAAAATTTAACAGAAGCCGAAACAAAGCCAGTTATTTTCCTTGTGCTGTCATGGAGTTATTTAATTCTTTACTAGTTTCATTCATTCAACCAGCCTTTATTGATATCCTGTTTCCGGTGAACATGCAGGTGGATGTGCTGCCCAGATCTCATTCAGGGAAGGACTCACTGAGCCGGCTGTCAGCTCTTTTGGGGTTTACTTTACTTGAAGGGAGTTTTGGCCAGATTCACATTCCTTCTGGGGAAGCTCACATCCAGTGACAGATGATGATAGAGAGAGAAAGACTCAACCAGTTAATAGACAGTGATATGTATTGTAGGCAGAAAGTGGTGTGGATCTGGAAAAAAAAATCAGTTATCTGTCTTAATGTGAGTAAAGAGTCCACTTTGGGGGAAATTATTTGTTGCACTTAAATGATTACCATATAATTAATTCCATATTATATCTTCCTTTGGATAAAAACAGTTACTGTTATACCATGAATTTTTTAATGTTACTGGATTGTTAGTCTATATAACAGATTTATGGCTTAAATCCAACCATTCTGCTTTCACTTCTAGATTTTGCTGCCATTTTAGCTCTGTTCCAGGCTACTCTGAAAGTGAATCCTGGAGTTGTTGGTCTGCTCTATCCTTACCCCCATTCCACTGAGGTTTCATGGACCTGGACACTAGTGAGCATCACAGAGTTCCAGAAATTTAAAAAAATGGTTGCATCCATGTATACCTGATAGGGGGTGTAGAAGTACTTCTCCAGTCACACTGATGGGCAGTCTTTTCTAAACACCATATGGGAGGCCAGGGTGCCATCTGTTTCCTTTTCAGCCAAGTTATTTGGGCACAATTTGCCCCGGTAGTGATGTCTGAGGGTGAGTTTTGGCCAGATCTTGACACTAGGAACTGATAATCATTGCAGATACCCCTGATTCTCAGAGGGCCACACCTACCCTTACTTTTTCAGATTCTAAAGAAACCTTCGGTATTACCCAGTTGGATCATTAAAAACTCTGAACTCTCTTAATAGCCGCAACCACCATAAGCCCTCTTTGAGAAGAAAAAAGGCAAACCAACAGCAACAAAACACCCAGCAAAGCCTTCTTTCACTAACAGAGGACCAGGAAATGAGCAGCCCTGCAAGACAGAAAAGTTCTAGAAACTAATCACTCTGTTCCAGCATATATGACAGAAATAAATGTGGTCTTATGCCCACCCAGATCGGCAAAGGCCAAGCAGGGAATCCAGCCTCCCACACTCACCAGGCTGTAAGGAGAGTCCCCAGACCACACCCCCCTACCCCGGGGGAGGTGTCATAAAAGGCTGAGCAGGGAGCAGAACTCTCATCCTCTTAGGCCACTAACAAGAGTCAATGCTGGTGCCAGTGGAGACCACATGGGAAGCCTGGACTTCCACCTGCACCCTGAAGTAACAAGGTCTCCTCTTCCTCCCCTCCCTGGTTTGATAGAAGAGACATGATAGAGAAACTTGACCTGCCCTTGCTCTTGCCTCCGGCACTTAGCACTATGTCACACTCCATACCTCGGTATTATCAGTTCTGTAAACTTTCCTTACATTCGGTTTCTTGTATTCTGTTCTCAGGCCACCAGCCTCTACTTTTCTCTCTTAGCCCTTTTAGAAGCCAAACCTCAACTCCTTTTATTCAATCCATTGATTTAAACACCATTCTGGTTGTCTTTCATCCCCTTGCCATTCCTTCTTCTTGTTCATCCACTTTGTATTCCATGGTTAATCATTATAACCTCTTCCTTGACTGTAGCTTTAAGTCTTTTCCTCTTCCCATATTTGTTGTTCTTGTCTGGTGAACCATGACATGAGTTAAATAGAACTTCTGCTTATTCCGTGCTTTGACCCATATAGCCAACTCTGAATGGAATAGAACACACAACCATCCTGAGTGGTTATCCTTTAAATTCACAACCATGAACCTAAGGACAGCAAGAACATTCCTAAACGCTGCCTGCCTGGCAATAATGCTACATTTCACTCATTCTTAGCGGGGCTTATATTGCCTCAAGCAAGCAAACTTTGATTCTGGGAGGAGAGGGGTGTAAAAACTGAAGGGAAAAGTATGAGAAGCACTGCTCTCTTCCATTCACTTTCACACTTTTCTGGAGATGACTTCAGACCTTTCTCTTCAGTCCTTCGGGACAAGCATTTGCTTTGAGGCTCTTTCACTGGCTTTGTTTCCTGCCAGACGTGCTTGCTTCCATGGCTCCCGTGGCTCCCATGGCTTCTGTGTAAATCATCCTATTTTATTTTATTTATTTTTAAAAATTTTAAATGTTTTATTTATTTTTCAGAGAGAGATAGAGACAGTATGATGATCAAGGGAGGGTCAGAGAGAGAGGGAGACACAGAATCTGAAGACAGGCTCCAGGCTCTGAGCTAGCTTTCAGCACAGAGCCCGACATGGGGCTCAAACCCACGAACCATGAGATTATGACCTGAGCTGAGGTCAGATGCTCAACTGACTGAGCCACCCAGGTGCCCCTAAATTATCCTACTTTACATTGTAATCAATAACTCTCTCCCCAGGACTTTTCATCCCTCTTGGCTTGCTCTGATTTTTCCATGGTGCTAACCTCCATAACATGGTTTATAATTTACAGATATATTGTTTATTATCTATTGTCCATCTTCCTTTTCTAAAATATGAACTTCATAAGGATGGAGATTTTTGTTTGTTGTTTGTTTTCGGTGATAGAGCTCAAGTATGTAGAATAGTGCCTGGCATGGGGAAGCTTCTCAGTGACTAAATGGATGAATTTCAGAAGTACTTCTCTAAAAAGAACATAAAACCTTTGCACTTCCCAGCTGAACCCTTTCAATAGATTTCTAATACCTATGGGATAAAGGTCAAGATTCGTAGCATAATATTTGAGGTTCCTTATGAAGAGAAAGTTCCTCTCTATTTTTTATATATTTTATTAAAACACTTAAAATTGTTTTAATGTTTATTTACTTTTGAGAGAGAAAGAGAGACAGGGCGTGAGCAGGGAAGGATTAGAGAGAGAGGGAGACACAGAATCTGAAGCAGGCTCCAAGCTCCCAGCTGTCAGCACAGAGTCTGATGCAGGGCTTGAATCGGAGCTGAAGTTGGACGCCTAACCAACTGAGCCACCCAAGTGCCCCTCTCTTTATTTTTAAAAATTCATCTCTTTGTTCCTTTGAAAGTCATAGAAATGTATTATCTAGATACCCATTCAAACTAGGGTTCATTGAGCACATTGTTGAAGGAGTTGTCAGCTGCCTCAGGATTTGCCTTAGCTGCAGAGAACACTCTTGCCTAGAGACATACCCTCCCCATAGAGGCCCTCATCCAATAATTAATTGTATTGGGATTTAAAAAGGCTACTCTTTTTAGCTCAAAGCTCTCCATGGGGCTGGCCAAAGTTTTGAGGTTCATCTTTTCTCCTGTACCCAGTTCTGATTTTTACTTCTCTCATCTACACATGTTGATGTCTACTAAATATTTTGTATGCAAAACTCCATCTCAGCTTCTGCTTCCTGAGTACAAGCTGCAGTCTACACCTACCTACCACATGTTCTGGATTCCAGAATCTGATGTGCTGGGCTCTTTCATGATCCCAGGTTTTTGAGCACATTGTTTGATCTGCTTCCTTTCTTTGGAAACTCATTTTTAAAGATTGAATTCATCTGCTACATCCTCTGAACAGCCTCTCTTGGCCCCTTCAAGCCCAGTTACCCTCTCCTTTGTATTCCGGTGACACTAGGTTTCTACCTAATGCAAGGTTTTATCACCTAATACAATATACAGTGATTAGTTAGGACTGTCAATTGCAGAAGACAGAAACTCTCTTCAGTTTGACTTAAACAAAAATGATATTCTATTGGCCTTACAAGACTGAAAAGTTGATGAATGATGCTGATTCCAGGCATGGCTGAAAGCAAGGGCTCAAGACAGTGTCCTCAGGGTGCCAATCTCTTCTATCCACAGAGCAAGCTATCTTTATGTGAGTGCAAAATAGCTGCCTACAGCCCATGATTCACATCACGCCACCTTTTTTTATCAGTGGCTAGAACAGACTTTTTTATTCAGTAACTTGACTGTGAAAGCTCCAGGGAAGGCTCTCTTAGATCCAGCTTGGGTCACTTGCCCAGCCTTAAATTATTGTGAAGAGAGTCGTCATCTAGCTGATTTTCCAAGACTAGATAGCAGTAACAGGTCTAACCAAACCATATGGATATGTCCCCTGCAGGAAATATGGTTACTATTAACAGAGAAAGGAAATGGGTTACTTTCAAGGCAAAAATAACACATATTTGCTGTGCACTGTGATTATGGCCAAAGTTACAGACAGAAATCTCTTGGGTTGGTCTTAAGATGCTAGACATTAAAGTCATTCGTGCCCATTGAAATATAAGGTAGATTTCAAGTGGCTTGAAATGAAACTGAGGGAGAGCTCTTACAGTTTAATTAAGCACAATACAACAGAGACAGTTGCTGGCAGAATTGAGTTCGTGAGAACAGGACAAATGTTTGACTCCTTGAATGAATGCAGTTTCCATCTTGTTGAGCTCCAGAAAATAAAAACGAAGAGAAATAGAATAAATTTTAAATATATAAGTCACCTTGATATCAGGCTTCTCTCTTGACTTATTGGCAAGGGAGTGTGATATATAAGCAGATGAAGGGCTAAAAATGGCAAAAAGTAGTGTAAGAGCAGAAACAAAACTGGAGAAATAAAGGCATACAAGACACTTGATTGAGATTCAATCTACTTACTTTTATAATAAAAGTAATAACCACCTAGATAACATTTATGTGACTGATGAGTGGGCCAATTATTATTATTATTAACATTATTATTATTATTATTATTAATATTTTGGCCATCTTAGCCAG
>NW_027529934.1:5436176-5456914 GCF_008692635.1 Crocuta crocuta | reverse complement strand
TGACCAACTTAGCCAGAATGTTAATCAGCATACTGTGTCATATATTTATGTGTGTGTGTATGTATAAATTTTTTTAATGTTCGTTTATTTTTGAGAGAGAGACAAAGTGTGAGAAGTGGAGGGGCAAAGAGAGACGGAGACACAGAATCCAAAGTAGGCTCCAGGTTCTGAGCTGTCAGCACAGAGCCTGATGTGGGAATCGAACCCACAAATTATGAGATCATGACCTGAGCTGAAGTGGGATGCTTAACTGACTGAGCCACCTAGGTGCCCTTGGTTATATATTTGATATATAATTAAATATGAATGAAAGAATGAAAGAGAAAATTGCCAGAGTCCTGCTCCAGCCGGTCCAGGGGTCCCTGAAAGATGGACGGTGTTGGCGAGAGAGGGATGGGAAAGGCCACGAGATTCTTTCTGGTCACCAGGCAGGCTTCTCTGCACTGACTGAGACTCAGCTTTATTTCATGACTAAGTGTATGGGGGACAGCCCAGAAGTGGCATTCTGATGATAAATTCTCTGATCAGTAAAGATTTTCCAGACCATTAACATGTATAACCTTATCATCATGATTTAGATAAGGGTACTCATGCTTATCATATGGGGAAGGAAGGTATCTTTAGCATTCAAATGCAAACAAGATAATGTTTTTAGCATATCAAAGGCAAAGATCAGTTCTTTATGAGCAGGGGTCAATAGCCTGTTTGTCACTTAACGGGAAGTATCGAGACAAACAAAATATCTGCTCCCATAACCACAAAAGAAGAAGTTCCTACAAGTTCCTTCACAAGGTGCAATCATCATACCAGGGCCAGAATAAGGGGACAAGTCACTCCTGATACCAATCAACAAGGTGCTTCGGGGGTCGGTGCTCAAGCAGAAAAAAATTAAGTGGGGTCAGATAATCGGTTATCATCTGATGGCAGGAGACCTTGCAAACACTGCCTTAACCTCACAAGGAGTGTTCTCAGCTAGTGAATTCAGAATAACTCCCAACAGAAAAATAATACTAGAAAGACAATATCACAGTAGTATCTAATCTTATAAAACTCTACACACTGGCTACAATGGAACCACAACTTTGACTCCCAGCCTACTAGAAGCCCAGGACAAAGGGGAAATGGGTTCCATTATGCACCTCTTTGTGTCCAGTGATTCAGAAGAAGCATATGCACATTTATGACACTGTCATGAAAGCAAATCACCTAATCCACAGAAAGCCTAAGTGATGTAGTAGTCGACATTCTTAGTGACAGTGTCCTTCATGTGATAGCAACATGTCTGCCTGCAGCCTAGGACATACTCATGTCAGATAAGCTGACAACATCATGCCAAAACTTAATCCAGTTGGAGTAATTAAATGACTGTACAGCATGCCGGAGGGCTATATGAAGCTGGAGAATGAAGAAACGTACCTGTGATCTGTCCAACAGTCAGAATCAGGGCAAAAGACCAAAGTGAAGTAAGTCTTCTCAAATTATGTCTTTTTAAAGAAGACATATGTCTTTTTTAAAAAAAAGTTTATTTATTTATTTTGAGACAGAGAGAGAACAAGCAGGAGAGGAGCAGAGATAAGAGGGAGACAGAGGATCTGAAGTGGGCTCTGTGTTAACAGCACAGAGCCCGACATGGGGCTTGAATGCGCAAGCTGTGAGATCATGACCTGAGCCAAAGTCCAATGCCTAACCAACTGAGCCACCCAGGTGCCCCTCAAATTTTATCCTCTTAAAAGATGCCTATGACAAGATGAATTTTTCTCCTTGGGAAAACNAACTTTTTTTTTTTTTTTTTTTTTTTTTACATAGGACCATCCAAAAAAAGCAACCCTATTACCTATAGTCTATTCTCTGTCTTGACAACAGAAAGACATTTTTTTTTAGGAAGAAAATAGCACATATTAACTTCTAATATTTTCATCTAAATAGCATAAGTTAAAGAAAGCAAAGATTAAAACAATCACTAACTCTAAAGCAGAGGTGAGAGTCCAAGTATTTAACATTCTGCATGGCAGTGGCATAGACCAATCAGAACTGACGCTAAATGAAGAAGCCTCCTGTTCCGGGGCAGGATTCTGGGTGCCTGGGCCTCCTGTTGTACGAAACATTCACCTTTTAGTTACTAGGTGGTGGGAAAGGGCCAGCATCAAAGGAGAGTGAGGGAGCACCCACGGGACCCAGGGGAGCAGCTCTTTTCCAGTGAATATGTGAGTATTTAATATTTTAATACTGGTTCCTGGAGAAATGGCTGATTCTAGGACTGGGGCATGCCAGATGATTCCTGGAAGCACCTTGTAGTACAGAGAGGACAGAAATGCTAACAAAAAACAAAGCAAATGAATGAAAAAACACAATAAGAGTAGAATGACAACAGGACAGATGGGCCAACAGAAAGTGGTCTCAGTGGCCAAAGCTGGAGCACTTTGAACAAAAATTAAAGTAACATTAGGTTATAAAAGAATATAAAATGAAATACTTATGAGTTCATACTGATATAAATGCTTATAAATAGATAAGAAACAATAGATAAATCTCCCTCACAGAAGATTTCTAAATAATTTAAGTAGATATTCCATACTAAAGAGGACGGAACAGAACTCTCCAAATTTTAAGTATGGTCTGCATAAGGTAACTTCCTTTCCAACTGAACAGTTATGGACGGGGTGGGGGGAGGGGAACTTGATAGTGGAAAAATCTGATCCTAATCAAACACTAATTCAGTCAGACAATCAAGATAACAACAACTGAGACAAATTGTATGGATAGTATGATACCCTTGATGTGGCAGGTTGTGAATAGTGCTTTGTCTGTGTAATTTTCCACCCCCAAACTCACACCTCCAGTCTAATCATGAGAAAAACATCAGACAAATCCTAGTTGAGGGACATTCTACAAAACACATGTCAGCACACCTCAAAATTACTGGAGTTATCAGGGCGTCTGGGTGGCTCAGTTGAGTGTCCAACTTGTGATTTTTGTCTCAGGTCATGATCCCAGGGTTGTGGGATCCAGCCCCATGTTGGGCTCCATGCTGAGTGCGGGGCCTGATTAAGATTCTCTGTCTGCCCCTCTCCCCCACTTTCACTCTCTTTCCCTCTCTAAAATAAAAAAAATAGAAACTATTGGAGTTATCAAAAATAAGATGAACGTAAGACACTTTTTCCCAGCAAAGAGAGGGCTAAAGAGACATGATAGTCAAGTTTAATGTGGTACCCTAAAAAAGGACATTAGGTAACAACCAAGGAAATCTGAGTAGGTATAGACTTTAGTTGATGTGTCAATATTGGCTCATTAGCTCTGACAAATGTACTAATAAAAGATGTTAATAATAGACAATAGGATCTAGAATATATGGAAACTCTGTAATGTATTCACAACTTTTTGATAAGTAAAATTACTCCAAATAAGATTTATTTTTTTTCTTTATACTGAGTTGTAATTCACATACTGTATTATCGACAACCTAGATTTTGTATATTCACATCACCATCATCTAATTTCAGAACCTTTTCAAAACCAAAGAGAGACCCTGTCTTACCCATTAGCAGTTCTGTATGCCCTCCTTCCACTCCTGGCAATAACTAATTTACTTTATGTTTCTATGAACTTTGGATAATTTGTATTAACAGAATCATACAATATATGGCCTTTTGGTCTGGCTTTTCATATAGCATAATGTTGACAAGGTTCAACCATGTCATAACTTACATTAGTGCTTCATTTCTTTTTTTCTGACCAAATAATATTCTGTAGTATGCTATACCTTATTTTGCTTCTCTGTCATCAGTTGGCAGATATTTGGGTTGTTTTCACTTATTAACTATTACAAATAATGCTCTGGATATTATTGTATATATTTTTGTTAGTATATATGTTTTAAATTCTCTTGACTCTATGCTTAGGAGAATTGCTGGGTCATAGTGACTTAGCATTTTGAGGAACTGCCAATCTTTTTCTTAAAGTGTTGCACCATTTTACCTTCCTAACAGTGAGGTATGAGAGTTCCAGTTTCTCCAAATCCTTACCAACACTTGTTATTATCCATGGTTTGGGTATAATTAATGGGTATGAAGTATTATCTCATTGTTGTTTTGATTTACTTTCCCTAATGAATAATGACGTTAGGTATCTTTTCATGTGCTTTTTAGTCATTGGTATGTCTTCTTTGAAAACATACATTCAAGCCCTTTATCTATTTAAAAAATTAAGTTCTTTGTCATTTTGATGTTGAGTTTCAAAATTTATATATTCTATTCTTTATATATTCTTTATATAGGGAACATCTTTGCCTGATTCTTCATTTTTCTTTTAACTCTTGTGCATTAGAAAAAGAGGTGCCTCTCCCAGTCTTCACAGGCTGGCCTTGTACTAGAGAAATCTCACCAGCCAGCAATTCTGGGAGCCTCTCAAACCCTTGGTCTGGTCAAGCCCACTTTCTTTGTTCTATGCAGCAACCAGGAGTCTAGGATATGCCAAGTCCTGTCAGTGCATCAGAACAAGCAAGACCAAAGCCAGTTCCTTGGGTACTTCCCCAAACATTGGATTGTTGGATGGTCAGTTTAATTCTTTCCTTCTCTGGGGAGAAGCTGGGAGCTGCGTTGTGCTGTGCTGAACTGGGAGGACTACAGTCACTGCCATCCCACATCTCCATCTCTGTTCTTACTAGCTTCTGTGTAGCAAGACTGTGCCAGGCGCCATCAGCACTCCAAGGCAGGCAAGTCAGAAGCTCGTCCTTTGAGTAGCCCTCAGTAGAGTTGCGGCATTAGACAGCAGAGCACCTCTTGCACTCCCCAGGGAGGAGCCGTCAGCTGTGGTTTTGGTCTGCTTACTCTTGAAGAGCTAGGGGGAGGAGCTATCTCCATTCTCCCTCAGGCACCTAGACTGTGGAGAACTCTCTCAGATCCAAGAGTGGCAAGACAGAAAACACTCCTCTTGGTGAGTACCTTCAGGAAAGTTGGGGGACTGGACACTTGAACCAGTTCCTTCCCTCCCATGGGAGAAGCTGGGGGATCTCTTCCTAATTGTATGTTGCTTTGCCTGGGGTAGATATTCTGGAAGATGTCCTGAATCTCCCTACTAGCTTTGATGGGTCCCTACTAGCTTTGATGAGTCTAGTTTCATATTCACTCAGGATATAGGAGGCTATCAATTAATTTCTGGATTTCCCTCACAGGAAATTTCTCCATGAATTGTTAAATTGATGTGTTTGTGGAAAGAAGGAGGGTCCAGATCTTTCTATTTTGCCATCTTTCTAATATCACACCCTGTAGTTTTCTATTTTTTTTCTAAATAAGTTTTAGTAGTTTGTGTGTTTCTAGGAGTTTGCCCATTTCATCTAGGTTATCTTATTTGGTGGCATATAATTGTTCATAGTATTTTCTTACAAATCCTTTTTATTTCTGTAAGATCTTTAATAATGACTCACTTTATTTTCTTAACTTAGAAGTTTGAATCCTCTTTTTTTTCTTGTCAGTCTTGTGACCTATTTGTCAATTTTGTTGATATTTTCAAAGAACAAACTTTTATGTTGCAAATTCTGTTTTTAATGTTTATCTCCTTTAATCTGCACTCTGATCTTTATTGTGTCCATCCTTTTGGTGTTTGTTATTGATTCTTCTGAGTTTGTTATTGATTTTGTAAATTTATTTTTTTAAAATTGTTTTTTTAACATTTATTCATTTTTGAGAGAGAGACAGAGTGTGAGTGGGGGAGGAGTAGAGAGAGAGGGAGACACAGAATTCGAAGGCTCCAGCCTCTGAACTGTCAGCACAGAGCCTGACACAGGGCTCGAACTCACTGACTGCAAGATCATGACCTGAGCTGAAGTTAGGTGCTTAACTGACTGAGCCACCCAGGTGTCCCTTGGTAAATTTATTTTTAATTATAACCATTTGCAGCTATAAATTTCCCTGTGAACACTGATTTTGGTGCTTTTGATATGTTTTGTTTTCATTTTCATTTGCCTCAGTATTTCTAATTGCCCTTGTGATTTTGTTTTTGATTCATTGGTTGCTTAACAGTGTGCTGTTCAATTTCTGTGTATTGTGAATTTTTCAGTTTTTCTTTTGTTGATTTCTAATTCCATTCCATTATATTCATAGAACATACTTTGTGTTATTTTCATTTTTTGAAGATTTACTTTATGCCCTGATTATTCTCTATTTCTGGAGAATATCCCATGTTTAGTAAAGAGGAATGTGTGTTCTGCTGGTTCAGGGGGTAATATTAGGACCACTTGATTCAATGTTATTCAACCTTCTGTTTCTCTGTTGATTTTTGTCTAATTGTTTTGTCCATTATTGAGAGTGGAATTTTGAAGTCTCGATTTTTGTTGAACTGTCTGTTTCCCCATTGAATTCAGTTTTTGCTTCATGTATTTTTGGTCTTTGCTGTTAGGTGCACGTATGTTTATAGTTATTATATATCTTGATAAAATGATCCTTTTGTTACTATAAAATATACTACCTTGTCCCTGGTAACAATTTTTGATAAAGTCTATTTTGTCCGATATTAGTGTAACCACTCTTTGCTGCTGTTTGTATAGCATATTTTACTACCTTTTTAACTTTTAACATATTTGTGTCTTTGATTCTAAATTTCATGTATTCTAGATAGTATATGGTTGGATCTTTCCTAAAACATCAATTATGCTAATTTCTGTCTTTTAGTCGATATGTTTAATTCATTGACATTTAATTTAAATTACTGGTAAGGTAGGATATACATCTGCTATTTTGCTATTTGTTTTCTATATGTCTTGTATCTTTTTAACCAGGCTTTTTTTATTTATTGAAAGTTTCCCAGGTGATTCTCAGTTTCTGTAAGGAATGGAAAGCACTAGCATAAAGCATATGCTGAAGCACACTGCTACCCCATGTGTCTTATAAAAACGGCTGGGAAACCCCAGCACTGGAAGATTTTCTGCTTCTGCAGACGCTTGGAACATGGGGAGGAAGGGGTCCATTACAGCAAATGGACTGAGAAACTGCAAGCTTGCAGGCAGAATAGAAACAAAAGCACACTCTGAATATTTCTGCATAATATGTATGGAAATGAGGCATCCAGTTAGAAGGCAGAGTCCTGGGTTCTATTCAACCACTAACACTTACTGAATTATCTACCTGTCCCAGTCTCTAGCCGGTATTAACTAGCTTTGGTAAGTTATTTAACTAGATTTAGGATAAGTTNGAGAGAGAGAGACAGCGTGAGCAGGGGAGGGGCAGAGAGAGAGGGAGTCACAAACTGAAACAGGCTCCAGGCTCTGAGCTGGCAGTCAGCACAGAGCCCGACGCGGGGCTCGAACCCACGAACCGTGAGATCATGACCCAAGCGAAAGTCGGCCGCTTAACTGACTAAGCCACCCAGGCGCCCCATCCCATGGCAAAGTTTTTAACTTACAAATATTTTGCTACGTTCTTCTGTGATTATGTTCTTTCTACTTTGGAGAGTTCAAATATAACTTCCTTTATAAAAAGGCAATGCCTGAAAAATAGTAGGTTTTTAAAAAAATGCCCTTAGTTAACAAAATAAAAATCTGGAAGTATTTTATTGGTATTCCCAATTGGAAAAAAAAACTATAAAATTGGGAAGTCTGAGAACCACTCATTTGGAAAAAAAATGTCTATATTTTTTATGATGACTAGCTTAAAGAACACTAATCCAAATTCCTCCAACACTAGCATTTCTAAAATCTTATGTTTTGAAATGTGAAATGTCAAATGCCTTTATTGTTCCTATCATTGCTTATAGAAGAGGTCCATTTAGGATTTCCCTTGTATTTTTTAACTAAAATTTTATTTTATTTTAATCAAAATTTACACTACAGCTTATTGAGAGAATAATAACTAATAGCAAATTTAATTGTTTCCAAAAGATTTTTGCCTCTTGGGACCAAGCTAAATGAAAAAAAAATTAAATATTTTCTTTGGAAAGCTCTAACTTTCCAACTGGAAATCTTATATTGATGAGCTGTTAACCTTTATCCTGTGTCATTAACTTAAAGTCATTTGAAAACATTATAATCATTTGGGTAGTTGGGGCAGAATACTCCAGCCATGTCATTGGAGTCCCTATATGAGGAAATCATCAAAGTCTTTAAAGAATAAGCCCCCAGAGAGATGTGGGAGTGATTGAATCTGGTTTTTAAATCTTTGTCTGTACTCGTTTTCTCTAAATAGGCCTATTTTAGTTTCAAAGACGCAGATTCCAAAGACAAATAATGTATGGTGTTTCCAAAAGTAATACCAATGTTCCCTGCCCACCCCCAACTCCTTTCTACTCTGTGTGCCAGTCTTGTCTATATAAGCAAAGCAAAGAATCAAAACATTGTCCTGTGAATTCAATATATATAGATAAAAACTGGATGAATCAGATCTTGAACTTCAATGTTTAACCATGAAATCATCAGAATGAACTCATGAGCTTAAAAAAAATTCTCCATAACTAGAACAGTAGCTGGTACAGAGTAGGTGTTTAATCAGCATGATTGAAAGAATGCATAAGGAGTTGTCACATAATCGGAGAGGCACCCAGTGCCTTTTCACTCTTCATCGTTTCATGACAACTTAAAGAACATGTCTCCAGTCCAGTATTTTCTCCTGCACATCTCAAGAATGGCCCATTTCTATGTCAGAGGAACCAGTTATCAAAAAAATTTCTATTGAGTGTTCCATATTTATTCAGAGGAAAGAATTGTGTAGATAAAGGTATAAGAAAGAACCGCAAATTCTTATAAAAAAATAGAAGATCTGGCCAAATACCCAATACAAATGCTCAAATAGTCTAGTTTACCAAAGATGACAATGTTAAAATAGTCAATATCATACCCCAGATCTCCTGATTTCCAATACAGAGCAAATATTGGGATCTTAAAGCCTGTCCCTCAACTTGTATGTTATTATTTTGTCATTTGGGTAGTTAGATGAGCAGATCAGATGATTTGCTTTGAGGATCAACCTGTTGAGAATTAGTAAGTCTTATGTGTAAACACATGTGTCTTTGGTCATGTTATTCACTGTGTATAAAATACAGTTTACTCATCTGGAAATAAGAATAACGTTTTTCAATGCTGCTAAAATTAGTTAAGTAAATGATATGTAATATATCTCTCATATCAAACACACTCAGAATTAATTCATTTTCCATTTTTTTCTTATCAGTGACAATCTTGATAAAATCATTATAATAATGAAGTCATGACTTATTGAATGAGAAAAATAATCTGGAGGAGGGGGGATGGAGCATTTACTTAACACAGTAAAATGTGTAGTAATTGCTGCTTTCAAAGTTGGTAGCAAATATTTTATAGCAATGATGAGTTCCATATTCAGTCCATCAACATGTTCTATGTATTCACTCACCAAGGCTATCCCAAATCTTTCCACTTCCCTCTGTATATTCTACTAGAGCCCTAGACCAAATAACCATCATCTCTTACTTAGGACATACTAACTGTAGCATCTACTTGATTTCCTTGCTTCCACTCTCGTCTACTCCTCTCAAATCTGTTCTTCAACACAATAATCCCCTGTGCTTTTTGAAAGCCATAAATCATTTCTCCAACACTGAGAATTTTCATTAGAATAAAATTCCAGTATTTTACCATTTTCATGAGCCTGCTTCATTCTCTGGCTTAATCTTTTTCTTAGTTTCCTGGGGATGCCAAAACAAATGACCACAAACTTGGTGGTTTGTTGTTTATTTTTATTTTTTTTAAAGGTAATGTTCATTTCTCTTAAAAAATTTTTTTAAATGTTTTATTTATTTCTGAGAGAGAGCATGAGGAGGGGAGAGTCAGAGAGAGAAGGAGATACAGAATCTGAAACGGGCTCCAGGCTCTGAGCTAGCTGTCAGCACAGAGCCCAAAGTGGGGCTCAAACCCACAAACTGTGAGATCATGACCTGAGCTGAAGTTGGACGCTCAACCGACTGAGTCACCCAGGTGCCCCAAACTTGGTGGTTTAAAGCAACAGAAATCTATTCCATCACAATTCTGGAGACTAGATGTTCGAATCAGAGTGTCAGCAAGGCCACATTCCATCTGAAGAATGAAAGAACCGTTTCTTGCCTCTTTCAGCTTCTTGTGGCCCTAGGCATTCCTTGATTTGTGGCAACATTAGTCCAGTATCTGCCTAGTTTTATTTCACAAGGCCCTCCTTGTATGTGTATGTCTTTCTCTGTCTCTTACAAATTCAGACTCGTGAATTTAGGGATCATTCTAGTTCAGTGTGATCTCCTCTCAATCTTTACCTTAATTATACCTGCAAAGGCTTTATTTCTAAATAAGGTAATAGTCTGAGACTCTAGGCAGACATGAATGGTGGGGGGAGCACTATTCAATACACTACCATCTTGTGGCATGTTCCTTTTCAGTCATTACATTCTGGCTACCTTGACCTAACCACCTCAGCCACTTCCCAGGGCTTCTGTATTTCCCCTTTTTGGAGCATCTGTTTCTCTGAAATTTGCATGGTTAGCTTCTTAGCAGTCAGCTTAAATATCATCCCTTCCCAAAGACTTTCCTTGGTCTTGGCTAATGAAATAGCACAAGTCACTAAATAACAGCTCACAAGTCACTTGCTTGTCTATCACTTTATTTTCTTCGTTATAGTTATGTCTTTCTGAAGTTATCTTTTTAAGTTTTTAATAATTTGTTCTACTTGCTTATTTTTAATTTTATACCCTTAGATGCCAAAGAATATAAAACCATGAAAACAGAAACTATACTCATAGTTTTTATTACTATATCTCTTACATCTATTTCAGTAGTAGGAACATAGTAAGTAGTAGCACTCAATAAATGTTTGTTGAGGGAATAAGTGACTAAGTAGGAGGAAGAGTATGAATTAGGGGTTGATTGACCAAGATCCTAGCCCTTACTTTGTCACTAACTAGCTATGTGACCTTGGATACCACAGATAACCTCCATATTTATCAATTTTTCCATTTATTAAGTGAGAGAATTGATTGCAGAGTAGTTTTCTGGTTAGAAGGGTCTTTTAATACAACTTCCAAAAGATGCTTGACAAAATTTTCATCAAAGAGAAAAAATTTGCAAATAGAAACATTAATATATTTTAAATAAAGCCTTGCACTGTGGCTAAGTCAGCAAGTGAATTGGAA
Source organism: Crocuta crocuta (assembly GCF_008692635.1). Lineage (NCBI taxonomy): Eukaryota > Metazoa > Chordata > Mammalia > Carnivora > Hyaenidae > Crocuta > Crocuta crocuta. The sequence goes on along the minus strand of NW_027529934.1, from coordinate 5,445,796 downwards.
AGTTCTAAGTTTCAGTATGATTTTGGGAAAGCCATCTTTCCTTAACAATTGGTTCTTTCTGACTGTGGTCATTGATTCTATTTTCTATTTTGTCATTTGGCTCTTGAGCATATTTCAGATAATTTTTATCTCATTTAATAGCCTGGGTCAGAGACTCCACTGTGCCGGAAGTCAGGTTTTGATTTGCTTAACCATACCATCCTAGAGAGATAATTTCTGACGACTGCAATGTGGTGATGAAAATAAGATTACTAACACTCACGAGTTCAAAAGAAGCTAAAATTTGAATTTTCTTTTAATTCATTTACTTTAAGAGCAATACAGACGGATAAATAACTTCTTTTCTAAATATACCTTCTAGAAGTATTTGGTTTGTTTTTTGTTTATTTGTTTGAGAACTCTACACAACAAAGACTGCCTGAGTACAGATTCTGAAAATGCTTTCTGGAGAAGAATCGAAAAGAAGATATTTTCAGCTCTAAGTTGACCTCCTCCTGGAACAAAACCTCAGTAACAATAATACCTCAAAGACAAAGAAACATCAGCTTTCACTGGCTTTTTCAGTGCCTGCCACTGTGCTTATTATCTGACTAACAGAACTAATTTTGTTTCAGCATCCGAGAGGAGATAATATATAGCCTCAAACACAAAGGAACTGATCCTGAATCCAAATGTGTTCCATATCCAGAGCAGCTGCTACCCTTTTGGCTCTCTCTGAGATGTATGTATTTGGAAAGTTCTTCTTTGCATAACATGTTGAAATATTGTCTCAACAATAACAATTTATAAATATGGTGCTTCAGAGCGCTATTATAAGGGCATACAGTTATTCAAGTTACGTATCAATAGTCTGACTTGCAGTAAACCATTCACTGTCCTTAACCCAATTCCTATTTGACCAACCGTGGTCAGCTGAGTATTAGCCAGGACACAAGGGTGGTCTGTGATCAGGCAGCCAAGCCTTTCTCTGCGAGAAGTTGACTCAGACACACTATTTTCTGTTGTTCTCAGCAATCCAATAGCTGTTGAAAGCTTTCAACATAATAACCAGAAATGAAGGACAAAGTTGTATACACACTTAGTTATTCCCCAAAGGCCTGTTCAATAGCAGCTAGCATGGTGAATTTTGAAGTGCTTTATTCTGGAAAGAAACATTCATTTCTTATGTCATTTACTTAATGATAAAAAATATTCTTCATAAAGTGAGAATTACGAGAGAAGGAACATACAGTTCCATACATTGAGTCAGCTGGTTGAAACCAAATATGGGAGCGTGGAAGTGGGAAAATGATCTAAGACAGCTAAATCATAAAACTATAAATCTATTGCTTTGGGGCCCCTCATCCTCCTCTTCCTTTCTTCCTGTTTTCTACTTCCTGCCTTGCTTCCTTCCCTTTTCCTTCTTCTTCTACATAGCTAAATATTTTTCCCTTCCCTTTAGTATTTACTTGGGATCTTTTTCTAGAAGTGAAATTACAGGGTCAAAGGAAACACATGAACTTTTAAAATATTCTAGTAATTAATTTTTACTAGTTTTGTTGGCAGCATCTGTGTTTATTACCAATGGAACTTATACAGGAATCCTTCCTTTGTGAAGACTATACTAATAATAATAATAAAAAGCAGTTGTTGACAATTGTTAGTGATCTAACATAGTCAGAGCACTGCAGTAATGCAAACAGTCTGAGGAGAATTTTGAGAATTTCCAATTCTGGAAAATGAATCAAGAAATGAGTAAAGTAGACAGAAAAAATTAGGAAAGTGCAACATTGACTTACCTGCTCCATCTTATAATTCTGAAGACACAGAGATGCTCATATGCGTGATGGAGGTGAAGTTCTGTTTAGCTTTTCAATGATCACTATATTAAACTACAAGATTGAGCATAGCTAAGTGGGAAATCTTTATTTCTGTGAGTATTTTCCCAGTAGTCAGAGTCATTAACCCCAATACTGACTCTCTTTCCCAGTGAACAGAGCACTCTAGGCTGCATTTATCAGGTTGCCCCACTTTTCCCCTGGAGCTTCCCTGATGTGAAGGAATACAGTTTCCAAACCTTCAACTAGAATACTTTGTCTCAGCTTTTCTCCCTTCTCCCAGTCTTCATTGTAGGGACCTCTTCTATAAACGTTGCTTCCTTTCTAACTTTCTAGTTTCTCCTTCCCAATTTTTCTAATTTTTGTCAACATGAGGATATTACATAATCAGGTACCACCACATGTAGTAAAATATCACATTTGCTGTAGATATGATAAAAAAAAAACCCAGGAAAAATCTGGCTTGGAATCTTCTTAGCAAGCTTAAGGAAAATCATGAGAGTCTAGATTAGGGTCTGACACAGAGACAGTTTTTCAAAGCAACTAAACAATTAAAAGCAGTGCAGAGGAAAGTGAATTGAGGAAGGTGTTGAAGGAAGGTTGCAATGTAGCAACTTGAGCCTCCTGCTTCACTTGTCTGAAGACAGAAGAGCTGGAATTAAGTGGCATGGACACTGTATCTATAATGAAGCTATAGATCTATAATAAAGATATAGATAGGGTTGATTCATTCAAATTCACTTGAAATCCGTGCAAGAGTGGACTGATTAATATGCATGCAAAGTGTAATAAGCAAGGGAGTCAAAGTGTTGAAACGGGCCAGTTTAGCATACAGGCGTCATCTTAATTTCCCAAGGGTCAGCGTTCTCATGTTTTTTTCATACAGTACATAGACTACTTAGCATGCTTTTGAGATTCTCCTACTATAGGTATCTCAAATAGGAGTCTGGAGCATGTAGCGCTTTGAGTGTGGCCACTGAGAGTTCAAACAGATTTTTAAATTATTTTGCCTTTGTTTTAATGCACATTTTAAATGGCTACTTTAGAGAATATTTGTATGAGAAACAATTCCACATTGGAATTCGGGTGTGCTTTTAACATTTTTGGTCAGTCTCTTGGGAGTTTAATTTACCTACAGTAAAACGTACCAATTGTAAGCCAATTATGTTGATTTTTAACAAACACAGTGGTATAACGACTGCCATAATTATGATATAAAACATATCTACCACTTCAAAAACTTCCCTTGTGGCTTTTTAAAGTCCATCTTCTTGAGCCTCTTAACGCCTCCCAGTAACCACTAATTTGCTTTCTGTCATTATAGTTTTGCATTTTCTAGAATTTTTATATAAATGGAGCCAGATGGTATGGGATCCTTTTTTTTTTTTAAGTTTATTTATTTATTTTGAGAGAGAGTGAGTGGGGAAGGGGCAGAGAGACAGAGAGAGAATCCCAAGCACTGAGAGTGCAGAGCCCTACGTAGGGCTCAGTCTTACGACTGTGAGGTCATGACTTGAACTTCAATCAAGAGTTGGATGCTTAGCTGACTGAGCCATCCAGGCGCCCCCCATATGGGCTCTTTTATGATTGAATTCCTTCACTGAGCATCATGGTTTTGATGTTGGTTCATGCTGTGGTACATATCAATAGTGTACTCCCTCTCTTTTATGAACGTGTGAAAAGTAAGACTGCAGAAATAAGTAGAAACACCCGTCTTTCAAATGACAAAAAATATCTTAGACCATCTACACCAAAGAGTCCCAAAGAGTTAACTTCACATCCTACTGTGACCAAGTCATCGACAGAGAAAGGAGCTCATTGGTATGGCAAGGAAATAACCAGAAAATTAATGGAGCCTCCACAAATTCCTCTTGACTTCTATTGCTCCTCTGGCATAGACATGTTTGGTTTTTGGCACTGAATTAATGTGAAAAAGTTTCCAGTGCTTCCGGTATGTGTATGTTTTACTTCTAAAGTAGTTAAACAGCTTTTAAGAAATTCTTTCCTTGAACTGAATGAAAATGTTTTTTCTAGCGAATAATACTATAAACTTCATTCACCTTCATTGTTTATCCTGCTGTTCTAGTTAATTAGGAGAGCCATCTGTGCTTACCTACACTGGGTTTTTCCTTATAGCATTGTCTTTTTTTTTTTTTTTTTTTTTTTTTCTTTTTGCTGCTAATGGCTTAACCTGCAGTGAAGATCTATGTCTGGACTTTATAGAGAATGAAATTGGTAGTCATACTGCATAGACAGTTTTAAAACAAAAACAAAAACTAAAAAGTTCTTACAGTGAGGAAATAGATAAGCTTCAAGTGTTTAATACCAGTTTCGTCTCCTTTCTTAAGCTTAGAAACCAAGACTGTTAAACTTCAATTCTTGTTCCATGTTGTAGAGTGGAAGAAGTGTTTAGTTTTCTTATTTTCTGTCTTTCTTTTTCTTTCTTTCTTTCTTTCTTTCTTTCTTTCTTTCTTTCTTTCTTTCTTTCTTTCTTTCTTTCTTTCTTTCTTTCTTTCTTTCTTTCTTTCTTTCTTTCTTTCTTTCTTTCTTTCTTTCTTTCTTTCTTTCTTTCTTTCTTTCTTTCTTTCTTTCTTTCTTTCTTTCTTTCTTTCTTTCTTTCTTTCTTTCTTTCTTTCTTTCTTTCTTTCTCCTTCTTTCTTTTTCTCGCTCCCTCCCTTCCTTCTTTCCTTCCTTCCTTCCTTCCTCTCTCTCTCTCTTCCTTCCTTCCTCTCTTTCTCTCCTTCTCTCTTTCTTGGCTGTGTGGCATTTTTTTTAAAACTGGGAAATATATTATGCAAAGAAATGTGCATAGATAATATAAATGTATTGATTAAAGAATAATAGAAAAATACCCATATTCTTACCACACAGTTTCAGAAACAGGATATTATAATTCCTCTATATATCTTCACCCTATGACATTCCTGTGTTTTCATTAGAGATTAGACATGAATGTATATTCCTAAGCAGTACATTGGCTTTTCCTCTTTTGGCCTTTTATGTAAATGTAAGCATCAACATGGATGAATCTTGCAGACCAGTACTGAGCACAGAATAAAAATTACATCACAAAGAGATAATCACTAGGTGATTGTACTTCTATAGTGTACTTCTATAAAAATATTTAGTTTTGTTTCATATGACTAAGATTATTATAAAACTCAGTTCATTTAATTAAGAAGAACATGGACTATTGGGGTGGCTCAGTCAGTTAAGCTTCCAACTCTGGCTCAGGTCATTATCTCCCAGTTTGTGAGTTTGAGCCCCGTGTTGGGCTCTGTGCTGACAGCTCAGAGCCTGGAGCCTGCTTCAGATTCTGTGTCCCCCTTCTACTCTGCTCTTCCTCTGCTTATGCTCTGTCTCTCTCACCTTCAAAAAGAAATAAACAATAAAAAAAGAAAAAAAGAAAAACGTGGACTACTAAAAAGCCAATGAATAAATTTAAAATGAAGTTATATATTCAAATATAGTAAAAGAAGGCAGGAAATGGGGGAACAGAGAAAGAAAAAAAAACAGAGGGACAAACAGAATAAATTATAAAATGGCAGACACAATTCCAGACATACCAATTTATTACATTAAATATCAATGGACTAAACATTCGAAAGGCAGATATAATCAGAATTGTTAAAACTGAAAACCTCATAGAGTGAAAGTAAATGTTTAGAAAAACAATATGCCACACAAATTTTAAGCACAAGAAGGCTAGAGTGACTATATTAATATCTGAAAATATAGGTTTTAAGACAAAGAGTATTACCAGAGATAAATAGGAATAATTCAGTAATGATAAAGTGTCAGTTCATCAGGAAGACATAATAGCCATAAGTATGTATGCACCAAATAAGAGAACTTCAAACTACATGAAGCAGAAATTGACAAAGTTAAGTGGAGAAGCAGACAGTTTTACAATTACAGCTTAAGGGTTTAATGTCATTGGGCTGTAATGGATGAAACAACTAGCCAAAAATTTAGTAAAGACATAAATTTGAGGGGTGCCTGGGTGGCTGAGTCAGCTAAGCGTCCAACTTCAGCTCAGGTCATGATCTCCCGGTTTGTGGGTTCGAACTCTGCATGGGGCTCTGTGCTGACGGCTAGCTCAGAGCCTAGAGCCTGTTTCAGATTCTGTGTTTCCCTCTCTCTCTGATCCTCCCTTGCTCATGCTGTATCTCTCTTTCTCAGAAATAAATAAAACATTAAAAATTTTTTTAAAAAAGATAAATTTGAAGAATAGTATTAAATACTGATCTAATTTATATTTATAGAGTTCTGGAACAATAAGATACATACTTTTAAAGTACATGTGGCATATTTACTAAGATAGATCATATGCTAGGATTGAAACGAAACAGAGTATAATCTCTATCCAAAGCAGAATTAAAGGAGAAATCTGTCTGTCTATCCATCCATCCATCCATACACACACACACACACACAAAATTAGTGATAAAAATTCCAGCAGCTAATGACTAAAGGAAAACTTTCTCAATCTGATATGTACTTACCAGAAAACCCTATAGCTATAATCTTAATTAATGATGAAATATTGAATATTTCCCCTTATGATGGAGAACACAGCAAGAATTCTCACATTCTCACTCTTATCAATTCTATTCAACATTACACTAAAAGTCAACATTAATTTACCATGAGTCATCTGGATGTATCTTAGCATACTACCCCCACTTTTACTTATAAGCTTTTGAGTTCAAAAATAGGTGTCTTTCTCGATTGCCCCCTGTATTTCACCACCACCACCACTACCACATTAATTTACCTGTAAATGATTTGAATCTATATGCAGAATATTGCCATTCTTCTCTACCTGTGTGCTGTCCTAGGTTAAACCACCATCATTTCTTGCCTTGACTCTCACAATAGTCTCCTCATTATTCTCCCAGTACCCATTTTACCATCTTCTTTAATTCTCAACACAGCACCCAGGGAGGTCTTTAAACTTTAATCAGATATGGGGCACCTGGATGGCTTAGTTGTTTAAGTATCTGTCTCTTGATTTCCTTCCAGGTCATGATCTCACAGTCATGTAATGAAGCCCTGCATTGGGTTCCAAGCTGGGTGTGGAGCCTGTTTGTGATTCTCTCTTTCCCTCTACCTTTCCCCTCTCCTTGCATGCTCTCTTGCTTTCTCTCAAACAAACAAACAAACAAACAAAACTTTAATAAAATCTTCTGTCTCTTGGACTTAACAATTCTCCAGTTTCTTACTTAGTGAACATTTCCTATGAAAGAGTAATTAACTTTCAGTGTAGGATGATACTGACTAGCTCTCAGAAGACATACAGTTATGCCAAGTGAACCATTTGGTTGAATTCAAGACACTGATACAACCTTCTAAAATGACCCGTTTTATGTGTACAAATAGCAATGTGGGGTTATGTGAGGTAACCAGTAGAATAGCTTTTTCTGCTGTCTCTTTTGGAATTTGGGATTGGATGGGGTGGTGGGGGTGGGTGTTATATTACTACCATTGAAAGCAGCTCCAAGCACTGAAACAATACATTTGAAAAGCCCATTTTTTTCTTGGCAGCTCCCAAGTTAGAGAGTGTGGGTGGCAGTTGATTTCCCATTTTCACTTGGTGCCAAATTCCTCTAGGTTTGATTTGGTCAAAATAGCAGGTAACTAACATCAGTTGACTGATAAGAAGCTTAGTGGAGGAGGAAGGAAGAAAGGAAGAACAGAGGTATCATTGACATGGTGTGTTTTTATTTGCTGATGTAGATGTAAATGTAGATGTCAAAATATTTACTTGCCTAAAGACTTTATTTTTGATGTTCTTGGTGTTGGTGGTGTCTTTCCTAGATTCACTTACACCTCTGGGATCTCATGAGAAGTGACTGGCTCAGGTTTACTTCCTTACAGCATAAATTCAAGGGTGATAGGTCATTATGTCATAAAGCAGAAGACATTTTGGTTGAATAATTTACTTTTTATGTTGTGACATTGAGAAAAGCATCCTGCAGGGACATTCATTGTCCAGGAGATGCCATTATAGGAGCCAGATATTTAAGAAAACAAAACAAAACAAAAAAACAAACAAAAAACCAAAAAACCCCCCAAAAACTAAGTAGGTGAATTGGTTGCAACAATGAGCCCAATTTTTTCACTTCTTATAAACTTGCTCTTTAGCAATGCCCTTCCCATGATGATTCATATAAGTTAATTTGACCAATGAGATAGGCAACCAGAAGCTGACAGCCAACTACAAACATGAGTGACTTAGATTGGCAGAATTGCAGAGCTGACCCCAACCTCAATTGTTGGGCTGTAGAACTGTGCATGATGATAAATAGATAGTTCAGTCTCCAATTTTGTTATGTAGCAAAAATTAGCTGTTACACTAAGGCAATGATAGCAAATCCATTGTAAGTAAAATGAGATCCATGGAATATTTTATCTATGATTGTACACCAGAATTATAGCCATCCTGTAAGTTGGAAACCAGAAATACCTTTAGGAACATTTCAAGTGCTAGAGTATTATCGTACACCCTTCTGTAGGAGAGCTCTTCTAAATACTTCTTTACTGACTTTATCTACTGTAGAGGAGCTGGGATGGTTTTGAGGTTGTTAGAGTGTCATTGTCCTTTTAAGGTTTAGTGGAAGGCCATTTACTATGAGGCTCTTTCCATTGTGGTCTTATTCTTGTATGTTTTATTTACCATAACAGTATTAAAAACACTCCCTAGGAGGGGCCTCTGGATGGTTCAGCTGGTTAAGCATCTGACTTTGGTTCAGGTCATGATCTCACCATTCATGAGTTTGAGCCCTGCATTGGGCTCTGTGCTGACAGCTGAGAGCCTGGAGCCTGCTTTGGATTCTATGTCTCCCTCCCTCTCTGCCCCTCCCCTGCTTGTGCTCTGTCTGTTTATCAAAAATAAATAAACATAAAAAAAAAGACTCCCTAGGAGACCTCACTACAGATTACAGAGATGGCCTCTACTGATAGGAAGGAATGTTGAATTATAGCTTACCATAATATTTACCAAGGATCATGATTTTTTTGTAAATTTAAGAAGCTAGGTATGAGGTTAAGGAGATAACTGGAGGCCAAGAAGAAAATTTTATCACCTCTTTGAAAGTTCAAGTAGCTTGAAGCATGCCTTCTAGCAACATAGCAGAGCAAGTGCTGCCTAGAGAAAATCATAACTGACAGACCAGCCTGACACTCAAAAAACAGGAATCCCACAAAAGGGAAATAGTTTCTGAGGAATAATTTCCATGAGCCACAAGCAGTTATTTTGGTTTTTTTCCCCAGTGGAATAAAATAAAATAAGATGCTTTAAAGGGGTTTTTAAAATTCTTCTAATGGAGTTACACCCAAGAGAGCTGTTGTAGGCGTTAGATACCATACATAGCACATTTTACACAGTGCATAGAAGATAATCCAGAAATGACAGGTATTCTTCATTAACCCAAAACACAGAGTCTAGAATATCAACATAGCAGAAGGCATTTGCCATGCAAAACACAGAACTAAATGTATGTGGGCTCATGAGACTTTTCATCCATATCTACATCCACTGACTGGATAAAAGTGAAATGTGTAAAGAAATTCATTAATTATTCCATCTGGTAACTGTCTGGATGATGACTAATATGATAACAGGAAATAGTACAACTATCTTGTAGTCAACATTCCTGTGGAAGGATTCTTCAAATCCAAACTTTTATGTTCAAAAGTTTCAGTGTCCCAAATCACTTCCATCCTTCTCGCAGGCCACAAAAAAATTGCTAGGATTCATTGGGTGCATATTAGCTGCTTATGTGCTTTTCTTTTTTTTTT
>NW_027529934.1:5403916-5436064 GCF_008692635.1 Crocuta crocuta | reverse complement strand
GCCCCAGCTTATGTGCTTTTCTAAGGGAAGGGAATGGTAGACTTTCAGGAACAATGCCTCTTACACTGCTCTTTAACCACTGGGCATTTCATTTTAGTATCCATTACTCTTTAGGTGAGTTTTATTTTGCCAAACAACCTCTCAGCTTTTGTTTGTTTGTTTGTTTGTTTGTTTGTTTTGTCGTTGTTTTGTTTTGGTAATGCAGAATAGAGAGAATGGACAAAAGAGGATGGCCCCCAACACAGCTTCTCTTTGCTTGCTTTCTGAGTCAGATCTAAAGCTTGCTTAATTTTGTGTATGTCTTGAAAGGTTGGGAAGAAGGGCAGAAGACAGGACAGCTGTGGGTCATCTAAAGAACTGGTGAGACTTTGGGGGAATTTCCCCATGTTGAAAGGATGCAAAGCCCTTAATATGAGAAACTTGCTTGGCAGAGTGTTCAGGAATTGAGAGGAGAGCAGAACACATTTTGAAAAGTGTCACTAAAGTTGGATATTTTTAATTTTCTTTGAAGGATGCAAGGGCATTGGGATTCTTTTTTATTTACATTAAATTGTGCTTCTTTGAAAAGGACTTTATACAGTAACTGAGATACCCAGTGTTTAAAAGGTAGTTGTTGAGAGGCAACAAATAGGAAATGGTTTTAATTTTTTCTTCACAAAAAGTCTTTTTTAACCCATTTCTGCTGACTTTTATGTTACCGTATTAATAAACCCTTAAGCTGATTCCATAGGTTGTTACTCACCTTCAGTTATGGAAAGTCTAGGCCAGTTTTTGACATGCTTAGCATTTCAATCTTCTATCTACTTTAGGGTTAATTTCTCCCTTGACTTTTGACATTTAACTTTTAAAGAAAAAGGGGATTAGTTAGGAGGAAGAAGTTGTATTAGACAGATTCTGGCAAGAAAAAGATACCATACACCAAATAGAATAATTAAAAGAGAGTTTATTCACAAGAGATATTTACGAAGGTGGATTTTGGGAAATGCAAAAGGATAATGCTATAGCATAGGACTTGGTGGTACCTAAGGTGGACAAAGGTATAGGTACTGTGGTCTGGAAGGAGTCATATAAAGTCAACCAGTTTAAGAGTAATGACCTCTGTAGCAATGCCCTGTATCAAAGACAGTCAGCTTGTTGAGCCTTATAGAAAGGGAACTCTTACTTTACTTTTCTGTCTTCCTCCAGTCTCTTGCCAAAGTGGTCAATTGATCAAACCCACTGGAAATCAGGTAGCACTGACTATTGATGTAGTTCATGCAGTTGAGCACCCTGGGTCAGAAAAGAGAATGAAAACAGTTGATAAAAGGATCTTGACAAGAAAAAACATATATAGATATCTATAAAGATATCTATCTATCTATCTATCTATCTATCTATCTATCTATCTATCTATATCTTACTATCTGTATTTAGCCCATCAACATCTGGTTTTGTCCTTTATCTAAGCGAAAAATTCATGTCTCCGGTAGAGAAAAAGCAAAAGTTTCTACCAGCTACCAAAACATTGAGAGTTGCATGAACAAAGTCTTAGTTCCAGCTAAAACCTAAATGTTAGTTGCTGCTAGCATTTTCATATAAAGAAGCATTTAAAAAAAAGAGAAAGGAAACAAGTAATGTAACAGGTGTTATAGTCTGTGCCTTTGTACCTGGTCATGATGTCTAACATGATAATTATTGTTGCCAGCGTCTACTGCCCATTTTGTTTCTCTTATCTTCTACCAGCCCCTCAGCTAGTGGGTGGTTCATTCATTGCGGAGTGCTTGATTGTCTTATTTTTATTGGATTTCTGAGTTTTTTATTGAATATACTATTGGGTAAGAGGGTAAAAGGGGAAGGCAGTTGAATTCTTTGAGTTAAGCATAACCTTCTTTGCCTTCATTACATAGCAGCACCCTAACTTCTCCCAGGTAATGAGATCAAACTCTAATCATTAACTGTTGGTTCACCTTCCTCAGGAGCCCCAAATGGTCAGAAGTTCTGAGCTGCAAATATTTAGGAGTATGACTGCTTCCTTGGGTACTAGCAATTCCAAGTCTACCAAACCTCAGTTGATTAAAACACTTTGGTAATAACTTTCTTCTTATAGTTCACTGTGGTAATTTCACCTACTTTTCTTTGGCAAGCATCTTCGCCAATCTGGGGAGTCATTATTCCTGTTGGGATCAATGAACCTAGAGCATAGTGACACCTTTCTCTGCCATTTCTGGTCTTCAGGGGAAAGCTACCACAGAGTGCTTCCAAGATACAGACAGTTTTCTCACCAAAGCCTTTCGTAATGCTTTATCTTTTCTCCAGTCTCACCTAGATGTTATGGTTGGGAGTCGCTGGACAAGTTGGATTTAAAGTTTCATTCAGTGTATTCCTACTTCCTGAAGACTCTGGACTTTTCCTTTCCTGTGGTATGTAAGGAAGATTTTGGCAATTTCACTTCACCTTTTTATTATTTAGCCCAGAAAACTGTTAACCTACTCCTTGGAGTTCAACATAACAAATTAATTTTGAAACTCACGTAGAAGGACATATGACAATGAATCTGCCCAGTCAAGTCTTTCGTTTGGTCTCCATGGCATAATATAATTGGAATCCCCTTTCACACATGCTCCTCAGGTACTTGCTGCATAGATTGGTAATGTCTTACAGTCATATGGATGTAAAGATTGTCTCCTTCCAGAACAGGCCTGTCACTCAGTCCAGACTATGTCCTAATACGTTAGAGGCAATGAAAGGTGGCAGGATGTGTCCAGACAAGAATGGGCATCAACTTGAGTATCAATCATTAAAATATTACTTTTTCCAGGGGCACCTGGGTGGCCCAGCTGGTTAAAAGTCCCACTTCAGCTCAGGTCATGATCTCATGGTTCATGAGTTCAAGCCCTGCGTTGGGCTCTGTGCTGACAGCATGGAACCTGCTTTAGATCCTCTGTCTCCATCACTGCCCCTCCCCTGCTTGTGCTATTTCCTCTTTCTCAAAAATATATAAACATTAAAATAAGTTTTTAATGTTACTTTTTCCAGAGAACAGTGGGAGAGGATTTTTCCATTGGCAACTAAGAGGAATTTGAAGTTGAAATTTCCCAGTCTCAACATCTGGTCAAGATGGGATAAGAGGGGACCGGATTTACCCTCCAGCTAAAAAACTGGACAAAAAACTGGCCAGACTGTATGAAGGAGGAGAATAGTAGCCTCCCAGAGATAAGAGGAAGGATCTAGAACAAGAGATAAAGTCAGCTAAAGTACACAGAGCAGAGTACCCGAGAGGAAAGTGCTACATAGAGAAATAACTCCAGAATGTTGCAGAAGCCTCCTTGAATTATGTTAAAATTAATATAGCAGTGATCAGTATATGCAGGTAAAGAAACTACTTAAGGTTATGGAATATATGTTGATAATAAAGTTTTCCAGCTTTTATATGTCTTTAACAGTCTTTATTTTGCCTTTTTGAAAGATATTTTTGCTGGGTAAGGAACTCTACATTAACATTTTCTTTCTTTTTTTGTGCCTTCTAGTTTGCATTGTTTCTTTTTTCTTTTTTTTTTTTAGTTTGCATTGTTTCTAATGAAAACTCTGCTGTCATCTTTATCTCTGATCTTGTGCGCATGATGTGTCTCTTTTCTGTGTGCTTTAAATTTTTAAAAAATCTTTTAATGTTTATTTATTATTGAGAGAGACAGACAGACAGACCAGGAGTGGGGGAGGAGCAGAGAGAGAGGGAGACACAGAATCCCAAGTAGGCTGTCAGCACAGAGCCTGACGTAGGGCTCGAACTCACAAACTGTGAGATCATGACTTGAGCTGAAGTTGGATGCTTAATCAACTGAGCCACCCAGGTGCCCTTCAAATTTTTTTCTTAATCACTAATTTCAAGCAATTTTACTCTACTACATTGGCATAATCTTTTTCTTCTTCTAATTCTTCTTGTTGTTCTTAGGGTTTGCTTGGATTCTTAGATCTGTGGATTTATAGTCTGCATCAAGTTTGGGAAATTTTTTAGCCGTTATTTCTTCAACTATTTTTTCTTTTTCATTTCCTCTATTTAAGACTCCCCAAACAAGTATATTTGGCTGCTTAAAGTTTCACTCTTTATTTTTTCCAGTCTTATTTTTTCTCTCTCTCAACTTTGGATAATTGCTATGACTACATCTGTAAATTCACTACTTTTTTTTCCTCTTACAAGGCTTACTCTGAGGTAATCCCATTTGTTGTACTTTTCATCTCAGACATTTTTGTTTTCATCCTTAGATGTTTGTTCGGACCTTTTATGTCTTCCTTGTTGAGTCTTTCTTCTAGCTTCTTGAACATTCAGAATGCAGATATCATTACTATTTCAATATCCTTGTGTCTCAATTCTATTATTTGTGTTGTCCCAGGTAAATTTCAATTGGTTGGCTTTTCTTCTTGATTTTTTCAAGAGTTAAAACTACTCATCTATTAAAATGCAAAAATTTTAGAAGATTGATCATTCCAAGTTTTGGTGAGGACATGGAGCAACTGGAACTGTTCCCCAATACTTGTGGGAATATAAAATAGTGTATCCACTGTGTGAAATGGTTTTGCAGTCTTTTTAAAAAATTTTTTTAAATGTTTTTTATTTATTTTTGAGAGAGAGAGAGACAGCATGAATAGGGGAGGGTCAGAGAGAGAGGGAGACACAGAATCCAAAGACAGGCTCCAGGCTCTGAGCTGTCAGCACAGAGCCCGACGCGGGGCTCAAACTCACGAACTGTGAGATCATGACCTGAACCGAAGTCAGACGCTTAACTGACTGAGCCACCCAGGTGCCCTGATTTTGCAGTTTCTTAAAAAGTTAATCATTTATCTACTACATAATCCTGATATCCTACCCTCACTATTTCCCCAAAAGATATAAAAGCATATGTCTGCACAATGTACACAAATGCTCTTAACAGCTTTATTCGCATATGAGGCAAAAACTGGAAACAACTCAGATATTTATTACCAAGCTAAATTATAAATAAAATATGTTCACACAATGGAATACTAACACCATGGAATACTATAATAATACTACAGTGGATTCCCAGAGATAAGAATGAATGTTGCGTCAACAAAATGGACAAGTCTCAGTACAATCATGTGTAGTGTAAGAAGTCAGACAAGTAAAAGCACATACTGAGCACATAATGAGTCAATTTATACTAAATTCTAGAAAAGAAAAACTGTTCTAAATAGTAACGAAGAGATTAGTGGTTTACATGGGGATGGGGCAGGGAAGGAAGTTGCAAGGGAAGGGATTATAAACTTCTGTAGATGGTGGCCATGTTCATTATCTTGCCTGTGATGATAGTTTCGTGTGTGTGTGTGTGTGTGTGTGTGTGTATGTGTGTATGTGTGTTGATACAAACACACACACATGTTAAAATATATCAAGTTGTACCATTGAAATATGTGGAGAGTATTGTATTAAGTCATATCTCAATAAAACTCCTTAAAATGTAAGAAAAAAGCAAAATCAACAAAAATTTAAATTTTCTACCTCATTCATTTCTGCCCAAATGTCTCCATGTAATGATGATCATTCTCAATCCTCCCTCACCAAACTCTTACAGTGGTGGAAGAGACTTAACAAGGTGGAGCTTTCAATTGATGCTGTAACATTTACTCATTACGATCAGACTTGACTTTGTTCTCAGCCACATCTGCCCTGTGGCTACCAGAGATGATGAACTCTTTCAAAGCTACCACAAATCCTTTCTGGTTCTACTGTATTTTTGATTGTGTGTTAATAGCTTTTAATTTCTCCTTTTCCCTGCTAAATACACTCAATGGGTCTTTAAGTGGAAGACAAGTGACCCCCACAATCTGTCGCCATAGAAAGTACATGCCACAGCTATTCGTTCTTCCACTCGATTTGCATTTCATCTCCTGTTACATTAGTAATAATCTGAGCAGTTGGGAAGCTTATCTGGCCATCAAAACTCTTGGGTAAGTTACTGTAATAATTATTTGATCCAGAAATATTCTCAGGAATCCACTTAATCAGTGACATTTTCACATGTCTGGGGGGGGCTAAATTGCTAAAATCAGAGGTCTATGTTTAATGAATTTAATCAATAACAAGAGGTGAAAAGTTGACCTAATTACAAGATCTCTTTACTTACCCTGAATTTGTTGATTGCAGCAAGGGGATCAGATAATTTTATAATTAACATTTATGAAGTATTTGGAAATTTTGAAGAGCTTAGTCTTATGAAAATAAGTTAACTGCCAGCACAGAAGGTAAGTGAAACAAAACATTTAAGTAAATAAGTGTAATTACATCTTGAAAGTAATTCCCAGCTTATTTCCAAGCCAGAATGACTCTGGACTATATGGATCACAAGACGATTCAGGCAATGTCTTAGATGTTACTTCCATAGACAGACCTGGGGCTCCTGTTAAGCACTGTTACAATAAGGTCAACTGGAGGTGAATGTTAGGAGGAAGCTTACTGCTTTCCAGAGTAATGAAAACAGAAACTCAAATTCCAGATGTTTCTGGAAGGCCAGATAATGATCACAGTTTTTGTGCTTCCACAAGTGTTGCTCAGCCTCTGGTTTTGTGCTTTACTTGTAAAGAAGACATCCATGTGTTCAAATATACAACTTTAGCAACTGGCCCCAAATCAAAAGGAAATGTTTTCATTAGCACATGTTTTCACTGAAGGCAAAGATTAGGCCATCACCTTCATGCTAGAATTTCATCAGGGTTCTCAGTGAATGATGATAGTTGATAAGGACAGCTGGCTGAGCAGTTCTTGGACTTGCACTCAAGGACTTCTGGGATAGTTTACACAGCTGTGCTGATTCCTTGTGTCTTCTCTACTCTGTGCTCTCCCCTCCTGGTGCTTAGGTTGTTGTGAAGATCCCTTATCTCAATGCTGCAAAGGAACTTTGGTCACTTTGGTCACCTTTAAGTCCTTGGCACCAATTCAGTTCATAATTATGTCTGTAATCCATTGACAGCCTAATATGCTCACCCATCCTTCTATTTCCTTCCTATCAAACCTTATTTAATTCGTATGCCTCTTTAGCTCCTGCCGCCCATTGCTCATCCTCGTAGTCAAGTATTTCCATTTTCTCGCCCACTTAGCATTTTCAGTTTGATCTTATACTTCCCATTATAAACCCTCTAACCTATCAGATGGGTCACAGTGGAGGTGGTTCACAATCTTGGCCTTTCTAGCCTGCTATAGCTTTATTAGCCATTTGATTTCAGTTTAGCAATGTGTTCATTGAATTCCTTGGTCATTTCCTGATTTCTCTGAGATTTGGGTCTGTGATTGTTCATTCCTCCTCCATCTACTTTCTTTATCTTGGCACTTCCCAGACTCCCATTTCCTAGCCATGTATCTTGGGAAAGACACTGCCATCTGTATAGCCTTGTCAGCAGAATGAGGACGATGATACCATTGATTTCATAGAGTTGTTTTGAGGATTAAATGAGTTAAAATATGTAAAAATTATAGGGGATTGCTTGTTATAGAGTGATATATAAACATTAACTGTATGTAAAAAGTATTTAAAACTTGTAAACTTGGGGCATCTGGGTGGCTTAGTTGGTTAAGCCTCCGACTTTAGCTCAGGTCATGATCTCATGCTTGTGGGTTTGAGCCCCGCGTCGGGCTCTGTGCTGACAGCTCAGAGCCTGGAGCCTGTTTCAGATTCTGTATCTCCCTGTCTCTCTGCCCCTCCCCCTCTCATGTTCTGTCTCAAAAATAAATAAAACATTAAAAAAATAAAACTTATAAAATAACATATGCATACCTATGTCTATATCCATATCTACATATACTAGTACATACATAAATGTATGTGTGTGTGTATCTGTCTATCTCTTATTTAGCTCCCTCCTTTGAATATGCTATTTTCCCCCCATTCTTTTTTCTCTTTGCATTTTAGTTTGGGAAGTTTCTCCTAACGTATCTTCAAGCTTACTGATTCTTTTCTTAGGCATATATAGTCTACAGATGAGCCTATTAAAGGCATTCTTTATTTTAATTGCAGAATTTTCAATTTCCAGCGTTTCCTTTTGATTCTTTTTAAAAAGTTTTTTTTAGCTTTTATTCATTTTTGAGAGACAAAGACAAATCGCACGTGAGGGAGGAGCAGAGAGAGAGGGAGACACAGAATCTGAAGCAGGCTCCAGGCTCTGAGCTGTCAAGCATAGAGCCCAATGGAGGGCTCGAACCCACCAACTATGAGATCATGACCTGGGCCGAAGTTGGACACTGAACCACTCAGGTGCCTTTTTTGATTCTTTTCTAGAATTTATATCTTTCTAATTACCTTACTCATCTGGTCTTGCATGCTGTCTACTTTTTCCACAAAAGCCTTTTATGTATGAATTATAGTTATATTAAATTCCCTCCCTATCTGATAACCCCCAAATTTTTGTCCTGTTGGAGTCTGGATCTGATGCTTTCTTTGTTTCTTCAAACTATTTTTTTTTATTTGCCTTTTAAGATGTTTTACAATTTTTTTTTTTTTTACTGAAAGTGGGACATGATTTATCAGACAATAAAAACTGTGGTAAATTGGGGCGCCTGGGTGGCTCAGTTGGTTAAGCGTCTGACTTCGGCTCAGGTCTCACGGTTCCGATCTCACGGTTCGTGGGTTTGAGCCCAGCAGGCTCTGTGCTGACAGCTAGCTCAGAGCCTGGAGCCTGCTTCGGATTCTGTATCTCCCTCTCTCTCTGACCCTCCCCTGCTCATGCTGCCTCTTGCTCTCTCTCTTTCAGAAATAAATAAAACATTAAAAAGAAATTTAAAAAAAACTGTGGTAAATCATTCTTTAATGTGAGCTTTTATGTTAATCTAGCTAGGAGTTGGGCTGTTTAATTTTGCTGTAGCTATAGGTGTCTGAGACTTCAGATTGCTCTGGTGTCCTCGTTTTTTATTTCTCCTGTTGTCTTTGGGCTTCTCTAATAACTCCTCCTTAAAAGGAGGTAATGTATTTTTGCTTTTTTAGCCGTAATCCATTGTTATTGCCCTGGAGGCCCATTGATGTGGTGTAAAATATGGAGAGGGGGGAAGTAGTCTGGTTTTTAATCTTGTGACTCAATCTGAGTCTTTCAGTGGGCCTGTCTTCCTGGGATGTGACCTTGGAGAAGCATTTCTTGCCTCCCCCTCTACCTTAGAAGAGACAGGAAGGCTTAGTTGAGGCTGGAATTGAGTAACTGCACTTCCCTCAGGTGGGATCTGGTTCTGGTAAAAGCATTTTCCCCTGCATAGTAGGTCTTCCTTATGGAGAGCACTGTGGGGCTGTTGAAAAATGGGGTTACTTGCCCCTCCCCCTGCTAGAAACACAGGGAACTTTTCTTGTCTCTTCACTGTGAGACCCTGACGAGATTCTTGGATAGAAAGCCCATGAAAGCATGGGGAACCTTTGAGACTGTGGCGCCCCGGAGATTCTCATTCTCACAC
Organism: Crocuta crocuta; assembly: GCF_008692635.1. NCBI lineage: Eukaryota > Metazoa > Chordata > Mammalia > Carnivora > Hyaenidae > Crocuta > Crocuta crocuta. The sequence continues at coordinate 5,426,643 of NW_027529934.1, read as the reverse complement.
TAGCATCTCATTCTCAGTCTCTAATAATTTGGCAAAATTACCACTGAAAGTGTTTCTAGCAGTTTATGGCTCCTTCTTGTTCCAGGTAAGCAGATCTCAGTGATGATATTCTGTATCTTCTGTCTCTCCAGATTTCAGGGTGGCAGTTTGCCCTTGACCTCCATTCTCCGAGGGGTCCATTGATATTCAGTTTGTTAACTTTTTTTTTCTAATTATAAGGACAAAGGTGACAACTTCCTAGCTCTTCATGTGTCTGCACTAGAAAAATGAGCATACCATGTCAACAGAGCTTTGAAGACTCCCTCTCTCCCCTTGACCTCAGTTTTGTGTTTTAGTAGTTTGTGATCCCTCTTTAATGGTAATATCATTGTCGGTTCAACACAGGTTTGCTTGTGTTTCTTTCCACAATAAATATTGACTAAATGTCTACTGCATGTCAGGCACTGTTCAAGGTTTTGGAGGCCATGTGGACAAACAGGTGAGGTCATTTGTTTTTCTCTTTGGCCAGAATGAATTCCTACATAGTTCTGTTCTTACTGGTTCCTTCAGGTTAAGATCATGCCACACTGTCTCTAAAATATATCATTTGTTCTTACCATCTCCCTCCACCATGGGATTTCCTTTCTTATATTCTTCACATCCTGCTCAACCTCTATGGCTCAATTCAAAACCTACATTCTCTAAAGAGACATAACTTTTTTATGTATAGTGACCTTTTCCTACATTGAATTCATAATTTGGGTTTATTTACACCATGTCAGTGAAGGTAGGAAAGAGGGATGTCTGTTGAGGGCTTAAAAATATCAACCTTTGTATTGGGAGTTGCCTTTTTAATGTTTTTTTTTTTTTTAAATTCATTTCTGAGAGAGAGAGAGAGACAGTCAGAGCAAGGGAGGGTCAGAGAGAGAGGGAGACACAGAATTTGAAGCAGGCTCCAGGCTCTGAGCTAGCTGTCAGCACAGAGCCTGATGTGGGGCTTGAACCCATGAACCGTGAGATCATGACCTGAGCTGTAGTCGGACGCTTAACTGACTGAGCCACCCAGGCGCTCCAGGAGTTGCCTTTTTAAAATATCATTATATTTTGGTTTTCACATCATTTTTACACAATTAGGATACAAGAAACTGGTTTTATTCGTTTCTCATTTGCAATCTTCCATTAGCGCAGAGGAGCACCACTGAAGAATTCAGTCACATCCATTACTACAGCCTGTAAAGACCAAAGACAAAAGCAGAGACTTGGTCTAGTAGGTTCTAGACTGCATGCTGATGGCCATAAAATGGGCATGGTCCATTTCTCAGGCACACTTGATTTCTCCACAAGCATGAACCTTTCATTTTTCTTTGAGATCATGTTCCTTTTAAGAGAGTGAGGTCTATAGTTATTAAATCTTTTCATACACGTCCCAGTCCTTTGCCGTATATAATAAGCCCTAGATGGTGAAGCTATCAGATGATATCTAAAAATGCAGATTGTGTTACAATCAGTCATTTCAGTTGTAGGACAATTTATGCATCTGCACTAAACAACTCTTTCTTGTTAAAAATAACTGCATGTTTCACAGGCATTTCTAGAAATACATTCGATTTTATAATGCTTCTTGTAAATAACCAATGTGGTTTCTGCACTATTGACCATGGAGACACGTATGTGTCCTGTACTACTGGCTTGAGTTTGCCAAGAAGTGTTCTTGATGGATGTGTGGAATGCCCTTTTTCCAGAGTCAAGCGTCTGGTTTTGGCACCAGTTTTCAGGCAAGCCTCATGCTCAGCACAAAAATGGAATGTACTGGCTTTGCTTGGGTAGAAGTTGCTCATGCAATCCATATTTCCAAATGCCAAGGCCATTGCAAAATTTATTTAAGTTGATTTTAGGTGTGACCTGGAATCAAGAACAATACTTCTTGTCTACCCTAGGTGTTTGCTAGTTAGTGCTAGTCAGTCATTGTATTTCAAGTTTCCGTGTTGCAAGGGAAGACCTCATTTACCAGCAGTATCAACTAGGGGCTCACCAGCAATGTCCACACCAACAATCAGGGGAACACCTGCAGATTTTTAAAAATTGCAGTAGCGATAAAGTTTTTATTATTATTAACCAAATGGGTAACCATTTGGGGTTAGGCTTAACTGTACTCTGTAATAGACAACTGTTCAGTTAAACCATAACATTATAAACCCTTTGGCTTATACGGTATTAGAGTGCTGAATGGTGAGTCCTTGGAGGAGACTCCGATATTTCTTAAAGCTCCTGTCATATCCATTAGTGTCATCTTCTCTTTTTCTCAGCAAATATTTATTGAGGACTATGTGTCAGTCACTGTGGTAAGCACTAAGGATAGAGCCATGAATGGAATAAAGCCCTACAAAAATCGAGCAGGAGCAGGGAGAGACAATAAAAAATAAATGAACAGACAAGTATGTCCTAAATAAGTAATGCGAAATGAGACAGAGCGAGAGGGCAGTGACAGATGGAGTGACATCTGAGCACACACCTGAATCAAGTGAGGGAAGAGCCAGTTGTGTAAATAATCTAGGAGATGTGTCGTCTGGTTGGAGAAGTGGGGACAGTGAGGAGCAAATGCTCTGAGGCAGAAGCTTGTCCAGCCTGTTTCCGCCAGAGCAGTGTGGCCGCAGCAGAGTGAGCAGGGGCCAAGGTGGTCGTACATGACACAGCAGTGGAGAGATCCTTGTAGGTTAAAATAAGGACTTCTACCCATCCCTAAGTGTGATGGGAAGATACAGGGGGCAGCATCCCTAGGGCCCAGCACAGCCTAGAAATGTCAGCCTCATGGTAAATATTTGTTGAATGATAATAATCAGAAAAAGATGAAAATTCAGTTATACATCGTATTCGATTCAGTAATCAATAAAGACTTTAGCAGGACAAAGTGAATAGGATTGTAATACTGTGTTTTGCCCTATATCCTGTGCATCTAGTTTTGAATGTTTTTGATCTTCCCCTACATCCAGTCATTTTCACTGTCTGAATAGTCACATTGAATTCTTTCATCAGCTACAAGAGTGGAACAAGATTTCATCTGCATCACTCTGGCTGACTTGCTACGGAAGGGCCTGGCCTGTGTTCCCATGTGTGCCGTGACACTGGCTTGTTGTTTAAGTTCATTATTCTTTGTCATTCTCTAGGATGCAGTGGGAGTTCACTGGAGTCTAAGCAGGGAGCAAACTGTCTGATTTCCCTTTGCCCGAACCAAGCACTTGCCTGTTTCATTCATGTAATAAACATTGTTTTTCAAATTTTAGTTCCATCCTGGGTCTCTAACACAGAGGAGAGCAGCCAGCCAAAATATATTCTGACATTTCTACCCAACCTGGAGGGAAAAACATCGGCTTCGAGTTTAGACAGACGTAGGCTGTAATTCTGAACTTGGCTCTGGCATGTGGGGGAGGCAGGAAGTGTGCGGCTCTGTGGCTACATACTGCCACTGACCGCTTCTGTGATTTGGGGAAATCCGCTTACACTTTCTGTGCTTCAGCTTCTCCACTGACAAGACATGGAAGATAAAAGCATTTTATTTTTTAAAAAATTTTAAATGTTTGTTTATTTTTGAGAGAGTGAGGGGGCAGAAGAGAGAGAGGGAGACACAGAATCTGAAGCAGGCTTCAGGGTCTGAGCTGTCCACACAGAGCCTGACAGAAGGCTCGAACTCACAAACCGCAAGATCGTGACCTGAGCTTAAATCAGATGCTTAACAGACTGAGCCACCCAAAGGCTCCCCAAAGGCATTTTCTTTTAAAAAAATTTTAAAATGTTTATTTATTTTTGAGAGAGAGAGAGAGAGAGACAGAGAGAAAGAGAGACAGACAGAAATAGAGTGTGAGTGGGGGAGGTGCAGAGAGAGAGGGAGACACAGAATCTGAAGCAGGCTCCAGGCTCCAGGCTGTCAGCACAGAGCCCTATGTGGGACTTGAACCCACCAACCATGATACCATGACTCTGGCCAAAGTCGGATGCTTAATTGACTGAACCATGTAGGTGCTCCCAGAAGCATTTTCTTTATAGAGCTGAGATAATGATTAATGAGTTAATGCTGTATATATAAAGTGCCTATAATGAATGCAGAATATTTACAAGTTATTACTGTAATTATATTCACTGTGTGCTATAGAAATTGCTTAACGTCTATGGCCATTATCTGAAAATTAGGGATTATTGATACCTACCTTACAGTATTAATAAGAGAAATGAATGAAATAAGATACATAAACCACCTAGCATACTACCTGACACATAATGGTAAAGGTAATACCAAAATTGTTATTATTTGATGTGATTTTTAAGAGACTGATATTCAGGATAAAGTTCTTGTGGCTCTTTCACATACAACAGTAAAGCTTTTCTGATTTCTGATTCATGCTTTTGAATATGATTAAATACTAAAGTCTACAACCCACACCATAGTCAATTGTCCCCTTTCAATAACATATCGAAATGGTGGACCCCAACAGCCAAACTATTTGTTTGCAATTTAAAGATATCTGATTCAAGGGAAAAACAAATCAAAATCACACTGAGATACCACCTCACTCCAGTCAGAGTGGCCAAAACGAACAAATCAGGAGACTCTAGATGCTGGTGAGGATATGGAGAAATGGGCACCCTCCTACACTGTTGGTGGGAATGTAAACTGGTGCAGCCCCTCTGGAAAACAGTATGGAGATTCCTCAAAAAATTAACAATAGAACTCCCCTATGACCCAGCAATAGCACTGCTAGGAATTTACCCAAGGGATCCAGGAGTGCTGATGCATAGGGGCACATGTACCCCAATGTTCATAGCAGCACTCTCAACAATAGCCAAATCATGGAAAAAGCCTAAATGTCCATCAACTGATGAATGGATCAAGAAGATGTGGTATATCTGTACAATGGAATACCACATGGCGATGAGAAAGAATGAAACTGGCCCTTTGTAGCAATGTGGATGGAACTCGAGGGTGTTGTGCTGAGCAAAATAAGTCAGGCAGAGAAAGACAGATACCATATGTTTTCACTTATAAGTGAATCAGGAGAAACTTAACAGAGGACCATGGGGGAGGGGAAGGGGGGAAGTTAAAACAGAGAGGGAGGGAGGCAAACCATGAGAGACTCTTGAATACTGAGAACAAACTGAGGGCTGATGGGAGTGGGGGAGAGGGGAAGGGGGGGGATGGGCATGGAAGAGTGCACTTGTTGGGATGAGCACTGGTTGTTATATGGAAATCAACTTGACAATAAACTATTTAAGAAAAATAAATAAATAAAAAATAAATTAAAAAATGGTTGAAATGCTAAAAAAATGATATCTGATTCAATAAATAAAGACAATAGGTATTCTCTCTCAGAGTTGGTTATCCACAGGGATGGTGGAGTCAGCGTTCTTGGGCTCTCCAACTCAAGGAAGATCCTACATCAGGGATGTAGGGTCCATCTATCCCTCCTTTGGGTATTTGCTAGATTTGCCCTGGGATTGGCTATCCCATGGAAGAAGTGTCATATCTAAGGCTCAATACTGTCAAGCGGCAAAAAGGGAGCTAGGAATATATCTCAGAAGTCTCCACAGATTTCCCTTTCCATGTCATTGGCTGGAGCTGGGTTGGATGACCTCTTATAAACTCATCACTAGCAAGAAGAAAGGTCTTACCTTGACTAGTTTATACGATCCAGGATTTACCTCTGGAGTTGGGGTAGGGTCTTTTTTAACTGAGTCCTAGAGGGCGGTGGTAGACCCCAGAACAAAAGCAGGGCTCTGTCCTCAAGGAAGAAAGGAGACTAGGATGCACGGCTGACATAGTCATCTGCTGTAAATGACCAACATTTACAATCCTCTAAAATGTACTATTCTCTAAAATGAATTCATGACCAGATCCTCTATTTTTTTTATGACTTTGAAACACTGCGCGACTGCTTGGACAGTAGCTTTATTCCTGTTTCTCACCCCAGACTATTACGCAAGAGATAGTTTCAAAGCCATGAAAAATTTCAAAGCTACCTTGTCTTTTTACATACTCAAAGACAACCAGAAGTTGCAAACAATCTCTGATGAACATTGCACGAGTTCAGGGTCAGAGACTTTCTTGTTGCCAGTTGAGTTGGATTTTGCCCTCAAACCAAGTTTCTACATTCCAGGATGCCAGTGGAATGTGGGATGGCCAATGTAGAAGGGAGAATTTGTTCTCGAGCCTGTTCTTTTTGCACTTGTAGTAATATTGTTAGTACTTGAAGAGGACAGGAAAATGTTAGCTTTGCTTCTTGTTTATTGAATACAGACTGCCATAAAGTCATTTTAGTTTCCTCATAGCTGTATTGGATTTTCATCTATGTTAGTGCCTCAAATAAGTGTCTGGTGGGACTAGCTGGAGAGGATTTGATATAGACGAGATTCACTTTCTAAACAAGTAGTTGAATGTAAGGAGCAAGCAAAAAAGTTAAAAACTAAATAGCAGGGAATTCTCTTTTGCTGAGTAGGAGTTGTACTATCGGCATGGACCATGCACTGGTTATAAGAACATATTTATCAAGGGAGTGAGAGGGGAAAAGGGCAAGAAAGAGAGAACACCTCCGGTTCAAATTGACATTATAGAATCTTTTGCAAAAAATGTTAATATACTGAAGAAAACCTTAAATAAGTGGGTTTTGATACTCAAGAAGAGGTTGATAGCACCTAATACTTGCCTACGCATGGACTTAGTTTCTGTAAATGGAGAAGCTCATTTTTCCTTATCTAATATGGTATTTCCTCTGCTATCAACATTTTAGTGCCTTTAAATATCCATTACTTATTATTAAATGCAATTATCCTTTCTCCATTATCTCTCTCAACCTTTCTATAGTATGTGATTTACTCATTTCCTTCTTGAACTTCTCTCCTCTCTTTGGGATCTAGACTAAGTATCTCCAAACTAACAGTGTCAATTTTTGCATTCTAAATGGAGTTATGGATCCAGTGGCCACTGGAAGTCAGTAGAGGGGCAGAAATAAGGGTAATTTCTGATTTATGTATGCATATAAGTAATCTGAGTCTACCATTATTATGTCTGTGGTCATAAGACACAGTCTCTCTTAGCTCTGNTTGTTCAGGGCCTCTCAGCGTCACCGGCGACGAGTGCGCGGAGGTCTGGGTTCGAACCTGCAAGTAAACAACCCTTGCAGATTGGCTTTGACTCTGGTCTCTGGTGGTCTGTTTTTGGGGTTTCTCGAACTCTGGGCGTTTCAGCTCAGAGATCTAGGCAGCTAAACTGGACTTTATTGGGCTCAGTCCAGAGAGAAACAAGTGGAATAATGCTGGGTCAAGCCACCAAGGCAAAGACATAAGAAGGATGAAGACAGTAGATGAACCAGAGGAATTAGAAGGTAATTGGTACAGTAGAGAACTCTCCCCATTGCAACACAGATCACAGTTAGAAAAGTACATGGGAGAACTATGGGCATAGTCCAGTTGTCAAAATAATTACTTTTAAGAGCCAAGGCCAGTCTGATGTTTGGGAGACAGAAATTATTTCATCATAGTCCAAGAGTGTTCTTTGTCTTTACAAAACTGCCAGCTCAGATGAGTGGGAAAGTTCTGAAGGACATTCCTGTGCCTGGGAAACATGAATGGTAGAGGGAACCAGGCACAGGGTTGTGCCACATGGCTCATGTGATACTGGCCTCTCTTATTCTCCTCTGCCTGTATTTCCTGAGGATTAGTCTTTTTCTGTCCCCTGATTTGTCTCATCTTCCCTCTTCTATGATGTTATAGTAGGTCTTCCACTGTTTTCTCTCTGATAATTTTTAAAAATTTTTAAAAATATGTATTTAATCTTGAGAGAGAGAGACAAAGCAGGAGTGGGGGAGGGAGAGAGAGACAGAGAGAGAGAGAGAGAGGAGAGAGAGAGAGAGAGAGGCCAGAGAGAGAGAGAGAGACTGAATGAGAAGCAGGCTCCAGGCTCTGAGCAGTCAGCACAGAGTCTGATACAGAGCTCAAACCCACAAACTGTGAGACCATGACCTGAGCTGATGTTGGCTGCTTAATCAATTGAGCCACCTAGGTGCCCCCTTTCTCTGATAATTTCATTCACTTTGCTGACTTCGAATCTATCTGATCCCATCCACACACCTGAGTTCCAGTTCTGTGTTATAAAACCACTAGTTAAATATCTCCACTGAGTTGTACCTAGATGTCACCAATATCTCAAGATGAACACTCCCATTTCATCAAAGCCAACTTTCTGGTTTCATGTTTTTGTTGTTGGTGGTGGTGGTATCATCTCAGTCACTATGTCTTGAAACCTCACTCATCTTGGAATATACCTTTAACCTTACCCTTGATGCAGGGTCCTACTGAATCCTAGACATTCTAACTTGTCTACCTCTCTTCTATCCATTTTCTCCTCCATTCCCAAAGCCATTGCCTTTGTTCAGACCCTTACTTCTCACATAGTCTATTATTCCAGCTTCCAACTGCTTTCCTTTCTGGTTGGTCCTATATAGTACTGTCCTATTAAATTTCCTAAAGTATATTTCTGATCCTCTCCACTACTGCGCAGAAGTCCTCACTGTTTGTCTGTCACTACTGTCAATACTCTAGTCCAGACCATCACCAGTTCCTCACCTAGATTACTGCCATAGACTTTTTATAGATTATTTACCATCTCCAGTTACTCAGACTCTAGTCAAGTTGGTAACCTGGGACCAGAGTGATTGTTTCTAGAATCAAATGTGAACTCATTATTCGCTGCTTATGGTTCTCTATTTCCTTAACATAGTTGTGCAAGTCTTTCAAGATTTAGCTCCTGTTTTTATCTCTGATCTCACCTCTTGCTATCAGTTGCCAACCCCTCTGCTCCTCCATCCATCTTACCTTACAGAACAAAGAAGTAACTACTAGCAGATGTTTCCTCTTATCAGACAGGGCAGCTCATGTGGGTAGGCACCAGTTTACTTGTTAGCCATTGGCTTGAAGCCACTGTGTAAACAAAGCCTGATGCTTTGTTTCCATGATGCCAGAAACCATGCTGGTCAAAAATGAAAAATTCAGTCAATCATCTGGAGGTATCCCAAATATCCAGATGTTTGGCATCATGTAGACAAAAGAGCCAGATGATTTGAAAAGAAATTTTCACTTTTCCAGTTAGAATATATTTTGGTCTCTAGTCGTTATCCAAGGGGAAAACATGCCCAAGTGGCTTTCTTGAGAAAATGGGTTCCAGGTGGAATTCAAAACACCAGAGGCTAAGGAAGAGCGAGGACTGGGTTATAGCACTTGTAAGACTCTAAGGACAATAAAATCATCTGAATTGTTATGAATTGTTGTTAACAATAATCTGCTTTGTTATTGGTTGATGCTCCCAGCTTTAACTGTGGTGAGGGCTTCCATATCTAGAGCATCCACAGATACTCAGGCATGCATTAGGCACGAGCCCACATCTATTGCTCTACAATGACCTGAGTGTCTTTTGTGTACAAATGAATTTAGTTACCTGTAAGGATTAGCGTTACATTAAGGGTTATTGTGGCTGAAGCAAACATTTCTGGATCTATACCTCGTAGCCAAGACAACCTGAAGAGTTGAAGATAGACTGATCCAATGGCAAAATTAATGATACTGGTTTTGAGTTACCTGAAGAAGAAAAATAAACTCTGATTTAGTTTACCTGTCAAAATAATAGTAAAGCAGGAAGATAGGCTTCAACTACCCTGAGTGCTATAGGGAAGAGGCTTAAGAATTGTAGCAAGAGCATTTATCTGGCACAAGAAATACCAAGAAGTTAAATGTGAACAACCCCAAGGCGAACCAATGAAAATAGCTAGGCATTTGTGTTCAACTCTATTAAAAATGAAGTGTATTTAACATTTAAGTGTTCAGTCTATCACGGAAGCCTTTCTACATACTACAGATATTTGCTGATGATTTAATATTATCTAGGCGAGTACACACTGTTGAGAAAGTTCATTGTAACCATTTGTGGCCTGGAGAGCCCTTGGTTAAAAAGGGCTACTTACCTCCCTGCTCTCCAGACAGAGTGTGTGCAATTACTCAGTGTTTCACTCTGAAAAAGTTTCCATTGAAAACTGTATCACAAATTGGTTGAAGTTCGTGGAGAGAATATTTTCATCAAGCAGCAGGTCGGTGGGAAAGTGTTTGAGGAAGGAGACTGGTGAAGCACGAAATATAAAAGATCAGCAAACAAACAGAGGAGCCTCTATTGGGCAGCAATGATAACAGCAACAGCAGAGACAAACTCTCATTGCAGAGTGGAATCTAAGCAGAAAAGTGGCAACTTGTTACATTTTTTTTTCCTTCAGTATAAATGTTTTGTCCTGTTAGGCTGTGTAGGAAGTCACATCATTGTGTTGTTTAAATGCATTTACATTCATTTATTTCCATGTTTATTTCCATCACAGGAAAACTGGTTGAGCGAAAATATTTAAAAAAAATTTTTTTTAGATGTTTATTTTTGAGAGAGGGAGAGACAGAGCATGAGCAGCGGAGAGGCAGAGAAAGAGGGAGACACGGAATCTGAAGCAGGCTCCAGACTCTAAGCTAGCTGTCAGCACAGCTGTCAGCGCGAGGGGCTGGAACTCAGGAACCGCAAGATCATGACCCTAGCCGAAGTTGGATGCTTAACCGACTGAGCCACCCAGGCACCCCGATTGAAAATATCTTATGTGTTCCTTATATCAATGGTATTTGCAGTAAATGCAGAAAAAGTAGACTTCTTTTTCAGTCATAGATATTTTGGCACTCACCTGGCTAGTAACAGGGGGCCTGAATCAAAGAAACTTCTTTTTTTTTTTTAATTTTTTTTAATGTTTTATTTATTTCTAGGAGAGAGAGAGAGACAGCGTGAGCAGGGGAGGGTCAGAGAGAGAGGGAGACACAGAATCTGAAGCAGGGTCCAGGCTCTGAGCTGGCAGTCAGCACAGAGCCCGACGCGGGGCTCGAACCCACGAACCTCGAGATCATGACCTAAGCGAAAGTCCGACGCTTAACCGACTATGCCACCCAGGCGCCCCATGAATCAAAGAAACTTCTGATAATTCCTTCATGTCTTTAGCGCCTGATTATAGCGGAACATTGGCAGGTCTGTCGGATCTATGTATAGCAAAGAGCTAGGCCTCATGGAAACAGAACCCTTGTTTTTTAAATCATGACAGCCCTAGGTCTTGAAGAATTTTATAAATTCTAAGAAACAATATGTGGCTCTGCTTCTATGAGGCAGATGAGGGTATTTTTATTATTTTAGAGGGAAGGCAAAAGTTGATGGCTTCCTGTGGGTATAAGTTATCCTTGGGAATCAGGATGTAACTCAGAGCCCTGTTAATTTCCATAATATATACATCCTGTCCCCTCACGCACATGCATAGGAGTAATTAAGGTTTTGAGTGGAAAACTCTTTACCACATGGGATGCAAATATGTTAAGACCAACTATATGGAATACACACTCCAACATTTGGTTGTGATTAGCCCCAACTAGTATACAATAAAAATATATTCAAACGAACGAGGGCGTGTGCTGAGCAGAAGTCTGATAGTTCTTTAAAGCTCTGTTCTATTATTACATTTCTTCTGCTTTCATATTCAACTTCAGTTAACTAGTCTCATTGGTTCATTGGAGTAGATTTCCATTCAAAATGAACATTTGCCAACAGATGCATTTATAAACAGCTGTGGTTTTCTTTTGGTATAACCAGTGCCATTATCCAGAGCATCCAGCCATTCTCCTGATGATGCTTCTTATTTGAGCTTTCTCTCTGACATAATAATTCATTATCTTTAATCTGCTTGATGTATTTAGAGAGAACTTTTCCTTCTCTCACACCTCGCATGTAACCAAAGAACAGAAAGGAAACTGACAAATTAAAAGGTTACAGGAGGTGAATAGACCTTTTTAAAGGTCACTGTGGGTGGCCTAGATCTTCTTTTCCTCAGTTTTTGCTATGAAGCAGACTGATTAGAGAGAAAGGTCCATTTAAAAACAGAGCAATGCTACATTAATATTTTTTAAAAGAAGTTGTTTCCAAATATAAATAGTTTCTGGGATTTATTTGCTTGATTTATTTTTTCTTTAATTTTAGAAACTTTGGCACTTCTCAAATGATTGAGAAACAACAGCTTTCGTTTTTCCAGGGCTTATCAGGCTAGCCTTCCTGCTTGTCTTTTCTCTCACCTTTCCTTCTTTTTTTTCCCTTCCTCCCTCCCTCCCTCCCTTCCATCCCCTTCGTCAAAGTTACCACCTCTTTTTCCCCTCCTCCTCCGGCTCCTCCTCCTCCTTCAATTGTTAAATGTAAGTACAATTAAAATACAATGTTACATTAGTTTCAGGTGTACAAAATAGTGATTGGACAAGTTTATGCATTAAGGTATGCTCGCCACAAATATAGGTGCCATCTGTCAACATACAAAATTATTACAATATCATTGACTATTATGCTGTGTCTTTTATTTTTAGGACTTACTCATTCCATTATTGGAAGCCGGTATCTCCCTCTCCCCTTCACTCGTTTTGCCCATTCCCCCCCACCTACTGCCACTCTGGCAACCATCCGTTTGCTCTCTGTATTTATAGGTCTGATTCTGCATTTTGTTTTCCGTATGCGCGTGTTTGGCCAGACTGGTGTAATGATGGAAAAAGGAGAATACGTGACTTTGCTTTAAAACCTCCATCAATGAGTGAACAACATAGAAACCTAAAAGTGTGTACCCTTTTCTTATTAAAATATAAGAAGTAGAAATTTAAAATACAGGAAGGTATAAGGAAGAGGTATTTTACATTAATGTGAGCCAAATATATAACAGGCATATTTTTAGTCTATGAAAAAGGTAGAAAAATTATAACTCACATCCTTAGTAATTCTCTTATTATGAGTATATAAGTTATTAAACTTTGATATTAAAGTCATATATAAAATTTTAGCAAAAGTGCTTTCCAAGCCTCACCCCTGAGTCCTGTTTAATAGCTAAATCTTCACACTGCTGACACTATATTCTTTCTAAAATGCTCATTTTACCACATCGTCCTATGCTCCAGAACCTCCGATAGTCTGCTGTTGTTTGATGCCAGGTTTTATATATTTGTCTGACAGTCTGTGTTCTAAATTTATCCCCAGATAATCCATAGATGTTGTTTCTTTCCCCCTACAGTGAAGTTTTGCTCCGCACTCCAGTTTGACTGTTCTCTCATCTTCTTCATTCTGTTCTTGAAGCTTACCTTATACAATCACTTGTCCTCTAAGTGTTGGCTTTGACCACTAGGGGGCACTACCGAGGGATTTATGGGTTAAATAAAACTTAAGGAAGTTTAAAAGAAATTTGCCCTTAAGATAAAGTGGAAAAGGGGCACCAGCGTGGCTTAGTCCAACTTTCGCTCAGGTCAGGATCTCACAGTATGTGAGTTCGAGCCCCACATTGCGCTCTGTGCTGACAGCTTGGAGCCTAGAACCTGCTTTGGATTCTCTGTCTCCCTCTCTCTGCCCCTCCCCCTATTTGCGCTCTCTCTCTCTCTCAAAAATAAATAAAAACATTTAAAAAAAGATTAAGTGGAAAACATTGTAAACAAAATTGTTTTCCTTATGTGCTATCCAGAATCTCAGTAAATTATATTGAATCTCAGAGTCAAAAGGGAACATAAAATGGGTGTACCCCAACCCTTCCAAAGCCAAAGCATCCTTTAGAAGAGTCCCTAGCTGAGGTTATCTATTTTCCAAAAAGTTCTTTCCAGCCTTTAGCAGCTTTCGCTTTTAGAAAATTCTTTCTTATATCAAATTTCTATCTCCTCAGAGTTACATCCATTGATTCTGTTTATGGCTCTGGACCTTTAAAGATAAAAACCCAATCTCTTTCCGTATGATAACACTTCAAATATTTTATGATAGTATTACTTTGTCTACTCTTTCCTAAGCTGGAAATTTCCAATTTAAAAAACTGTATCTGAGAGAACATGTTTTTAAGACCCATAGATGCTACTGATTAAGTTTTCCTTCTGTTGCTCACTACTGATGAGAGCTCTCTTTTGACAGATGCCTGTGCTACTGTTAGATGCCTACTTCTTCTGTCATATGTGAGCTCCTGAGAATCAGTGGCTGTGTCATATACATCCTTGTATTTGCAGTGCATTTCTCCAGCAATTAGGACATTTGCTTATTTATTTATTTATTTGAGAGAGAGTATGTGTGCAAGCAGGGGAAAGAGGCAGAGAGAGAGAGAGAGAGAGAATCTCAAGCAGGCTCGATTGTGGGGATCGATCCCAGGACCTGGGATCATGACCTGACCCAAAATCAAGAGTTGGATGCTCAACTGATTGAACAACCCAGATGCCCCCCCCCCTTTTTTTTTAAAGAAATAAATATGTTAATGAGTTCCCAAGGGCAGAGCCCATATGATGAGATTAGCCCCCTTAAAAGAAGAGACACCAGAGAACTTGCTCGCTCTCTCTCTCACCAGCACATGAGGACTCAGCAAGAAGGTGGCTTCTACAAGCCAGGAAGAGCACTCTCACTAGAAATCAACTAGGCTGGCACCTTGACCTTGGGCTTCTAGGTTAGAAGTGTGAGGAAATAAATTTGTGTTGTTTAAGCCACCAAAAGCCTATATTTTGTTACAGCAGCCTGAGGTAAACAAGATACAAGTTGTTTTAAATGACATTTTTCAATGAATTAAACCATTTCTACTAATAACACTGAGGATTTTTCTGCAAATGCAACAGACTCAGTTTGACTTTTTAAAGATTAATTGTCCTGGAACTTTGGACATTATGAAGGCATAGCCTGATTGTCAGGGTCATTGCAGATATAGCCTCTAAGAACATAACAAGGTGACTCTAAATGACTCTTGATGCATTGTACAAACTCATCAGCAGAGAGAAACTAGTGGAAAAATCCACATCCCTTCTTCTTTACTCTGTAAGAAAATCACTGACATTCAGAGCAGTGCTCAGAATCATAACTCATTAACTTAGACACGCCATTCTCGGAGTATATAATTTGAAATGCCACATATGTTCCCCCGAACTGTGGCTGTATCTTAACAGGACATGATAGGAAGCTAAGTTGTGTAAAAGATTCTGAGGTCTCAGGCGGATACTGATTGGCAGAAAACCAAACAAAGCCTTCCTCTGAGTCCGTCAGATGTTCGGATTTCCAGTAAAGGTTCTACAAACAGCTAACTCAAGTGCACAGACGGTCCATTGCCAAAACAACAGCTTCTCTGTTTTCCAAAGCAGTCCTGTGCACACTCTATAAACAAACTGTCAAAGACTTTGTACATCTGCATGACACAGTTGCAAAGTTAATTTTGGTCAGAGAAAACTACACCCCTGGTTTTAATTTGGGTGGAATTTTGATCAGAGAAAGAGTCCTATTGTGGGGCTCTCTAATGTTTCTATGGAGACATGCAACAATATTGTGAGTGGCCAAATGTAGACGGTTTTGATAGATTAAAGTGAACACTTCGAGTGAAATCTAGGAGAGTGGGAAGGCTTTATCTCAGGGGGTGTTTCGCTCTGTCGACCAGCAGCTTGGGACATTTCCTACACATCGTAGGCGTGAGGTGTCGAGATTCGTGTTCTAGAAAGAGCTATCTTCTTGTTACGTGTGTTCCTAAAACTTAGGTAGGTAGTACCGAGTGGATGATGCTTGAATCCATGAAAACCACAGAGAAGTTTCTTTTGCCTTATGGGACCATGCTGCTTCTCACTCTTTGAAAAGAGCAACCACCATTAATTATCACAGTAGTTAAGGGCCTCTAGCACCTTCCCTGAGAGTATTTAGAGCATTAAACCTGTCTACTTAATCCTTCTCTTATTTCTGATATTATGGAGGTCCATTTAAACCCAATGCCTCCAGGTGGTGATATCAGAGAACCAAATATCTCTTCCCATCCCAGCCCCCTTTTAAGAGAAAAATACACATATTCTAATGACAGGGCTCGTTGGAGAGTATTTGTAAGTGTGGAGAAAAGAGATGACTTTCGTGATGTTGCATAAGTGAACCCGTCCAAGAGTCAGATTCTTTCTATCATGCTCTGAATCTTCCCTACTTTTCCCCTGAGTGGCCTATGAGCAACTGCATAATACAGCTGCCTTCTGTTTTGTTGTTACAATGGGCGCTTGACAGTTTCCATCTGCACTTAGGACCACCTCTGAAGCCTATTCCGTTCAGACTACCACCGGAGGTAGAGTCTGAGGAGCCTTCGACACTCAAGTATCAGGGGTCATTGTGAGCACCTACCTTAGCGGCTTTCATCACTCTTCTGGCCGTGGTAGCCTTCCACTTACATGTGAATAGGCTAAAATGTTTTTATAGCTTGGGCTCAAGATGTTGGCTTTTTAAGTCAAGCCAACATAGAAAATTCAGTTATAAAAAGATGGATTTAAGAAGCCATTCACTTTTACTAGAGTTGAAAATTTGGCCAGAGAATTACCACCATTGCCACAAGTAATCATAGATCCCGGTATTGAATGTACTGGTACATAGAAGTTGTTAGATAAAATTTTACCTACAGCTGTAGGGGAACATGAAAATCACCTTTTATGTCAATATTTCATAGTCTTCAAGTGTATTCATATTATCTTTGTTTTAATGTTTTAGTTATTTCTGAGAGAGAGAGAGAGAGAGAGAGAGAGAGAGAGATAGCGTGAGCAGGGGAGGGTCAGAGAGAGAGGGAGACACAGAATCTGAAAGAGGTGCCTCTATTCATATTATCTTAATAACAATTTTATGAACAATATATAACAAAAATGGTGCCAAATTTGTAGTTATAGAATCTGAAAGAAATTCATCAACTAGTATGAACTCTCACTGATTGGAAATTAAAATTAAAACTCAGATTTCATTTTCAAGACTCATGTTCCTTCTTCTATCCAGTGTCTACCTCTGAGCCTCAGCACCTAATGAAAACATTCAGGTGAGTTAACACATGGTATCCATTGCTATTTAAAGATTAAGGATCACTGGGACGCCTGGACGGCTTAGTCGGTTAAGCGTCCAACTTCAGCTCAGGTCATGATCTCACAGGTTGTGAGTTCGAGCCCCACTTTGGGCTCTGTGCTGACAGCTCAGAGCCTAGATCCTGCTTCAGATTCTGTGTGTGTGTCTCTCTCTGCCCCTCCCTTGCTTGCACTCTGTCTCTCTCTCCCTCAATATAAATAAATATTAAAAAAGAGTAAAGATTGAAGATCATGAATCCTATGCATTGAGGATGAAGAATATTAATTCATAAGCAATAGTGGCACATTATTATTAACACATGATAAATAATGGCACATCAATGACATACATATTTTTTCAATGTCATCATAACTGTTCTTTGACTTCTATGTGTTTTAACTCTAAGCAGCAGGCTGCTCCATCCCCATGGAGGATATGGATGCCTATGGATTTTACAGAGTCAGAAGGCAAAATCTGTTGTTAATCTCATATCAACCTGTGATTCTTTTCTAATAACTGAGTTTCTGAATAAGCTACACCCCTGAATTCATGTTCTGAATCCCTTTCCTCTTGCCCCAGTTTCTATTCTACTTCAATGACAGGCAGTTTTAGTTCCTTCCGTTTGTGGGAGTTTTCTTGTCCTGATAGGCCTTGTTTCTTTAAGCCACACTTATCACCCATGTCCAGGCACTTCTGCTCGAGACAAGACTTCCTTGGTGCCTGTGTTAGTCCACCTGCTGGGCTCAGGAGGGCTGTGCTGGTGGAGAACTCATGGACTTTGAATCACTTTACTTTTAACCATTAGCTTTAATCACTGTAGGTACATATATCCATGAGGATATACATATATCCATGAGGTATGTACTCAATTCCCATTTTATAAATTATAAAACCAAGGCAAATCACTTCACCTAAGTTTCATAGTTTATAAAATATGGCTATTACTGTTAATACTTAACCTTTCAAATGTTGACCAGAGATTGAACTGCCCTCCCTCATTGCTTTTCAGGGTTGGTGGATTCTCTGGAGCATGTCTCAAGATTCCAGACCCCTTTCTTCATGGTCAGCTCTATTTTAGGACAATCTTGTCTTCCAAATACCCTAGGGAGAAATACAAAGTGACAAGACAAAGTACGTGTAGCAGTTTAGATGAGCACTTTCTTGGCATAAGGCTAAAACAGTAAGCACGTGTTATATGCTGTGAAATCTAAAACAATTATCTACCATAGTTCAAATTTCCATATTTTATTGTCCCTCTTTGCACCTGCTACAGTCACATTTTTGCTTTACCTTTTTTCCCTTCACAGTACTTCCAAGTCATTGCTCTTTGGCATTGTGGTTTAGACCTATTTATTTATTGTCAGGCTACACCCTCATGAACAAAACCTTCCCCTCATGAAAGGAGGGTTATCTCTTTTTCCTTGGCACAGAGATGACTGCTTGACATACAACACCCCCTCAATAATACTTGTTAATAAAGAAGAAAGGAAGGAAAGAAAGAAAGAAGAAGCATGCTTGGGGGTAAGTTTAGAAAGATAAGACTTTTAGCAATTTTAATTTAATGTTCTTTAAAAACATTTTTTTAATGTTTTATTTATTTTTGAGAGAGAGATAGAGACAGCATGAGCAGGGGAGGGTCAGAGAGAGAGGGAGACATAGAATCCAAAGACAGGCTCCAGGCTCTGAGCTAGCTGTCAGCACAGAGCCTGATGCAGGGCTTGAACCCACAAACCGTGAGATCATGACCTGAGCTGAAATTGGAAGCCCAACCAACTGAGCCACCCAGGCACCCTTAATTTAATGTTCTTGATCTTCTTGATGTATTGCCTCTTTTCAGTTGTGAATAAAAAATAAGTCTGAGCATTTATTGCTGTTAAAGCAATGACTTAAGAAGAGACTCGAAGAAGGCTCTCAGTATTTGTTATTGAATTCTATGAACCCAAAAAGTCCTTCTTGTTTAGACAAATTACAATGAACACTTGAGATAAGAGGGCTTGGGGAGAGAGAAGGACCAAGCTGGATCACACATTTCTTGTTTTGACCCACTATAAATTAATACATTGCAAACAATTCGGAGGACATCCTTATGCAACGCTGAGGGTATTTCAAGGAACCTTCCCATCTGGAATCTGTGCTGATTCTTTTCATATTGTATTTCCCTAAGGATGACTCACAGGAAATTGAGGTTTTGGAAATATGTTGTGTTGTGTTTTTTTAATGGCATTTCTCTACCTTTGCTGCAGACATTTTAAAGATAAGTGATTTTGTGGTTGTGCTTTTCCCCATTAAGTTGAAGGTAAGAAACTCACTTTTTAGATTATTTTCTACAGCTTCTCCAGTCCTAATAATATTTATGCTTATGTCATGATAATGATGGTGATGATGATCCTGTTGACTGTGGTACAAATATTCCAGTAAATGAGGTTAAAAAGAGGGTAGGAAAAAAACCCTGGATAATGGATAAAATTGCCATCAAAAAACAGTTGTTGGATAACCATTTTGTGTATTGAGCTATGCTACATATTGTGAGGGGCATGAAGACATTTGCCAGCACCCAGGCCTCAAAGAGTACATAGTCTAGTTGGAAGAGTCAGAGGTAGACCAGATGTCTCCAGCAGGGTTTGGGGTGGGGGTGGGGTGGAGTTGTAGGTGTGAAACAGACACAAAGTACAATGGTCACACATCTACTGGGAAATGATTTATTCTGACTGGAGAATCCTTAGTGCCTTATGGAAAGGTGGTATTTGAAATTGGTCTTGAAAGATTGCATAGACTTTCTTTAAAAACACTGTGAAGAGTAAAGAAGAAATTTGTAAAGGTGAAGATGTAGGGGGAGGGTGTCAGGTATAACCATCCCAGTGGTCTTTTCCTTCTTTTCTCTATCTCACTCTATTTCTCTCCCTCTGTTCCTTCTCTTCCTTTCTTCCTTTTGAAAAGAGCAAACACCATTATCAAAGTTCCTTCCTTCCTTCCTTCCTTCCTTCCTTCCTTCCTTCCTCCCTCCCTCCCTTCCTTCCTCCCTCCCTCCCTTCCTTCCAATGCCTTGCATACCACTAAATGTGTAATGGGCCAGAGTTGAAATTCACAAATCTCTTCCTAGTACCTAGGGCAATGCCTGATGCATATGGTTCTCAATACATGTTATTGGGAAAAAAATGGGTATGTTGTGTACAAATGGGGGCTCAGATAGGTGAACAATTTGTAGATGAGAGAAAAACTTTTGTACTGTATCACCTAATAGAAGCCAATTAAAAATTATGAGTATCTACATGAGTCACCCATTGTGTAACTGTAAGAAAGATAAAAGAATGAACAAAAATTCAGAGTAGGGTTAGTTTTCTGACTGTCTTTCCTAAAAGACTCTGAGAAGTCTAGAACAAGAGCCATATCTTTATCATTCAGTAGGCATTTTATTTAGTACCTATGATGTGTCAACTGCTATGTTAAGTATTGTGGTAGAAAAATGAAAGATATGGTTCCTGCCAATGTTGTGCTTATAACTGATGGACAAGAAAGTTAGATAATATAAGTGTATGGTGCTGTGATTATTAGAGGCAACCTGCTGCCAGGCACTATGCTAGGCAGTGTAAATACATTTTATGTTTGGTGTATCTACCCTCTGGGGCAGGTATTATCCCTATTTTAGAGATGAGGATTCAAAGCTTACATAGACTAAGCAACTTGCCCCAGCCCACATAGCTGTGTTAAGTGGTAGAGTTGAGATTAAAACTTTTAGACTCCAGAACTTGTACTCTGAGCTGTTCATTATACAACTTTAGGAGTTGAGAATAGCCACTTCCTCTGTTGAGTTTTAGTGGATTAGGAATTTATAAGGAAGAGAAGAAATGGAGAGGACATTTGAGGCAATAGAGCAAGAGGTTTATTAAGATTAGCTGTATGGAAACAAAGGGATCGAAGATGTGGTTAGTGAACTAGAAAAGCACTTATAAGAAGCACTGAATACTTAGACTCCAGTGTTGAGCCATCCTGGCTGAACATTAGAATCAACTGGGAAATGTTCAAAAAATATAAAAGACTAGGCGCCTGTTCATGCATGAAGTCTCTCATGGTAGGGGCCAGGCATCTGGTTTTTTGGGGTTTGTTTTTCTTTTTGTTTTTATGTTCCTCTGGTGATTCTAGCACAATCTTGGGGGCAAATCACTGGGCTGAAGTGATAGGAAGCCCTGAGGGAGTTTAAGCAGGGCCTAGAGGATTAGAGACCTAAAGTAAAGGCAGGAATATGAGGTAGAAGAGGGCTAATGAATAATGGCGAAGGCCTAAATAAAAATGAGGGCAAAATGGAAAGAAGTTAGGAAAGATACATGAGAGGTGATCAGGGAGCAAGTAGGATACGCTGCTTTCGGTATCCCTCTGGGGGACTGGATAAGAGTGGGGAGCAACTCTTCAATATCTAGCCTGGGTGACCATGTGAAAGTTAATGCCACTTACTGAAAGGGCAGATATAGGAGGAAGGGCAGATGTGGAGGAAGGATGGCGAGGCCCAAAACTTGTGAACGAGGCTGAGATGGAACAATTAGAGCAGTTGTGGGAAAGCCAGGGGAATAAGAGCAAGTTGCCAGTAGGGCCCACTGCCCCTGGGAAAAGGAACATGATTTTACGGAATCAGTTGAAAACAGAATGTGAGATTGATACAGATTTTCTCCTTCTGTCTACCTTCTAAACAGACTCCTGCCTAGGATTTATAAAGCAAATGGGGATAAGAGCAGAGCTAGAAGAAGCCTCTCTGCCAGCCAGTAAGTCCTTGTTCTCGGCTCCCCACTCAGCCGTCGGTACTCTTGCTTTGTGATTGGGTTGCCAGGTTCTCCCTATAAGGCTCTGCCAGTAGGAGGCGCTAGAGGGAGCCAGCAAAGCTGCAGGAGGAGCAAGGAGCGCTCTGTTTACTTTATTCTTCCCCAAGGCAGTAACTGGGGACGTCACTTCAGAATCGTTGCCTCCCTCTGAGGGAACACGGTCTTCCGTTTCCCATAGCAGCGGCTGAAACCAGTTTGTATTTTCCCTACGCTTGCAGAACCAGCTTCCTCATGGCTCCCACCCAGTGACGCCAGCAAGAACTGTCTGAGGTCCCCCATCCAGAGACCTGGGTCCCAAGCCTGCAGGGCCCTTTCCCAGAGCTTAGATACGCCAGCACTAACTGAGCAGAATCTCTTCCTCAAATGTCTGCGTTTCAGCTCCACAGAGCCCCTATCTAAGTTCTATTTTACTAATTCTAACATCTTCCCTTTGTTACCTCAACCCTAGGGGTGGTAGCTGTTTTCCACAATTGGTGTCTTTGATACCTTCAAGTTCTTTTGTTATGCTTTCTATTATGCATTTAAGAGCCTTATAACTAGTTAACAGTTTTTTATATGAAATTTTCATGGTTCATATAGGTACTAGTGTGTCTGTCTCCTGAATGAACCTTTACTTACAGAGAAATTGGTACCAGAGGTCATTTTGGGAAACAGATCCTCAAAATTATTTGGGGATTAGTTTAGTCATGTTCTTGAAATTAAATGCATCATTGATCTCCATTCCAATGGGAACTGGGATTCTAAAACCCATGGCCTGTAGCCTCATTACAACCAATCAAGTTACTGCCAGTGATTGATTTTGATTAAGTATTTCCTGAAGAAAGTGCCTTGGGGACTCAAGTGGCTACTGCACTTGACAATTGCAGATGGCATGGATTTAAGTGTTTACAGAACAGAAATGATGAACAAGTCTTTATAATTTTAGTTCAAGTCATAGTCAGAGAACCAAAAAGCTTCTATGGAAACCTTAAATGAATCTTTTTTTTTTTTTTTTTTTTTTATCAGAAGAT